>NW_025999932.1:40863684-41009718 GCF_001458135.2 Marmota marmota marmota
GGGGGGGGGCGGGTGGCAGGTCCAGGAGCTGCTGACAGCTTTGGAGATATTGTGTTGCATACAGAATCCACAGTGAAAAAGTCAACTTCTAAATATTTCATTAGAATCAAACTTAGTTCTTGAAGTTCCCAGTTCTGGTGATGGTTGTATCTGGCAGTGTGCAGCTGGGCCTCTTCTCCCTAACAGCATGCATTTGGAGGACCAGAAGAGAACTTGGAGAAATCTAGCAACTACTTTTATTATATTAATGAAGAAACTTAGTGCTGGGGCTATAGCTCCATGGCAGAGCACGTGCCTAGCATGTGTGAGGTACTGGTTTTGATCCTTAGCACTGCATAAAAATAAATAAATAAAATAATTGTTTAACAAATAAAAAAGAAACTTGGGTTCAGAAAATGATAAGTCACTTGTCCCATGTCATACATAAAACTATAGGCAAGAAGTTTTATGGCATTTTGACTCAACCTTTAAAAAGCATTTTTTTAAAGTCATCAAATTAGGTATAAAAGAGAGATCACATCTCTATCTCTGAACCTCAAAGCCCATCAAAACCCAAGGGGACAGATGATATTCAGAGCTGGGTCAGGACAGGTCCTCTCCCCAAGATTCTGGTTCTGTGGGTCTGGAGTGGGACCTGGGAGTCTGCACTCTCTAAGTGCTTCCAGATGATTCTGGGGCTTAGATGAGTATGGTTGCCAAGGTCTCAACTTCGTGGGGGAACAGCAGCAGCCAGTGCTTTAAAGTCCCTCCTTCTCCAGAGGAGCCTGGTTCCGAAGTCTCAGGCCCTGGCCTCATAGCCAGTCCACCACCCAGCCATCCCTAACTCCTCATCTCCCATCTCTCTCCTTGGGACCTGCTTCCTGTTTGCTCTTTAAAGATCTTCGAAACCCAGGCTAACCCGCACTCAAGTGCTACCAAGAGCTGGAGAAATCCCAGCAGCTTCCCCTTCTGACTCTGTGCTCCTCCTCAAAGGAGAAAATAGGGCAGCTAAGAACTGGGAGGCTTCCTGGCATTCAAAGCTAACTGGTCAGAGTAGGAATGGGCTTCGCACTCACTGGCAAATGGCGCTTGCAGTGTCTAGGCCATGGGGCCACAGGCCAGGATCCAGCACACCCAGCAAGCCCTTGACTCTTGCCTGGTTCCTCTGCCTGCTCGCCGGCAGCTCCTGCCTCTCCCTTCTTTCTCCTGGCTGTCCTACACGAGGAGAAGCCCCTCAGTGTTGTTCCTGGTACTGTTCTTGCCCTTTCTCTTGGTGGTGGACGGATCACTAAGCCCCTCAGCAGGCCTCCAGATGAGAGACAGACTATTCCCCACCCACTCATAACCCCAAAAAGACACACCACAGGGCCAGACCCTCTTCCCAAATGGGTCCCTCCACCCTCTAAGTTGGTTTCTTTCCTAGGGACATCTGCACCACAGAAAAATGTGGCCCATAGCGAGTCGGTCCAGTCCCTGAGAGAATTCTTCAGCAGGACTGTGTCCCATGGTCACAAGGAGATTTTGAGCAAGATCTTCTGACTCATTTGGGAACACAAAGCTGCTGGCCCAGGACCCCAACCCTAGCCTCCAGGAACTTCTGTACATCTCTGTAGCCTTTACACTGGAAGGAAACTTCTTGTGGTGCCTCGGACACAGGGCAGGATCTAGAGCTGAGCTGTTTGAGGACTGAGTACTTCTTGAGTCATTTTTTGATTTCCATTTCCTCAGGGAGGGTAGAAGAAATGAGCTGTGATTTGCCAAGTGTGTGGAAACTAAAACCCAGCCTCATCCCCAACGTGGTCCCCAGTCTCAGACCAGGCTTCCCCCAGGCTTCAGGGTTCCCAAACAGCAAAGGGACAGACCCACCTAAACTCAGGGTCCATGTGGGCATAGTCTGCCTTCTCCATGGTACAGGGCCTCCACTTCAGGAGCATCCAAATTCTGACCACCTCTGGCTGTTCTAGATCTGTCTCTGGAAGTCTTAGCCTAAAGTCGCTAACCCTAGAGCTTTGGGGAGCCCCTTAAAAGATTAAAGAGTACTGGCACGGTAGGTAGAGCACACCTGTAATTCCAGCAGCTTGGGAGGCTGAGGCAGGAGGATTCCCAAGTGCAAAGCCAGCCTCAGCAAATTAGTGAGGTCCTAAGCAACTCAGCCAGACCCAGTCT
The DNA here is from genome assembly GCF_001458135.2 of Marmota marmota marmota. NCBI lineage: Eukaryota > Metazoa > Chordata > Mammalia > Rodentia > Sciuridae > Marmota > Marmota marmota. Next base: position 40,865,830 of record NW_025999932.1, read on the forward strand.
CTAAATAAAAAACATAAAGAGGGCTGGAGATTTGGCTCTGTGGTTAAGTACCCTTGGATTCAATCCCTGGTCCTAAAAATAAAACAAACAAACAAAAAATCTACCTTCTCCTAACTTGGGTCTTGGCATTACTTTCCCACTTCCTTCCATTCCTCGGAGATATTGCAGCCCCAATGGCATTGATTCCAGGGACAGCCCTGGTGAGGTTCAAAAAGCAAAAGGCAGAACAAGAAGAATATTGGAGGAGGAGGGAGGTTAGGCTGAAAGGTCAAGAAAGGATGGTTTGAAAGTTAGGCAGTCCCTAGAGAGTAAGGATGGGTGAGGGGGGAACCCACCTCCAACCCACCCTCCAACGCAACATCCACTCATTTGACACCTATCCATGTATGTGCTTGCATAGGGCTGGGCAGTGAGAATTCAGCAGGGTCCCCACCCTTCAGGAGGTTACATTTACTATTTGTGGCAGTTTGGGTCCATAAAGTCACTAAGTACTGAATTAGCCAATAGACCCTATCGCTCCTTGGGACAATATGTGCTTATACACACGTCACATGGTCAAGGACATGCAGAGCTGCAGAAAATTTGAGTTGCTGAATGTGCACATTCTCAGCTAAAGTGAGTGGGTGGGTGGGGGTCACTCTGCCTCCTCGTCTCAGTTTTCACCCAGAAATGACCAGAGGGCACAGAAAATGGGAGCAGGGCAGCACGACGGTCCAGGAACCTCCAGCTCCCGGGCCAGTGGCCAGGGTGTGGCTCAGCTCTGACCCTAGTTAGTGGAGTGGCCTCAGACAAATCACTTGACGTTTCCCAGCCTTGTTTTCTTTTAGTAAAATAAAGAAAACAGAATTTTGCAGGATGGGTTGTTTTTAGGATCTACGATATCATGTTTTGTGAGGCGGGTGTGTACAGTAGAGCCCCCTTCTCTGCAGTTTCGCTTTCTGCAGTTGCAGTCAACCATGGAGGAGAAGAGGGTGAGTATAGTATAATATGATATTTTGAGAGAGAGAGAGAGAGAGAGAGAGAGAGATCACATTCACATAACTTATTACAATAAGTTGTCTTAATTGTACTATTTTATTATTAGTTTTTGTTGTTAATCTCTTACTATACCTAATTTATAAATTAAAATTGATCCTCAGTAAATATGTATAGGAAAAAAATGTGCACAAGGCTCAGGAGCCACCTGCATTTCCAGGCGTCCCCCGGGATCTCAGCATGTGTCCCCTGTAGATACGTGGGTGTCTACTTGTGTACAGCACAGTCTTCCTGAGGGGCTATGGGTCCAGTATTTCCTAAATCAGTGACTTTACAGAACATAACTACCATGAACAGTGAGGACAGAAACTATGCAGGAAACTGACAAGGGGTGGGCCTGCAGAGTCCTGGAGAGAACCGGAGGGGCTGGTCCAGCTGAGACTTAGTGAGCAGTGCCAGCTGTGTCGTGTAAGGTGGGAGAGCTTTCCGGAGAGAAGAGCGTGGAAGGAGATAAAGGGTGCAGGGGGCCCTGGAAGAAATGTCGGTCACCATTGTCCAAAGGCAGGGGGCAAGAGCCAGCAAGCAAGGCTGAGCAGAGGGTATGCGGGGGCTGATGGCAGCTCCTGCTCTTGGGTCTTTATTTGTTGGAACCTCTCCTGCCCTCCTGCCCGCCAAGACCCTGTGGGCATTTCTGTGGCCCAGGAAGAAAGGGAAAAGGCAGGAGAGAGAGGAAGAGAGGGGCCGAGCCCTGCTCTCGCACAGGGGGGCCGTTCCCCAGTCTGCAGGGCTTGGCTGCAGCTCCTGATGCACCTTCTCCTCTAGGTCAAGCCTGAGCAGCAGCCTGGGCTACTACTTCCCCAAGGGCAAAAACCAGAAGGCCTGGAACTGGTGGAATCTGCAGGTCCACGTCCACGTGCCCCCTTTCCAGCCCATCTCCTTGAAAATCAACAGCTACATCCAGGTGCACATAAGAAGCCAGGACAAGATCATCTTCAGCTTTCTCCACCGACAGAAGCAGTTTTGTTTAAACCTGGGCACCAAGTTCAAGGTAAGTTCTCCACTGCCCCCACCCTCTGTTGGGTGGTTTTTCTACCTGCACACAGGCTGCAGCTGGCTTGGCCCGGCCGTGCCATGGGCCTCAGGGCCACCTCTGTGTCACACTAACCCATAGAAAGACACGGCCACCCTCACTCACCTGGTGCTTACCCATATGCACACGCTTCTCTGATAATTTTCCAGCACCATGAGCGTGAGAAGGGCGGAAACCAACCTCTCAAGAACCCACTGAGAAAACAAGATGTCAGGAGGCATCACCTCACTCGACGCTCCCAGCAGCCCAGTCAGATGGCAGGGCCAGAGACAAGGGGGGTCTGTTCTCTCCTCCCCCAACACACTCGCCCCAAAACAAATGGTCACCTGAAAGTCTGTCGCGCCCTCGCAGGCCAGGCAGGAAAGCAGCGGTGGTTTACTCTCTCCCAGAGCTGCTGGATGAGTGACACAAATTGGGAAACTTAAAACTCCAAAAGCTTATTGTCTCTCAGTTCTGGGGGATAAAAGTGGAACATGAGGATGTCAGTGGGGGCACCAATGTCCAAAGGCTTTGATGGAGGATGCTCTTGTGTTTCTCTAGCTGCTGGGGACTCCTGGTGTTCACTTGTGGCTGCATCCTCTGACTCCATCCTCACCCGCCATCCCCTCTGTGTGTCTGTGTGAAAAGATCTCTTCTCCTTTCTCTTATGTGGACAGCAGTCATTGCAATTAGGACCCATCCTAAATCCAAGAAAATCCCACCCCAAGATCCTTAATTACTCAGGATATAATAGTAAAATACGGTATTTCTAAACAAGGCTACATTCACAGGTGTGGGAGCAAGGGATTAGGTCTTGGGCGGATCTTTTGGGATGATGTAATTAAGCCCCCCATAAATGGTGAGTCTAGTCCCCTGGATTTCTAACTGTAGAAGATGGGCTCTTGAGATCCTTTCTGAGGACTAGAGGCATCAGGGGAATAAGGGGGTCCTTAGTACCTCCAGTGAGATCTTAACAAGACCCTGTTCTTGCTCCAGCTCCCCTTCCCCATTCCACATGGAGGGCTCTGTTCACAGATCCCACCGGGGAGGCACACAGGCCTCCAGAAGTCCAATCACCAGGGAGATAGAGAGACAGACATGTCTCCTTGGAGGTGAAGCAGATGGAAAAGCAGCCCAACAGCAGACTGTAGCAAATTTAAACTGCCCAAATATAATTTGAGAGGAAAGGAGGGAACATGGTAGGTTTAGGGTGACCAGTCACCCATTTGCCAGGACCAAGGAGTTTCCCAGGACATTAGACTTTGAGTGCTAAAACTGGCAAAGTTCCAAACAGGCCTGGCCAGCTGGTCACCCCGGTTCCCTTCCTGGCAGAGCCCGCCATTTTGCAGGCTAAGTAATGATGTCACAACATCCTTGCCTATTCTGGATTCCCCTGAGCAGCCTCCCCCCAAAAGAGGAGGCCAGCGCTGCTGTCCTGGGTCACCCACTCACATCCATTGCACAGTAGCTGCAAGCTGAAGAAGAGCCACCCCAGGCTGGAGAGGGCATGAAGGCCTTCAAATGGTGGTGGGTTTCCCTGAGGGAAGAGAGCCATGAAAGGAGGACTAACCAGAAAGGGTGGAGACTGGGAGGCCTAACAGGCCCAGGGAGCTGAGGTACCCTTGGGGAGCTGCCCCAGTGGAGGGGTGCAGAAGAAGCAAGTCAGCACAAATGTAACTTGTTAGAGCAAAAGGAAGGAGACAGAGCTGGGGCCCGAGTTGGGCAGCCAGGAGGCCCCAAGAAGAACTTGCCCTTCTACACCCACCTCTCTACTTCCTGGGTGATGTTAGCTTCTTGTTTGAGCCCACCGTCTTCTGAAGAGACGCGGGTTGTTATATGGCTTAAGTAAGACACTTTGCATGAAAACATTTCATCAGCCTCATAGAAGTAGAACATATTGGTGTTATTCTCCCTCCAGGAGTCTCTTTATCAGCTTTCGACAAGCCACAACCCAAGGCAGAAATGGACACTGAAGTGTCCTCACTGGGGCAAGGCCTCATTCCAACAAAACCCGGATACACTCCCAGTGAGCCTGTGGTGGAGTCGGGCTCACTGGCAGACACTGGCCCTGGAGAGTGCAGCCTTTGGAAGGCAGGCCAGTCCAGGGCACAAGAGCTGGTTTCTCTCTGGTTTGGGGTCAGGCTGACATGTGGTTGCCACCCGCATCACCATGGTCCAAGTGGCCATAGGCACAGGCCAAGTGAGTGTGTTTGGTGAACATCAGAAAGGCCACGGGTGGCAGTACTGGGGAGATAGATCAGTCCCGAGGGTGGAGGTTCCAAGGGGGTGGCAGGACTGCAGAGGCACTAATGTCACCTGGCCTTCTGTGAATCCCACAGTTCATAAACTCAGAGGTGCTGCAAGACCTGAAGGAGAAAACAATCCTGGAGGTAGATCCTGGCACAACAGCTCGGAAGGTCCAGATCCTTCTGGGAAAAATGATTAGGATCCTGAACTTGCTGACCATGTCTGATTTGAAAAACTTCACAGAGGCCTCCAAGATGTGTCTCATGGCTTTAGGAACCAAGAAGAAGAGATCTCGATTCTGTTTGTAGGGCAGTCACCAAATTCTCTCAGGCCTTATACATCATCCACTGAATGTCTTGGGAAGGGGGAATCCTGAAGAGCTTCAGGAAAGTCCCCAGATCTATCTATTATGTCTTTGAGAGTTGGTTTGTAATTTGGGACCTGTTACAGTTCCTTGGTAAGAGAAAAAAAAAAAAAAAACAAGAATGAAAGCAAGCTTTGAGGGACTGACAGTATGGGGCTGGGCACAGAGAAGATCTCCTAGTCAAAACCTGACAGCTTTGGGAGCACACTGTCATGTCAGTAAGCAATACACATCCACACCCACTCTGCATGCTCCTACCAGTCACTGCCATCCAGAAATTCTTTTGTAGTTCATTACCTGCCTTGACTCAGGATAGACTGTCCAGCTCTGCCCCTTATTGGCTGTGTGCCCTGGGTCAAGTAACTTTATGCCTCAGTTTCCACATCTGTAAAATGGATCTAGAAACAGTATCTACCACTAGAGTGGGGAGTAGTGAAGAACTTATTGCATGTAGCAACCCTAGAATAGGGTCTGGCCATTAGACACCAGTCAGTGAGTGTCTCTAATTACTGTCACCGGGCCCTTCCCTTTATACCTGGGCAGTTCCAGGGAGGTATCTGTCCAGTATGCATCTCTTAGTAAGGTTGGGGGGTCTGCATTTCCCTTGGTCTACAGGGATAGCCCCACCCAGCTTTCTTGGGCCTTCCTGGTCATGACACTTACCACCATGGACCAAGCATGTAGCACGAAGGAGGTGGGTCCCTGGTGCTGAGCACTACACTTTTGCAAGTTCCATCCCACGTGGCTTGTGACAAAGAGTGTTTTCTTGATGACACTGGTGTTCACAGAGGTTAAATGACTTACCCAGGATCACACACTAGTAAGTGACAGTGAAGACTGGCATTCTGATCTACCTAACTACAAAGTGACATCACTCTGGTGATAGCACTTTTTTTATTGGACTCCCCATTCCAGGCATCTCAATAACAACCAGGCCACTCCAGATACTACTACCCTTATTCTACTTTGTTGCAGGGTCTCTTCCTCCCCCTCTCCCTCAGGGAGCTTGGAGGCCAATCCCAGCCTCCCAGCTGCCTCAGCACAAAGCATGTACCCACCTCCAGGAGTCCAGCCACTCCTCCTGACTTAGGAGAATCTGGGTAATACCATGGAACACAGTGCCCTGGTCCTCAGCTGAAAGAGTGAAGGATGGAGGTGGCTCAGCTCCTGGTCCCCATGCTTTTGCACTGAGCCTGGAGGCTCTGACCTCCTCACACACACACCCTTGACCACCCACCCCATCACAGGAGAGGAAACCCACATGGAAAACCAAAGCCAGCCTGCACCTGGTTCCCCAAACTAGGAGTCAACTTGGTATTCAAAAGGACCCACATGTCAACTCCAATACCTAGGACCCTTTTGGTCATTTAATAGTCATCAACTCAGTAGCTAAAACAAAAAGGGAAATGTGAACCTGGTAGAACAGTGATCCAAATAGAAGATGCAATGGGTCTCAGGAGGGATTGGAGCCCAGGAGGCCTGCAGGGAACAGGAGAGCATACTATCTTTCGATACCTGGCTCATCCAACAGACCTCAGTTCACACGTTTGTCTGCCGATTATTCTCAAAAGTCCCTAGTGGTCTTGGGCATCCTTTTTCCACTCCAGTGTGGTAAGGGATATGGGATTATATTTTGCAACCACAGCTCCAGATGAGGCCTGGGCATGGGTCATGTCGAGAAAAGGTGAACTTGAGCTAGGAGCAACCCCAACCCACCCCAGGGTGCCTTTTATACATCCCTGGGATACTCAACTCCCAGGATGACCTTAACTCTAGCCTCAACCAAGTCAGTATAGGAAAACCCTATTCCCAGTACAGTCTGACAATTAGCCACTCCCTACTGTGAAGAGTGATACCCAAGTACCACAGTCATGGACTTCCGAGTCAGCTTTTTCACAACTGTGACCAAAAGAACTGACAAGAAAAATAGGAAGAGGAAATTTTTATTTTGAGGCTCAGTTTCAGAGGACTCAGTCCATAGAGAGCCAACTGCATTCCTCAGTGCCTGATGAGGCAGAACTTCATGGTGGAAGTGTGTGGTGGAGGAGAGCAGCTCAGAACATGAGGATCACAGAGAGCTCTGACCAATAAGGACAAGCTATAAACCCCAAAAGCACGTCCCCAGGCACCCACCTCGTCCAACCACACCCTACCTGCCTATAGTCACCAGTTAATCCTTATCGGGGGATTAACACACGGATTAGGTTATGGCTCTCATAACCCAATCATTTCACCTTTCTTGCACTGTCACACAAGGTGAGCAGCTCTGCTCCACCACATGTTCGTGCCGTGATGTTCTTTCACCTTGCCACTGGTACAAAAAACAGGTCCAAGGTGACCATAAATTAAGACTCTGAAACCATGAGCCAAAATAAGTTTGTCTTCATAAGTTGGTGTGTTGTCACAGCCATGGAAAGCTGACTGACGCACTTATCACCCATCAAAGACTAAAGGTCCTGAGTGGGCCTCAGGACATTGTTCTAAGCCCCCAGCCATCTCAGACTCAGCCCCAGTGCAACCTTACCACCCCACCCTCCTCTGCCCCATCACCAACCACACATGGAGATCCCATGATATCTGCCAAGAGTGGAAGGCACATGGGGTTGGGGCCAGCAAGGCATGCTAGGAGTTCCAGGGAGAGGCAATGGCATGTGCAGAGACACCGAGAGCCAGACAGGCAAGGGTACGGCATTGAAGGTATTTAGGACAAGTTTTATTTTTTCCTTCCTGTCCTGACCCTGTTCCTCTTCTTGGGGTGGGTTTCTCCCTTGTGAGAATTAATAGGCAGCAGTCACCTGCCTCCAATTCCGGAAAGCAAAAAGGTTCAGGATCCAGGTGGAAACCACACCAATAATCAGAACAGGGAAAATGTAATGTGCATTATTACCTGGTTAATAAGAGAAAATTCACAAGAAATAAAAGAGCAGCAAACAGCACCGTTCCCTCTCGCCCTCTCCCCTTCTTTTTCTTCTGCTTTTCTGGCACAGAAAAGACCCTCTGTTCTCTGCTTCTGTACTCAGGGGAGGCATAGAAAACCAGACTGACAGAAAGATCCACACACCACAGGGAGTTAACTTGGCCAACATGAAAGCAGAGGCAGCAATGCCCAGTCCAGGCCCTGCCACAGCAGTGGGAAGAAAAAAAAAGAAAGAAATCCAACTCTTTTACTCAAAAAAACAAAAAACAAAACAACAAAAAACCAACAATGCTGTGCTCACTCTGGTTCTCCAGCCTCTGGTCTGCATTACGAGGGACAACAGCTCCTTTTCATCCTTCCAAGGTAGTCCTTTCCTGCTCAAGTTAGACAGTGACGTCTTCTGTTGCTTCTCATCCTGATTCAGGAGGGGCAGCAGACAGGGTCGGCTGAACCTGTGCACCAGGCAGAGTTCAAGGCTTTCTATTCCAGGAGCAAGGGGGATGGGAGGTAGCCATCTCTCACGCTGGGGACTGGGCTCTTGTAGTAAGAATGTTACAATATTCCAAGCCAGAAAGACGAAAATGAGAGTTGGCCCAGGGCAACTGCTCTGAAACTACAGAAGGAAGGAGGGAAAGAACTATGGGGGGTGGAGAACAGGCAGGACTTGGAAGGAATGGGCTGGGTGGGGAATGCTGAGTGACTTGGGCACTAGCTCCTTCAACAGATGCTTATTAGGTACCTATCGCAGGCACTGGTCTAGGTGCTGGGTATCCATGGAGCTTCTAAACTGGGTTGATGGCAGAAGGGCTAGCAAAAAACAAAACAAAAACCCCCTCAAGCAAATTGAATTGTGTGTCAGGTATAAGGGTAACCAGGCCAGGTGTGGGGAGCATACATGCTGGGGTTTGAGGGATGCCATCACATGGAGCAGGGTGTTGCAACCCCTGCACTATTAACACTGTGGGCTGGATAATTCTTCCTGTTGGGAGCTGTCCTGGCATCGTGAGATGGTTAGCAGCTCTGGTCTCTAACCACAAGAAGCCAGAAATAACCACTCCCCCACCATCAAGACAAAATGAATGTCTTCAGACATTGCCACATGTCCCCTGGTGCTGAGACCACTACAATAGACCATTTGAGGGTTTTTTTCTTTTTTCCCTCCTTTTTAGCCCAACACATATCTACTTTGGCTAAAGTTCCATGTATTTGAAAAAAATATTTATCCTGCAATTTTAAGGTATTTTGAATTTACTAAAGAGGAAACTCAGTAATATCCAGGTATGGTTCATTGTATAAGGTAACTGGTCTCTTGAAGAAAATGAAAAGAACAAGCTCTTTAAAAACAACAAAAAGTCAATGCCATGAAATCAAGCAAGCAAAAAACAAATTAGAAGGGACTAGAGAGTGAAAACCAAATAAAAATGTGTAAACCTGGACTTTTAAAAATGCCGTAAGAGATTTGGGTGGTGGTGGGGGGTAACTGGGAAAACGGAAATCTAGATACTCAATTTTTTCGCTTATTCATTTTTTGCAGCACTGGGGATTGAACCCAGGGCGTTATTCACATTAGGAAAGTACTCTACCACTGAGCTACATCCCCAGCCCCTGAATTTTTTTAAGATGTGAAAATGCTATTGTGATTATGTAAAAGAATATTCTTGTTTGGAGGTAGATACTGAAATATTTAGGAACAAACTGTTAATGAAGACTAAAATTCACTTTCAAATAGTTCAGCAATAGACAGTGTGTGTGTCTGTAACACTGACAAAGCTTACTTTAATTCATTAAAATGTATTCAAGAGCCCAATCGTGTAAGAAAAATTATTTTAAAACATGCATAGAAAAAACCTGGAAGCTGCATTCCAAACATCTAACAATGGTTTACTTCTGAGGGCTAATTTATGAAAGACTTGCATGTTTTACAATAAAATTCAAACATTCGTGAGCATATATGTATAATTGCAAAATGTGTTTTTAAAAACACACTTATTATTTAAAAAAAAAACACATTTATTCTAAAAGGAAAAACGGACATTTAACAAATGACTATTTAACAGGATGCCACTGTCCCACGTTCAGTAGCAGCTTCCTTTCTCCGGGGGTTCATGCCCAAGAACACAGTATAGACAAGTTAGCTAAAGAACCACACAGCAAAGCGCCCCAGAGAGGAAGCAATAAAGTCCCTCTTTTCTGAAAAGGATCTCTCATTATCTTCAGTTCCTTTACTACAGCTTCTTTTTAAGGGTTTAAGTCAACGAGGTTGACTCTTCAGTCTTTCTTATAAGATAGTCAACAGAAGAGAACTTAAAGATATGGGGTTGTTAAGCCAGAGAAAAAACACAAACCTGTTTTTATTATATAGTTATAACACTACTGAATTTTAATACAATTATCTCTGCTGGCTGTGCTCAGGAAATTGGCACTTTGCAAACAAACAAAAAAAATTTTTTTGCTAGTTTGAATCCACAGTGACCCCCAAGGCTTGGAACCAGCCCATGGCGCTGAGAGGTAATGGAACCTTTAATAGGTGGGAACTAATGAGAGGTCTTCTGGTCATCGGGGTGAGCCCTTGAAGGGGACAGGGGGGCCCCAGCCCTTTCCTCCTCTTTTTTGCTTCTTAACCATGGGGTGAGCATCTTTGTTCTCCCTCCATGACATGCTGCCTCACCAAAAGGCCAAAAGCAATGGAGACAACTGATCATGGGCTGAGATCCCCAAAACTGTGAGCCAAAAATAACCCTTTTCTCTTCATAAGTGCTTTATCTCAGATAACTGTAATGCAAAGCTGACTAGCACATCTTTTAACGAAGGAAGTATTAAGATGCTTCAAAAATGTCCTTTCAAAATGATTTATCTTGTCAAAGAAATTCATATACTACAAATAAAACTGGAGAAGTCTGAGTAAAATGGGTAAAGTGTATTGATGCCAATATCCTGGCTGTAATACTATGCTACAGTTTGCAAAATGTTGGGAGGAATTGGATAAAAGGTACACAGATTGCTATTATTTCTTACAACTGTTTATGAATCTGTAAGTTATCTCAAAAATTTTTAAAAGATCCACATATATACCAAACACACAAGCACAAAAGTAGGAAGCAAAAATCTTTATTTTTTAAAAAAAATTCATTTATTAAAAACAGCAATTTCTAGCCAAATAATATAAAGCATTTTAAATTAATTATTTGAAAGTATGTACACTCTTTGTATAAGTAAACACTTGAAACTGTACAGATTTAAACAAATATTCATTTAGCAAACAAGTTGGATCACTATCACCTACTTAGCACTTTGTAAGGTGTTTGAGTGTTTCAGAAACAAAAGATCAGAACACAAGAAAAAGTGCCATTAAATATTTTTATCCCAAAGAACAAATCTGCTCTGTACATCAAACTACACCAGTCATAGTACTGTACAATAATCATGCCCTCATTTCTTTGGAAAGGCTATTTAAAAACCAAATGTACATATAATACACTAGCTGGATATTTTACAGTTTCATTAAACATGTATTTAAAAGAGTAAGTGGAAGTAAATGCAATCTTCCTAATTCATTCATTTCACGGCAAAGAAAGAATATGGACCCTTTTTCCTTCTACCTTCCCAAAACATAAAGAGTGGTAAGTTCTATCGAGCAATTTCTACCTCTGACAGGGTTGAAAACAGATGACCTGTTACAAACGACAGACATCAGTTTAGGCAGACCACCCGCACACTGTGCAAGAGCCTGCCTTAAGCGCACAAGGAGCACTGCTACAGCCGCACCACCTGCACCACAAGGCCGTTGGCCCCATTCCAGAATCCTCGGCAGTGTCCCACCTCCAGAGTTTAAATGACTCAGAATTCTTTTTGAACCCCACAACAGGTTACATTTCCTATAACAGCAGAGAGAAAACCAATCCAACTCCAAATTCAAAAAGGAATTTGTAGAAACATTTACAGATGTGCACAATTTGTGATCCCTGATATGGTATGGTGGTGCTAAAGTGTGGGCAGTGTTTGTATCCTTGTGTGTGTTGATAACATGTCCCGCTGCAGCAGGGCTAGAGATCCTCAAGGCTGGTGCATAGCATAGAAAACACACAAGTGTTCACATTTCAAAGAATGGTTGGAATCGAAGGTGGCGTGCAGAAGGCTGTAACCCTAAGCTTCACTCCTAAGACAGGGTACTCATCCTATGCACCAGTTTCCCTTCTCATTTTTATGTGCCAGATTTAAGACACCTCACTGGTAATTCCTGCTCCCTCATACTCACTGAGGCTCTGGGAAGCCCATATTAAAGATCCCAAACCTATCTACGCCAGGAGGTTGCAGCTACCTGCTTTTGAACACTCTGCACCTAAGCAGTTCAAGGAGTAGAGATGGCAGGCCTTACCCGAGATCCTTGATCTTTAACCACCTTACATCAAAAGAAGAATGATAACACCCTGAATTCCCAGGAAAGCAAGATGCGTTCTCAGAAGCAACCAATATACTCCCAACTAAACTTCAAAATGACAGGAGAAATATTACATTAAATAGAGTATAGAAATAAGATTTCTGGAAGTAAAAAAATAGTCACTGTGGAATGCTGGGTGGTTAAAAGTGTTGCAGTGTTTCACGTATTAGCAAACCTTACCCTTAGCAGCTTTCTGGATAGCTGGATATCTGTAAAGTTCTTTGCACTACTTATTGTAATCTATTTTTATTGCACAACTTTTGTGAAGAAACATTTCACTGTGAGCCCTCCATGGCTATGTCTTAAAAACTTACATTTCTTGTTACCATAAATAAGGCAGCTATCACTGCTCACCAATTAATCTTTGGCATTTTGATGTTTTTAAAAGGGAAACACCAAACTCTAAACACTTTGTTTCCTTCTGTAGTCAGCACTGAGCAGCACGCATTGAGGTTCTTGGGGACATTTCATGTAGGATCCTCAGTGTCCTGGCAGGCAAGACTTCTCATCCCGTTCCCACCAGACAGACCGCTGATACGTACAGCCCAACCAGTCTGCTATTTAGAAACCGAAAGCAGGAGGTTCAACTGAAAAGCAAGGTGAAGGGCTGTTAGTTCTGCTGTGGGACCACCCTTGAGAGAAGTCCTCTAGAGCCTCAAAAACAAAATGAGGAGAAAAGCCCAAGATTTTTATAGCTACTGAGCCCTGAGCTTCTGGAGGAAGTGTGGGGAGCTACCACCATCATGAAATCCAGGCCCCTGAGTCACTTAAAGTCCAGGGACAATGATGGCAAAACAGAACACCAACACTAACAAATGACAGAAATGGATCTGTGTCACCAACGGCACCTTTTCCTCTACCCTCCGGCTTTCTCCTCCTATTCAACTCCTTAAAAGTTCCCATTCTCCCCAGTCTCTACTCACTTCCACCAGCTCTCCCAGCTTTACCTCTATTCAACATTCTCGTTCTTACTATATACTAAATTTCCAAATTACACTAAACTTAAGACCATAAATAAATATTCTCCCAAGCACTAGGCCACTCCTAATACATAACAGGTACTCGGTAAAAAAAACTGCTGGCTGAATTGAATAAATGAATGATAACTAACCCAAACTGGACTTTATATTCAATTTTTTATAAATTTAGGAAGAGAAGAAAAAACAAATACTTCAAGCATCTATTCTTATCTCTCAAATAACTTTCATTTTTATCTGAAATTTTCACATTATGAATATTCTGAACAAAATGATTCAGTACATTAAATGCCAGTATTTGAGTCCTCCACAAGAAGGTCATTTGTCTTAAACAGCAATTTTCACCACTGGAAAGGACTAAAATGCAACTGAAAACTCTAAAATCATCCCCAAAAGTTAGAGTAATTCAAAGTTTGAATTCTTGTTTATGAGAATAAAACAGTGTGCAGTTTTTAAAATTAAAACTAAAAACATGTTTGCTCAAATATATTACCTACTGTAGTGAAAAAAACAAGGGGCATAAAACTACTAACGGTTTTCAGTCTGTGCTTTACCTGTTCCATGGAAGGACAAGCAATGATCTGGATGTCTTCAGGACTGAACTCTTCCTTTAACAGAGCATGAAACTTCTGGAAGACTTGCTGAATGTTATTCTTAGAAGAGGAGATTACATCAGATAAGTCCGAAAACATGCACATCTTACACATGAAGTACTATGAAAGCTAAATCGTCATAATGTTTGCCAAAATGAATGGAAGAAATCTTTCATAAGATTGCCACTTAATATTTAAGATTGCACTTAATATTTCACATGTCAGCACAACCTGATGAAGACTTATCAGATAACATTTCCTAGAAAAACTAAACTCTAGCAAGCCCTGTCCCCCCAGAGAATAAGAGTTGTCAGCTATTTCTTACATAAAAGATAAAGTTCTAAGACATACAAAATGTACTTTAAAAATCAACCAACACCCTGGGTAAAGATGTAAGCTCAACAAAGAACTATAAGTTATGAAATTTTCTCTGACATTTATTCCTCGGTGGCTGCCGCACACCATTTATTTCCACCACTCATTAGAAAAACAGGGTTCCTGGAATACTGCCTTCACCAGTGCTGGGCCACAAGCAAAATGTGAGGGTCTGACTTTTTTATCTATTTAATTATACTTTCAAAATTAACATTAAAAGTCAGCCTCAGCAACTCAGCAAGACTCTGTCTCAAAATAAAAAAATAAAATGGGTTGGGGATATGGCTTAGTGGCTAAGTACCACTGGGTTCAATCCCTAGTACCACAAAAAAGACAAAAAAACAAAACATACAAAGTTAACATTAAAAACAGAAGACAAAGTGAAAGTTGGGGGAAAAAAAGACATAATCAGAAGCTGGCTCTGAATGTCTTTCAAGAATCACAGCAATTATTAATCAACTTCACTAGAATAGTATATCAACAGTTTTAAACATCTACAGGAAAAGAAAAAGAACACTAGAAGTCTAGCCAACTTTCAGATAAATTATAGTACTACTCACCCTAACAGGTTTAAACAAGATGAACTCAGTGTCTTTATTGGACAGGTATAACGACATACTTCTCAACGTCAAAGGCAGCTTTGCTTTTATTGTCTTAAAGGCAGTCACCACAAGGTCACTGACCTTTGCTGCAAAGCAATTAACCTGGTTAGGGTCACAAATTCAGAAGGGAAGAAAGAAAAAAATAGCAAAAGTCTCATTTCCCCAAAGAATGTGTCTCATTTTCCTTGTTTATCAAGTTTAACAATTAGCTCTACAAACATTAAGTATCTGCTATACACAAAACTCTAATCTCAACCACTAAGGCAGTAAAGAACTCTCCCAGCATGCTTTAAGACATCCGTAGGGGCTGTAATATATGCGTTTGGAATTTAGATGAGAGATAAGTGAGTTTGTTTTTTAAAGAAGTCATTCTTAGATACTTGTGAGAAACCATACTAAATGAGCTTATCTATCTACAGAACTGACTCACAGTCAGAGGTGCTGTCTAACAGTCTCACTCAGGACACTGAGAAGATATCCACACATATCTAAGGAAAACTAAATATCCATTTGTTGTATTCTTATACCACATTATCAGACAGCAAATAGAATTCTATAAGTTTTTAACTAAAATAACTATTTAACCTGAAAGAGCTACCTGGAAAGGAAGAGTAGTCATCTGTGAGGAAACTACCTAGATAGCTACAGAGGAAAAGATGGTTCCACACATGTTCAACATCACTCAAAATTAAAGAAATGCAAATGAAAGCAGTGAGATATTTACAAATTGACAATGATGTGGGGAAAGAGGTAGTTGGCCCTCCATATCTGCAAGTTCTACATTCATGGATTCAACCAACTACAGATCAAAAGTATTCAGAAAAAAACTGCATATGTACAGATATTTTTCATTATTCCCTAAACAACATCATATAACAACGATTTATATAGCATTCATGTTGTATTAGGCACTATAAGTAATTTAGAGATGACTTAAAGTATACAGAAGGACAGTCACAGGGTTTTTGCAAATAACCCATTTTATGTGACAGACTTAAACATCTTGGATTCTGAAATCTGTGGTGGGGGAATCCTGG
The DNA here is from genome assembly GCF_001458135.2 of Marmota marmota marmota. NCBI lineage: Eukaryota > Metazoa > Chordata > Mammalia > Rodentia > Sciuridae > Marmota > Marmota marmota. The sequence goes on from NW_025999932.1 coordinate 40,881,424, forward strand.
AACCAATCCCCAATCAATATGGAAGGACATCTGTATCTTCATCAGTTGCTGATGAGTGTCCAAATCTCTCTGGAGGGACACTAGGCAATTTCTAGCAAAACTGAAAATACACATACTCTTTCACTGATTTTCACTGCTAAAAATTTATACTATTTACATACTCACAAAATAAAAAGATGTGTGTATAGGGATATTTGTCAAATAATATATAGAAAAACTGAAAATAATTAAATATCAATTAATAAATTTCTAAAGCTATCATGCTATACTGATGCGTTCTGTGTGTCCATTAAATACAGTGGACACAGAAGGATATGCTGGTACAGGAAGGGCTATAAGACACACAGTAAGTGAAAAAGTAAGAGGTTTAGTACAATCTCATTTGGATAACATTTTCTAAGTCCATATGTGCTAGTATACACAATGCTGGGAAAGAAACTACCTTTGAGAGCAGCACTAGTATGCAAGTGGAAAAGAGAGTTATTTTTTATTTTATACACCTTGAAAATTTTTAGACCATCCGAAAACACTTTTTTAAATTGAGGAGGGTTGTGATAAGACAAGGTAAGAAAGTGCATTGGCTCTTAAGAAGAAAGAGTCCAGAATTGTTTATTTTTTCATTGAAAGCTCTTCAAGACACTTCCTTCGTGGGTTCTGGCTCTGTGTGTTAACAAACACACTTCAGAGATCACTAAATGAGTTTTCAGAGCCCTTGATAAGCATAAAGTAGCTGTGCAGACTAGTGAATATAGTATCCTTTAATTGTCTAGAATCAATTAACAAAACAGCATTCTCTCCTATGAGTTCCTTCAATACGACTTGATCCAAGAACCTGACAGTCTACATAAACCAGTCACCCTGGGTTTCTGGGGCAGAAGAGATTGCTCCTGGACTGTTCTTGATGCTCCCACCCCAACAGGCCCATAAATCTCTTTGACACTGAAGTGTGGATGTCATGCATTACAGATCATGAAAATCCAACTCCACCCTCCACTGTGGCTAAATGGGCAGAAGATACACAAGACAAACTGAACTGTCATCTCTATATACACTAAGATCTCCTCACTAAGAAAGAAACCAAATGAGTTATGTGACAAAACAGCAAACCCATTTCAATCTGTCCTTTTCCTTTTATCGGGGAAACTGCTGCTTACTGATAATTCTAGTAATGCTTAAGGGTCCATTACATCTAACACTGAATTCTATTAGAATTCTGCTTGAGAAAATGACAACCACTATTTTGAGAGAAAGGATCTTTCCAAAAGGGAAAGAATAATATGTTAATTAAACACCAAATCCCTGGGCTTAGTGTACTAAATATGTCTGTGCCTATTTGCTGTTTTTATCTATTTTAAGAAAAATTTATTACATCCAAGAGGTTTCATTTACATAAACATTCAAAATACAAATCAACTCCTATTTCTAAATAAGCCCTGAGTGGCTGAAACCTTAAGCCAAAGGCTCCAATTCATCCAGAGATCATGAGAGTTGCCTTGAGTTGGGAACTAGGAAGTCTGCTTCCTGACTATGAGGAATAGGTGGTTGACAAAAAGGCAGCCTATGATCAGAATTCCCAATACTATTGGTAAAAAAAAAAAAATTCTGATTTTCTTTTGACAAAGTGTACTACTCCATCAAGTGTGCTCTGCTTTTAAAAGATGTTTAAGATTTCACTCTCATGCACAATCCAAATGTTTAAAATAATGAAGACAGAATATTCACAGTTTCCATTAAAATATACAAAAAGGTATTTGCAATAAAACAAATCATTGCAAACCTGTATTGACATCCTCAAAATGTACATGAGGAACATTTGAAATACAATTCTGTCATCCTTTCAAAGATAATATTTACATATCTTCATAAGAAATACATAGCTATTCTTAATTTCTTGGCCCAACTTCAGATTAACCTGAGGGGTTCATAATAACTGAAAAATCTGTAGGCTTACAAGAGTTTCAATCCTTTTTCTCAAAGGAAATGAATACCTGTCAACACAACATCCTTTCAATGGGAAAAGCAATCATATTAAAAAGTTGATTCCAGATTAGGTACCTGCAGACAGCTAATTTTTATGGGTGCAAAGCCTACTCTTTGGAACTACTTTTTGGAACTCTCACTACAAGCAAAGAGCTACTTTCCAACTTGGGCACTGCTTACACATAATTAAAACTGTTCTTTCACCATTTTGTTCTTTTCATTTTCAAAATATGGGTCAGGGGAGCCAGAAATATGCTTAACAAAATTATTTATTCTGGTTTAATAGCAACTTAAAATGTCACAAAATGTACCAGAACAATCCACAAATTTAGGTTCAGTTTTAAATGTCTAACATATAAAAGTAAAGAACCCTCCCATTAGACTCTGGGTATAGCTTAATGGTACACTGGGAAGCTGGGCACGGTGGTGCACACCTGTAATCCCAGCAGCTCGGAGAGCTGAGACAGAAGGATTGAGAGTTCAAAGCCAACCTAAGCAATGGCGAGGTGCTTAGCAATTCAGTGAGACTCTGTCTCTATAAAATACAAAATAGGGCTGGGGATGTGGCCTGGTAGTTGAGTACCCCTGAGTTCAATCCCTGGTACCAAAGGGGGAAATTAAAAAAAAAAAAGCAAAGGGAAGGGGACAGGGCAAGTAGAAGAGAGAGGGGAGAGAGGAGCCGGGAGGATAGATATAATCAAAGCATGATATATGCATGTATGGAAATGTCACAGTGAAACTTATTGATATGTACAATTAATAAAAGTTAATCATAATGAACAAAAAAAGTCTCTCCCAAAACAAAACCTCTAGCACACACATACACACAAAAATTTACATTCAGGGAAGTGTAAAATTGGAAACATCTCAAATATATCTATGAATCAGGCAATGATATTGCCTGCCAACTCCCACTGATACCTCAATTTTTATGATTCTTTTTACAAACACTCCAAAATATCAACAAAGAATAGAACTTAGAGAAAATGTGTAACAAAATAGTGGCCCAATATTTCTTCATATACTTGAAAACGGGTGTTTTTCTCTCCACAATTTGACTGTGTCAAATACAGTATTTTCAGAAAGCTATAAACAAATGAATGGCAAGAGTACAGAAATCAGCAGACTCAAAATGTTTCCATCCATACCAGATTTTACTTTTAACTAGGTAAGTTTATTTTTAATTCTTCCTTCCTTGGAATGCTTATTGAAATACCAACAGTGCTGGCCAATTAAGATCTGTTTGCTCCAAACTGAATCTAGATTAACTCAGATGTAGAACCCCAAAGTGAATAAGAAACAAATCCAAGCTGTCCCTGCAAGGACTATATAAATGCAAATTAATAATATCTTAAAAAAGAAATCCAAAATAGTAAAATCTGATTACCTTGTTGTGCCCAAGGCTGCTGTGAGAGGGTATACTTGGGACCTCCCTGACTGGCCATTGTTTTTAATGCTGAAACCTAGTGGAGGAGACAAGAAGAAAAGCTTCATTTCACAGGTGACAAATTAAACTGGTGCCACTCTCAAAGGATACAAAACACCATTTAAACCTACTAAAGCATACTGATAATCAAATGTGCAACTGCAACAAAATTGCACCACATCTCATATTCCTTTAGAGCTTATACAATTTTTCAGCAAAACTTTTTGTTATTTCAAGGCATATGTTAGCTTGCAAAAAAAAAAACACCAAAATCATATATGGCATTCTGCCTAAGACATTTCAGGATAGGAAGATAAAATTGAAACCCTAGAGAAATGTAAACACAAAACAGATCTCTCTAAAATGGACTGTTAATATTAAATTATTATTGTATTTTATTAGAAATGTCATCCCAGCTGGACAAAAATCTCCTTTATATACCAAGAGGATCTATTTCTTACTATATCATAGGCAGAGAGAATGTCATTTAAAAAAATAGGATTTTTCAATACCATCAAAAGGCACACTTGACTATAAAAGCTAAAAATACAGACTTGGGAGCCCATCTTCTAGTCATCTCTTTCCATTTCGTAGCAACAATATAGAAAAGTGAATGTAAAAAAGTGTATTTAGCTGCTTGGACAAGACTGTTGTGTCAAGAGTCATCACACACTGTGATGGGAAAATGGGTGGCTACACAGGATGAGAGACAGAAACTGCATAAAACATTTTTTGTTTGTTTGTTTGTTTTAATGGACAGTCATGTACTGCCAAAGCCTTGGCCCCACTGGAAAGTCTCATTAGAAAAACCTTAGCACAGACTCTAGCTTCTCTTGAAAAGGGGCAAACAAATAGGAGGGAAGAGACAGGCATAAGGTTAAAGCTGATCTCTCCAGCCTTCTTCACTGCTGGTTTCTGTGCTGCCCATGTGCGTGAACTCGCTCTTTCCTCCTCTCAATTCTTCTCCATGTCTTTATTTTTTCATTGTGCGATTTGTTTTTAAAAGACACATTTCACAGAAGATTACAGTTTACTTAGACAATGCTAAAAGAAAAAAAATCCACACTTCAGTGTACATTATTTTGGGAATACATTCCAATTTAAAAGTATATATTCATGTTTATACATTTATAAAAATGAGAATGTATTTTTTCCCACTTAAATCTATATTCTGGACATTTTTCTGGGTCTGACAGTTTTAATTGTAATGGCTGCCTACTATTCCACTGATTGTCCCAAAATTTAACCAATTTCAAGATGATATATATTTAGGAAGTTTGTTTTAAAAACAAATACAGATTTGTACATTCATTTTGTGTTTACTATCCAGATAATTTACTTATCTTTAAACCACACCTCAAGGAGTATTCCCTTCAAAAGTTTTCCTGGGTATGTAGAGTTCATGTCTCCTGAGAAAGAAACCCAGAGAAGGAACAGGAAAAGGAAAAAAATGTCTGGTACTCAGGGGAATAAAAAATGTTCTCCCCAATAATTCTCATCTTTTTTAAAACCCCAGAGATGAACAAAGACCCACTGTCTCATGCTGACATTGCCATATACATTTTAATGTTCAGATATCTTCCTATCTTGATTTCCCACTAGGTTATAACTCCTTGAGAGCAGGAATTAAATTTATAGATCAAATTCTATTACATGCACTACATCAAGAAAAATTTATAGGGTTACAGAGGAAATTAATAACACTTCAAAAGGAATATTAAGAATAAACTTGATTATTAAACTGCTTGGGAAAAAGTGGTATTTTTTACATACAAGCCTGGGTTTTTAGCATAAACTGGTCCCACCAGAAATACTTACAGCTTAGCTATAAACCTAAAATTATACTTCCTTTAAAATGCCTTAATTTAGACTTTTGGCTAATGTAAAATCTTTACCTCAACTTTGTCTACTTTACTTTAAAATAACATTTCCACAGCACTTTACAATTACAAAGTGCCTTTACACATGATATTATTTGGTCCTTGCAGTAACTGTAAGACAATAGAACGGATTCTACAGTCATCCTGATAGAGGTTAGAAAACTAAGTCTCAGAGGAACAAACCTACTAACAGTTTCATTCAGCAAGTAGAGAAGAGGGCCTGGGACCCCACCTTCTCAACTTCAAGTTTTTAGCTCTTTTCGCTACACCTACCACCATCCCAAGTCCCATTTAAGAGTTTCAAGCAATATCCAGTACCATAGAATTCTAAATAGTAAAAATGCATCAACAGTTTTTAAAATTTGAAAAAAATAATAATCTGACTTAAATATTTTCACATGTACCTCTATCCCCAACACTCAGAATATATATATATATATATATTTTTTTTTAGGCCATTCAAATACTTAGAGAAAAGGCTATTTTTCCAAGGACAGGAAATAAGAAATGAGCATGTGTATGTTCTTCTTGTACTCATTTTATTTTTCTCAAGAAAAACAATAATTACACCAAAAATCAGGAAAGCAGCAGATGAAAAAGACATAGAAAAGTTATCTCATGAACACTCAGCCACTCTGTGAGACATCAGTTTCTTAGTCTATGAAATGAAGATGGCTTCCCTTGGGAAGCCAGGGTTTGTGGGTAGAACTAAGGAAAATGAAGCATCTCAACAGGAGAGCCTAGAGAGAGCCATATAAAAACAAAAAGGCCAATCTACAGCAGATAAAAGGGCATCAGAATCATACATTGAGTTTTTAGGTTAAAAAGTCTTTGACATACAAAGAATGTTCTCTACACACAAACACAGTTTCATTGTGCCAACCCATATATATAAACAAGCTGAGGACCTTTGTTGATAAGGCTTACATCTAAAATGGTAAGTACTGAGACCTACAAATTTACATTTAAATGAAAAATGAAGTCCTGTCTCTTTTCTATACCTATGGATATTATAATCATTTATCAAGGTACAAGCACGGTTGCCTTATAAAATACTAACTAAATAAAAAAGCCTGAGGTTCTGAACCTGCAGGTGATAATGCTGAGGCATACCTTTAGAGAAAAGCATTTTGAAGTTCTAAAATCTTTTTTCTCCTCTACTACTCAGAATGCTAGAAACAGTCACCAGATAAAAAAATAAAAATGCTGGGTCAACAAATTCTAAAACATAATGTCTTAAATGATCACATATGTCAGTGTGAACTCCAGTGTTTGTGTCTGCCTGCCTGCCTGCCTATCTCTCTGTCTCTGACTGACTCTATGCCAGCAGGACTGGAAGGAACCTGAATTTGGAATAAGACAATAGAAAAAGGATGCTCAGTCCTCTACCAGGCTGTGGTGTCTACTAAATACTAGGTCTAGAAACTCAACAAGCAGCAGCAAAGGACAGAGGCAACTGTGTCTGATCTGAGCAATGGCACAGTCAACTGACACGTGATGTGACATTGGGCTCTCCATGATGATAAGACACACGCCTTTCCCTTCTTTCCCCATAGTGAAGGGGATATAAAAAGAGGTCCATAAGCCAGAGGCTGAGGCAGAAAGATAGCAAGTTCGAAGCCAGGAAACATGGTGAGACAGTCTCAAAATAAAAAATAAAAAGGACTCAGGGTGTAATTCAGTGGTAGAGCATCCTAACACTAGAGAAAGAAAGGGAGTTGGGGAAGAGGTATATGAACAGTTAGCTGTCCAGGGAATTGCCTTTATGTATATACAACATGTCCATGGTAAACTATTATATAATTCAGACTTGGAAGATTTTTTTTCTATAACGACATCCATTTCAGGGCCAGGGCTGTGGCTTAGTAGTAGAGCACTTGCCTAGCATGCGTGAGGCACTGGGTTCGATCCCCCGCACCACATAAAAATAAACAAATAAAATAAAGGTATTGTGTCCGTCTACAACTAAAAAAAGAAAAAAGAAAAAAAAAACCTCTCCATTTCCTTTTTAAATGCTCTTAGTCCAGAGTCTTCCAAAATATACAACTGTCCTGTTAGACCAGATTTATCAAGCTTGTACTAAAGCCAACTTGGACAACTTTATTAATAAATTTTGACTCTCTTGCTTTCTAGAAAAACTAATCTAGAACAAGCATTTAATCCTAGATTTCATTATAATCAACTCACAGATTTCAGAAGATTCATTTGACTGCTATTATTGTATAATGTTTGTCTACAATATTTCCTATCAGTACTAATGTGAATGTACTCTCAGAAATACACATTACAGTTTATAAGCCAATTTTCCTTGAGAATAATTTCAGTAAAAATGATAACTTTTCTGTAAACTATAAACTGTCAACTCTTGTACAATCTCCCTTTTTTAAAATCAAAATTTGGTACAGAATATTTCTACCACCCTTCTTTGTTTTGTGGTAGGAAAAAAATACACAAATATTCTAAATACTTCATATTAATGACTAAAATCCATTAATACAATAAGTATTTAAAAAGTGATTATTTTATCATGTCTGCATTTGCTTTTTGTTCTTTTTATTATTTTTAACTTAAATCTTCTTTGTATTTTTTTTTTTTTTTGGTACTAGGGATTGAAGCCAGAGTTGCTTAACCACTGAGCCATTCCCTCAGCCCTTTTTGAAACAGGGTCTCAATAAATTACTGTAGGGCAGGCCCAAAATGGCTGTAGTTAGGCTCTCTTGCTGAGGCTTGGGGATGGGATTGGGGCTATGATTTTAGTATGAAGCCAAGGTCAGAAACACCCAGATTCAGCACACTTACTCAAGGTCAGAAGCATTTGCTTGTGAGCATGCGCCCACTTATGTAACCTGTTAGTAATGTGACTTCTTTGTCTGGCCTGCATATAAAAAAAAAAAAAAGGCTTATAGAAGTGGCTGGGGGCTAAATGAACTGGCTGAGGGTTAAATGGGACTGGTTGGGTTCTGCTGCTGTCTCTAAATAAAGAAAGTCAACCATCCCAATCATCCCAATAGTACCTTCTCATCTTTTTTCAACTGCAGGAGCCCCCTAACCTTACATCCTGAGCCTGAGCCACAGCAGTGGCAGGTCAGTTGCTTAGGGCCTCACTAAGATGCTGAGGCTGGCTTTGAACCTAAAATCCTCCTGCCTTAGCCTCCCAAGTCGTTGGGATTACAAACATGCACCACCATGCCAGGCTTAATTTATATCTTCTGTCTATCTAGGCCTCAGGCATATTAGAGTTGATAACCCACCAACAAGTTACTAAACAACAATATGCATAGCTATTTATTGATTATTTTATAGATACATCTTGCCTAACCAGTTAAGACTACCTCAACTTGAAGAAAATGCCACCATGTTTTTATTCTTTTTATGAAGTCCTTTAATACAAGTCTGGGGTAGACACTAGAGATTTAATAAACAAAGGTTAATTTTAAGACTTTTTTAACATCTTTAAGACCTCAGTGATGACACTTTTTAAAAAATAATTAGGTTGAACAAAAATGTTAGAATGACCATGATCTACTCTGCTCTTTGCCAATCGACAGATTTTCGCTTAGGAGACAGAGAAAGAGTCAGCCTGTCATATATATGTATATTAAATCCACTTATATGACAGTTTACAATGTAGTGATAGAAAATCTTCAATTCTCAATTATGCATGCAAAAATGAAAGGGGCAAATAACAAGGCAAAGCAAGAAGAAAAATAAACCCTCCATTTTAAGTAATAGAAGATCTGCAGTTGTTGCCATGCAGGTGTAGGAAGAAGTGAGCATCCAGGAGACTGCGAGCGGTGGCCCACATGCAGATCACTCAATGCAACAACAGCTATGCAGCCATTTGCTATCTTCCTCTTCAAAACAAAAACTCTCAAGCATATCTAAAAGTCCACATAGCAAAGCTCTTGTAATAGGAAACAGAATGATTTCCTAATTACTGAGACTTAGACTATCATCTCCTTCTGCCAGAGTTTTCACAAGAGGGTAATTCAAAAGCAAAGCCAGGGAAGAATGCAAAATGACTTTACCAAGCAGGCACCCCGTCTCTACCTTTGTCATGAACTCCTCCAGCTGCTCTACAAACAGCTTGGTCTGCTGCTGAATAAACTGCTCACAGGCCGATTTCAGATGCCGGTCTACATCTTTTTTAGAGTCAAGATAATGTTCTCTTATCTCAGGAGTACCCTTAAAAAGAAGATGACAATTTCCTCCTGTTTTTATGTGCCGAAATTACCAGACACATAAAGAATGTCATTTATCCCACCACCAATGAAACAGACTCTTCTCACCTCCAACAAGAACTCTATCAAGGCATTGTTGCTATTCAGCCTAAAAAATCTTGGAACAGTCATAGGGTTCAGGATTTTAAATGCTGCATCTGTGAAACAAAATTTCTCATCCAGTAAACATGTCAGTTTCAACAGAGAAGCTCTGTGTAACATCAGTTCTTTACTACCATGAAGCCACAAGGCATTCATCTTCACCAACCCACCTCCACAAATGACTAAGGGTGAGATGAACGTCAAATATGGCCACAGTACCCACACAGTTATTTTCTAGAAGTTGAATTGCAAAATGACTATTAATTTTAATTTGCCATTTACAGAAAAAAAGGAAAATGATAAATTATACTTGATATCATAAAATTTCACTTCTTTATTTTTGGGATGTTAAATGGTTTTTAAAAAACATTCACATACTTACCCAGATTTGTTAAGATCCTGACTGGCACAGAAATTTATTCACTTGAAGGAGTGTGAATAAAACAATGTGTCAGCCAGAAAGAAAACACCAAGAGGACATATTTACCCCTTAACCTCCAGACTAACTAGACTCTACACAAAGTACTAACTGAGGTCTCATTGATGTTCAAATGCAATAAGATATAACATTAGTTGTGAGAGGTTAGAGGGTTAAAAGTAAAGATAGCAATTAAATTAAGTGACAGAAAAAAAAAGGCCATTTCTTTGCTTTGCCCGACTAGAGAAAGCAAAGCATGAAATGCTTCCAACCCTGGTTTTGCAAGCACATGCCACAATAAATACTGCCTTGACCCTGGTCTTAATGAAAAAGAACCTCTCTCTATCAGATTCAGGCTTCACAGAAAAACGTGAGTGACTCTTTGTGTCTGCTATCTTTTTGTAGGATACCTGAAAGATTCTGTTTGCAATAAATAGAATCAAATCACCATCTGGTAGGGTTACATAAGCTTCACAATACATGGGGAAAAACATTCTTTAAACCAAATTTTGTCAAAATCTTAGGATGTTTCATCTTCTCACACCTCAGTGAAACTAGACTATCAACAAAAACTAAAAAAATAATAAGAAGAAGAATTAGAAAAAAATAAAAATAAAGTAAATTAACCTCTTGTCTATCTCATTACTTAAAACAGACATCAGCAGCCAGGAATTCTTCAAGACAAGAGCACCATTCCCATACCTCACACTGAAAGAAAAGAAGGAAATCACCTGGAGAATTGGGAAGTAAGAGCCTCAAAGAAAATGCCATTTGAAAATTATGCATTATGTAAAGGCAAAAGCCAGAAAATCTGGTTCCTAAAAAAAAAAAAAAAAAAAAAAAATGATACACACAAGCTTTATAAACCAAAAAAGTATTCTCTGTGGTGGACAGGTGAGAAATTAGGGGAAAAGAAGCAAATGTTTTAATATGACTCTGCAGGAGCCACAGTGGATCTCAGCTGAGTTAAACCAGACAAGCACAGTAATTAAGGAACTAAAATCCTGCTATATTTGGAATTTCTGTATTTGGGGTTGCTCTGAATCACAGAACACAGAAAATAACTTCAGTGACTACTTTCTCAATTGCCCCCATACATTAGAGAGACAGTTAATTCATTATATAAGCAGACTGCTTAAGGCATAAAAGCATAAACCTTTTAGAAAAGATTAAGAAAAGATAAAGTTTACAAAAAATTTGTAAGTAATTAAAAGAAATGAGTGATGTTTATGGTATATCCTTAATTGCTGAAGACCAACAGCTTGGAAAGTAGCTAATCTTTTAAAAGTCATCTCTCATTAATTCATAGACAAATCATCAGGATGGATGAATCATCTTTCCCACGATGAGTCAATATTTTTTACCAATTCCAAGACCTCATATCTACATGATTACTTATCAACCAGCAGATTTAAAAATACTACATAAGCTCACTTTAGTACCCAAAACATAGAAAACACCTTAACATATTTTCATTCTTAATGATCTTGACAACCCAGTTAGAGAATCATAACGAGTTCATTACGCTCGTTTTACCTAGAAGGAAGGTCGGGCAGGGAAGACAAAACACCCATCCAAGATCACACAAGAGCTAGGAAATGATGAACAGGAAAAAAAGAAAATCAACTCTCAGACTCTTAAACAAGTACTCCTCCCATTTTTACTCTGATTTCCTGAATTTTCACAAACTGACAAACTCAACTCCAGGTTTAAAACATACCAATTAGCTATCAGGTACTATTTACTAAGTAGCTATTATACTGATTTTTCATTTTGTAACTGGTTGTAAGTAATATGTGGCAGAGTCTAAGACGGTAATACTACATCACAAATTGAAATGCTCATATAAAACTCTCTTAAAGAAAATACAGCAAGTTAGAGTAATTAGGATATTGATAGCTCAGCTTAGTGAGAACAAGATACACACTTAGCAAGCAAAGCATGCAAAAACATTGCAGATGAACATAAAATAAACCTATAACCTGTGCTGACACATCTGGACAGGTTCAAACACACCCAGGTGTGCCAGCCAGGACAACAAAGTACCTCTAGTTTTCTTGAGGTCCAGGGAAATTTCCTTAATGGTGAATTCAGTGTGAAATGGAGCAATTTGTTCTCGAAGAATCAAAAGGTGCTTAATTAAGAAAAGCTGTCCATCAATCTGAGTCTAAATTGTAAAACAGAAAAATTAATATTATCACAGATTAAATCAAAATAGGAGCATATAAGACACATGTTATTAATCAATACTAATCTACCTAATTTTATAGCCTTATGGCACTAATATGCTTCTAGTGTGCAATGAGCTCTTCCCATGTTACCCATGTTAGAATTACATAGAAAAATCCTGCTTCAAACTCTTTTTTTAAAAAAATGTTGTTCAGTTGTCAATGGATCTTTATTTTACTTATTTATATGTGGTGCTGAGAACTGAACCCAGTGTCTCACACTTGCTAGGCAAGCACTCTACCACGGAGCTACAACCCCAGCCCTTGCTTCAAACTCTTAATACCACTTGCTCTACTTAGGAAATCCAAGAAAGTAAATTAGACAAAAGACAATAAACACCAAATGTAGAAAGAGAAGTCAAATCTATTTTCATATGGTGCAGAGGTAGAAAAGATGATGCTATCCAACACTAGCACAGAGCAGGAGGTACATAGGAATTCTAAGTATGCGCATGATTCTGCCCTCTCTTGGTCTTCTAGTTCTTTCTCTTCAGGAAGATAGCTTTCATTGTTTGATCAAAGCAATTTCAATATCCAGAACATCAGACATACTCGATACTTTTTTACAAAAGTACAAAAGGAATCTCTAAATGTAAGATGGCTTGGGGGTCACCATTTTGGATTATCCTGCCACCAAGAGAGTACTAACTACCTACACCCTTGGGAGTTCCATATGCCCTTTCACCCTGTCAGAACCTATCTCTAAGAACCCTGTGTTGCAACTGAGTTCTCAAAGTTCACCCAATTCTAAAAAATAAATAACCACAGCTCTTATTTTCAAGAGTCTGTATCTTAATAAAAGCAAGACCAAATGTGCACTTTCTTGCTGCCTTTCAAGGCAAAATCTTATCTCAAAAATACTTCAAATGAAATATTTTACATTAGAAAAAGTTATCCTTCAGTAAAGCATTATAAATTCAAAGGGATTATTAAATAAAGTGACACCCCATTAATATCTCCCTCCCTACTTCTAATAAGCTTCTAAGTTTGACTTATGCAATGAAAACTCACTTTGCATTCTGAACACAGGGCATCAAATAAGTATAAATGTTACACTTTAAGATACTTTTAAAAGAACTAAGACTTGAGAGCAAAAATAGTATCAAATAAATCTCTGTTTTACTAAAGTTATTGTAACCTAATAAATAGTATCATGTGAATTTACTAACAGACTAGGTGATCAACTTAAGAATGTAATAATTATTTCCTGCCTCAAAATTCAATCATATTAAACAAATCTTATTGTCAAAACAGCTTTAAATTTCTGTGCCTATAAATAAATGCTATATTGCAAAATATTATAGGTAATATAATTTCACCTAACACTTCGTCAAACCTTGTTTTTGCTGATAGACTCTGATGCTCCCAGTAAGGACTGAATGCAGGCAGACAATGCTTCCTGTGATAATCCCTGGAACACCGCCCTCTGGTGGAATAAAAGAGAACATCAGCCTGTGACACTTGACAAAACATATAAAAGGAAAATCCTAGGTCCTGAGGGCAGCAAACCAAATGCATGCTTGCCTTCACTACTGTTTATTACTGATACCATTCCTCTTGGAGCTTTCTATTCCCATGCAACCTTTCTAGACCAACATATAGTTTTGAAATGTGCACTCACGTCTGGAAGCACTCATGTGATCTTTAATAAAAATGTTCTACCACTTCTTGAATGCCATGCTAGATGCTGGGAAGTCATGGATCAAGAGGCAGGCAGGGTACTGACCTCATTCCAACATGATCTCGTGTTGTAAAGTGTTTTATTATTATTATTATTAATTTTTTGATTTGGGGTGGTTTTGTTTGTTTGTTTTGTCTGTACTGGAGATGGAAATCAGGGGCACTCTACTACTGAGCTACATCCCCAGTCCTTTTTGAAACAGGATCCTGCTAAATTGCCAAGGGGAATCCTCCTGCCTCAGCCTCCAGAGTGGCTGAGATTAAAGGTGTGTATCACCATGGCTACCAGTGGTCTCTTTTTAAAAGCTCAGAAACTAACTGTAAAACAAACCTTCAGTGCATCTACTTCTAAAAACAAATCCCAGGCAATTAGTCAGCACTGCATTTTAAGATTCATACACATTCATTATTATAAGATTCATATTCATTCATTATATGGTATTATTTAAAACAGCAAATAAATAAACATAATGGAAATGTTCAATGATCAATGATGGGAGATTGACAAATAAAATACCAGTAAATTAAGTTACAAACTACTGTGCATAAATAAAAAGAATGCTGAAGTGGTAAAATTCTTATAATTAAGTGGGGGGAAAACAGGTTACATATAATTAAGTGGGGGAAATATAATTAAGTGGGGGGAAAAACAGGTTACAAAATGGAATATGAAGTATGAATCCTAATTAGGATTAAATTAAATGGCAGTGGCATGTTGGTCAGACAAGGATTCCCATCAGTTCCCTTGCTGCCCTCCCTGCCTCCTTTCTACCGAAGACATGACATGGTTGTGGTTGGTTATGTACAAGACATTTATTATGAGCCACAGTCCTGGTCCTGGCCCCCTACTTGATGTTATTCTCTCTGTATTGCTTCAACCTGTACAGAGGCTACTATGGGAAGGATGGATTAGAGCTGTCCCCTACTGTGTCACTGACCTGCCCAGAAACTTAAAAGATGGGCAGCTTAGGAAAATATCCTCTCCCTCTCCTGCTCAGTCTTAATATGGTTTGTGTTGGATATGTCTTTCCTCACTTTGAGTAAGACTGAAAGTTTAAGACTTGGATGTGAGCTGAGTGAAAAAATAAATAGGTAAGCCTAAGGCATAAAACAAAATCAGGCAGAGTAACTTCCTTAGGCCTACTTCTTATTGGGCTACAGACCCTATTAAGCAGCTCAGAGACTTCATTCATTGGGGTCTGTGATAACAAAAGATTCTGTGTGGAATAGCCTCCTGCACATTTCTCTTGGGATCTTGGCTCCAACTGTAGGAAGTTTAAAAATTCCAGTCTAATGCCATTATTCGATATACCTAATGTGGAGTTTGGGAAAGAAGAGATGCCAAATGTCCACAGTTCCCTCTAAAAGAGATCTGACAAACTATATAGTTTAAGTAGAGCAGTAGGATTCAAATGCCCCATGTAATACTGTGCAACCTTGTTCAGTCCTAGTATTCTGCAGTACAGAATACCTTTGGCACATGAGGGCATATGCATACTCCTTCTGAAAGACATCCTAAAGAAACAGTGGTACCTGGACAATTCACTACATGACTACTGTATGTAGTCACTTCTCTCTTTTTATGCAGTTGGACTTACAGCAATCAAATTAAGCAATGAAAAAGTGAATTTCAAATGGTCAAATTTTATGAACTATTTTGGCTTAGAAACAAACCACTGATAGCAAATACAGACAAATCGGCTGTTACAGGGAATGACAACTGTGTATGATTAAAATAACTCTCTTCTAGGAAATCAATGCACAATCTAAACTGGTGCTTTAAAAAAAAAGTACTGCCAACTTTAGCAATAACTAAGTTTATGGCTAAAACCACATGTGATCTTAATTATTTGTTAAGGATATCAATTCAAATTGAGTGCAAAACTAAATTATAGTAACTGCATTTAATACTAAATGTAGATTATAACTACATGATATTGAATATATCACTTTCTGCACCTCTTTTTCATCATTTACAAACTAAGATGAACAAAATGAACAGTGTTTTTAAACTTACTGGTGATCTCAGACACCTTTAAGAATCAATGAAAGCTGAAGTTCTTCTACTTAAAAAGTCACAAATACATATATACAAAATTTAACCATATTTACAAGGCTTCATAAAAGTCCTTTAGTGGATCCTAAGGGCCTACAGAATACTCATATTAGGAATCTCTAGATTGACCTTCAAGTAATCTCCATATCTAAAAATTATAATTCTAAGAATAACAAATAAAATACATCAAGATCTTAAAATAAAAATTTTAAAATATTCAAAGTGAAAGAGTAAATAAATTCACAGTAAAGATAAAAGAATTTACACACATACATCTATGCATCTGTATAATTTGGAGAGACAGACAAGAGTTCTTCGAACTGTAGGATACCACATTCCATGAAGATCTGCTGGAGAAATCGTGGTATGTGGTCTAGGATTGAGGGATTCTGTTGAACCTAAAACCCAAATGGAAAAGAAAACACATTTCATGTATGTGGATGTCTGTCTTACAATAACTTAAGTGGAAACTATAAACTACTCCTTCTTGTTAGCTAACAATAACTGGAATGGTGTCAATTTTTTTCTAGCCTTTAATCAAGAATGCCCTAAGAAATCTAAGTGAGGTTTAACACAGTCAATGAGAACACAAGAGTATATACATATATTCCAGTTTCATATATATGCCCAACTCAAATTGCTTATGGAATAAACACAATTCCTATTTTAAAACAAGATCGAGATCTAGATCTGTATGTGATACAGATCTGACAGGGAAAAATGTCAGCAGTGTTGTGGGTTAATGCTTTCAACTTCCTACTTCATAATTTTTAAGTTTTTTTATTATTAAGTAAGCACTATCTGTATAATTTTAAATCTCTTCCATAAGGCCTCAAAATTTAAAATAAGATCTCCTTTATAAAATTTCTTAAAGAAAAACAATACTAAAACAGATATAAAAGAATATTAAGCATCTACAGTTTTGCTAAGGATTTTGCTATCTGTAGGACCTCTCCTTCAAATAAAGAGCCGAAGGGCTGGGGTTGTGGCTTTGCAGTAGAGCACTCATCTAGCACATGCAAGGCCCTGGGTTCGATCCTCAGCACCGCATATAAATAAATAAATAAAATAAAGGTATTGTGTCCAACTACAATTAAAAAATATTTTTTTAAAAATAAAGAGCCAAAAAAGTAACCCAAATATAAGTTTAGTGAAATAAAGCTGGAAGTCAACTTTTGTGTTCATTTTTTTTTCATTGTCCTGTTTTAACAGCTGTTGACAAGCAGTGGGGGTTGGTTTACTTCCACAGCAAGCCATCAAAAGACAAGGGTCTCCTGGTTGCCTCTTCTCAAGAGCACAGGTCCTCGTCTATCACCCTTTGTGCCCTCGTCCCCCTTCACTTTTCTACACATAAAAGAAAGCCAGCTTTTTGAAGAGACAAATAATTATTCTCTTTAAAGAATGGTCTCTCCATCAATGTGCTATGTCACCTCGTTCCACCCCAAGAACCAAATCACTAAAAGCCCTCATTTTGAAACCCTCATGATATTATTCTCTCATTTCTGACATACCTAGAAACCAGAAAAAGTGGTTGTTATGTATTTCAGAGTTGCTTTTGGTTTGGGCTCTGCATGCCACCTAATTCAGAGTCTTGCTTTCCACCTCAAATTCTATCACCATTCTGGTAACACCAATAAGGATATGGATGAACATATGACCATATGACCTTGACCATTTTAACTCCAAAGATTTTTACTCCCATGATACCTGCTACTCAGAGACAAGTTTTCTTATTACTTTCAGAATTACATTCTCAATACTTTAAACAGACTTTATTCTTACTCCAAATTATTCTAACTCATATTATGTGAAGCCTTCTCTATCCAAAATGTCCTTGTAATTTCATCTTTCTCATTTGTTTCCTCAAATGGCTCTGCCAAGCCCTCCTCCCTGGTTTCAGTCATAACCCTCTCACCTGCCTGTCTCTGATCTCATTGGCTGTTCTTTCTCAGCTCAGTTCACTCCTCTGCCCCAATTTGCTCCTTAATGTTGGCACTGGCTAAGTCTCTCCCCAGACCTCGGCTACAATCAATCGCTCAACTCTATAGAGTGGGGTGATCATATAAAAGTCCAAAGCACCAACTGCTTCTCCATTTTTATCTCTATGCTGGTTCTACTTATAACTCTAGAGCAGTGCTGCCCAATAGAAATATAACATGAGTCATGAATGTGACAGAGTAAAATGCCACATTAAAAAAAGGAAAAGGGGGTTGGGGATGTAGCTCAGTGGCAGAGCATGAGTATTGCCCTAGGCTCAATTTTCAGCACCACCAAAAAAAGAAAAAACAAGTGAAATTAATTTCAATATATTTTCTTTAATATACCCAAAATACCATTTTAACATGCAATCAATATAAGTTACTAAAAAGACATTTTCTATCCTTTATTTCATATTAAGTCTTTGAAATCTGGTGTATTTTTAACACACTTATAGCACATCTTCCACACAGCACATTAGAACGAACTAGTCATATTCTACATACTCAATGGCAGGTGATTACTGTATTGGCCAGCACAGCTCTAGATCCATATAAACAGATCTTCTCAGTGATTCCACATGAACTTCCTCAACTCTTCTCTTAGCCCTCACTTCTAGTGTGCATGAAATTCTTTGGACTCAAGACTTCTAACTGTATCCCTCTACTTCACACTTATCTTCACTGGCTCATCAACACCCTGATTCAAATCACGTGTGTCTTTCAAATGGCAAAACACAACAGCCTCCAAACCAGCCTTTACAGTTCTGTCAACATAGCTTCATTGTAATGCCAGGCATGCATTAAAGAACAGGCTTTACTGGGAAGAGAAAACATACAAAGCCAGGGTTGGCAAGACAGGGATATACTATTTTCTCCAATAACTCTTAGAGGTTTACTAGAACCAAGGTATAGTGGACAAAAGGGACACTACAATGTGACATGGTTCTACTCACAGGAGGAAATTTCCCCCATAGTGAGTCTCCCCTTCTATGTGGTAAGTGTGATAAAATGTCTTTATCAGATAGGGAATGCCCAGGTTGCCTGGCAATATGGATTTGGGATCCTAACCATCTCTAGAGCTGACTCAAAATACCTGATAATGCTCTAAAACTAGGGATCTTGGGGGGAGATTGAGGCTTTTTAAAGCCCATGGAGTTATTGTTCCTCCTCTCCTAACCAGTCCCACGGTAAGCTGAGTTTGAGTGTCACCCTTACAGCTGGGGAGGGGGTGTCTTACTTCCTATGCACCTTGTTATCTAGGTCACTCCTGAGTGCTTCTTCAACAATTTTCCTCCTTGCATAACACACATTCTACTCCAAGCTATCCCAAACATTTAACCCCAATCCCAGCCACACAATACACAAAATGCAAATCTGATAGTACAATAACCCTGATACACTATACTAATAGCTAGAAGTATAAAAGCCATGGGACTATCCCACAACACTTACTACAGTCTGGCTTGCCTTACCTGCTTCTTCCCCACAGACAACCTGCGTCCAAACACACTGAGCCACTGTACTTTTCCACAGCAGCCCTAGTCTTCCATTCTAGCATGCCTTTCCACATGCTGCTCTGTGTATCTTAGACAACCTGAAGTCACCTGACTCTCACATTCTTCATAAAAACCAAAGCTTTCAGACGCCACACCTCACCCCGACTCCACCCCCTTGAATTCACAGTGCATTCCCTTTGTAATTTCCTTTGCCCCAAAGATTATCCATGATCCAAAAGATCCCTGTGCATCCTCTGAGCATCTCACTCAGCAATGAATTATGTCAATTATAGATCTCCCCCCATAAAGTGTAGGTTCCTCAAAGATATAAACTGTTTCATGCCTGGGACACAACGAGTACTCAGTAGAGGTTTCTAAGCTGAATGAATAAATGCTGGAAGTTAAGACATGATTACATACCAGATTTTGTGAGACTGTTAGACTCTGTTTCTTCTAGCTGAACATCTGAAAATGAAGCTTCTGAAGGTAACTTCTTCTGCTCATCTTTTAAACTCTGAGCAATTTGCTGCATAGAGAGATCAGAAAGATCATTATAGTCTTGTTTTGAGGAGTGTGTGGCAATATGAACTGGCTGAAAAGATGTTGGGGAACTCACATAAAATCAAAACATCATCCTATAAGTACTTCCTAATTATAAAGGGGGAAGTATACTTTTATAATCATCACCTAATCATTCATGGAACAACCTGTCATTACGTGCCTTGGATGTACGGAAGTAAAAAGTACACATAAGCTATTTGGCATTCTTACAAAAAATAAATAAATAACCTGAATTTAAGCAAGAGGAAACCATCAGATAAATCTATATAATGTGGCATATTCTACAACAAAGCTGGTCTGGTCTCTCTAAAAAAGTCATTCTATAAAAACAAAAAAACAAAGGAGGTGGGGAAGGAAAGGAGTCTTAATTTGTTCAAAAGAGATTAAAGAGACATAAAAACCAAATGCAACGCAGTAAACTTGATGGATCCCATTTCAAAAAGCTTTTGGTCCAGTTATAAAAGACATCTGAAGGACAAATGAAGAAATTTTAATATGAACTATATGTAAATAACACTGCTGAATTAATGTTAAATTTCTTTTAAGTGTGCAAAATGGTATTGTGGCTATGTGGCAACAATTCTATTCTTAGAAAAAGTACTTAGGATGAATTATCAAGATGTCATCAACTAATTTTCAAATGACTGGGCAACAAAGCATACATTCAAAGACAAAACAAATGTGATAAACATTAACAACTAGTGAATCTTGAAAAAATTACAGATTTGACTGGATATTTGATGATAGCAAGGAACTAAAATGTAAACTCATTTTAGGTGTGAAAATGGTATTATGGTTGTGTTATAAATCAAAGGGCTGGGCTGGGGCTGTAGCTCAGTGGCAGAGCACTTGCCTAGCATGTGAGAGGCACTAGGTTCGATCTTTAGCACCACATAAAAAATAAATTAATTAATTAATTAAAGGCATGCTGTCCATCTACAACTATTAAACATTTTTTTTAATTAAAATGCCTTTTAGAGTCACCTACTGAAGTATTTACATATTGAAATAATGTTTGAAACTTGTTCTAAAATAATTAATGCGAGCAAGAAGAAGTAAGGAGGTACAAAAAAAACGAGACTGGCCATGTTGAGGGTTGGGTAATGGTATGTAAGAACTCATAACAGTATTATCTATACTTTTGCTTGTATTTAAAATTTTCCATTAAAAAAGTTCTAGGTTCTAATTATAATAATATACTAAGCATTCTTTAAACTCTGTCCAAAATTAAAAGAAAATGAAGGTACAATATGGAACAGAAAGACCAGAAGATAAACCTAGGCCTTCAAACCATATATAAGAACTAGACATTTTCTAATTCTGAGATGACTCCATGATTTACGAGAATATGACAGTTCTACAATGTCAGCCAACTACAATGGCTCCTATTATCGACTCTCTTCTATGACACTTATAAAGAAAACAGAAAAATCACAGAAAGCACTAATTGACAATTTAAAAATTAAGAATGCATATGTTCTGGCAAAGGGGGAGAAAACTGAATAGAATGTTTAAAAAACAGAACTTAGTGTTTAATTCTTCAAGGTTTTAAAATTATTATTTCCTATGATTTTCACAGCAAGTTTAACTTGATTTTACATTTTGAGTGAGAATTAAAAAGAAAAATCCTATTTTAACTAGCATGAAACATTCAAAAGCTGTGTGGGGGCAGGAAGGAGATAAGGTGTGGAGCCCCTACCTCCATCATGACTAATTTATCAGGATATGCCAGGTCTCCAGGAGCTGGTTTATAGCCTGTGATGTCTGTCTGAATGTAGATGTGAGTTCGGTACACAAGTCGCTCTTGTACATCTTCCAACATCTGCTTTACTCCAGCTGCAAATGCCCCCAGTTGTTCAGCTAATAAAAAAAGGAAACACATCATCTACTCCTTTAGACTAAGGAAACTATTTTCTTCTCATCAAGCAGAAACAGTATGAACCATTTTTGCTCCAGAGACTGTGGTTGATTCTATTTCAGAATAACTCAAATGACCTAAAATAAGTTTAATAAATGTTTTCAATTTCTTCAATTTTAAAATTGGCCCTTGTATCTCCTTCCTGGGACTCTACAAAATTATTTTTATTATTAATATGAATAATAAATATGAATTCTAAGAGTGCTTTGGACTCTTCAAAATTCTTTTAGCCAGGCGCAGTGGTATATGCTATTATCCCAGTAATTTGGAGACTTAGACAGGAGGATCACAAGTTTCAGGCTAAGCACCTTAGTAAGACCCTCTCTCAAAAAAAGGGGAAGGGGTAGTGGAAAGCAGAGGATGTAGATCAGTGGTAAACTGCCCTAAGTTAAATCCCAGTACCAGAAAACAAAGAAAAAAAAATTATTTTATATAGCTTCAGACTAATCCTAAGAGATAGACCTGGCAGCTTATTAACTGGGTTATAGTCTACATCTTATAAATAAATTGAGTCCCACATATACTGACTTAACATTTTCACAAAAACAAAAAGTAAAAAATAAAAAGACATATGAGTTTATAAAGACTTTTTCATTTCTAAGATGCCATCAATGTTAAGACAACTAGTATTTCAGTAATATCTTTCCAAGGGATAGACAGTTGGAGACAGTATATAATAACATACATAAAACATTCATTTTAATTAAAAAATTGTCTTATGTTCAGAAACATTAATAAGGGAGAAAATGTATATATTAGACTAACTAAATACAACAGGAATGACTATAAAAGAATAACAAACTCATAGAGTCTACCAACAAAAGCCAAGGTGAAGACAATAAATTCTGCCAGTACGTGAAGGGTATTTTTTATAAAGGTATCTAAGTATATGATTAAGAAAATCATGTTTTCTATGACAATCAAACCAAATATCAACAAAGTAATCAGATGGATAGGGCAGAGATGTTCCAGAGAACTGCTTTCCTTTGTTTGTAACTATTTGAGATTATTTGTAATCTCAAAAATAATGAATCATTAGAAAATTGTTTTTGTTATTTCAAAAATTACTAGGTATAAGTCTGCTAAAATAATTCCAATTTTTAATCAAAAGTATGCGATACAGCCAGGCACGGTGGCACACACGCGTAATCCCAATGGCTCAGGAGGCTGAGGCAGGAGAATCTTAAGTTCAAAGCCAGCCTTGCAACAACAAAGCATTAAGCAACTTAATGAGATCCTGTCTCTAAATAAAATTCAAAATAGGGCTAGGGATGTGCTCAGTGGCTGAGTGCCCTTGAGTTCAATCCCTGGTACCAAATAATAATTATTACTATTATTATTATTATTACATAATATAGTCAATTGCTTTATATTCTGGTAACACTGTAGTAGAAATGCCTAATCCAAAACTAAAAGTCAGTTCTCTCTAGATTCCAGATGCCAGAATGAAAAGTGACTAATTGGGCTGCAATGTAGAAATGGATGGCTTGCCTGCCATGTGCAAGGCCCAGCGCCACAAAAATAATAAACATGATTCTTTATTTTGTTACTAATTTTGCCCAGGTTTTAAAATTCTTTTCCTATTTAATTTGTAACTTTAGTCACAGAATGTTGCATCTTGATTCAAAAAGGGGCAAGGCATCAACCAAACCTTCAAAAATATTTTTTAAAAAATTAAAAATTAAAAAATGCATAAGTATTTATGCATTGGGATTATGGGAGGAAAAAGATCTAACTTTTTTTCAAATTCACTACATCACAGACATAATTAAAAGACTTTTAAAATATTCACTTCTACTTATTTACCATTGTTCTGTACATGATCTTCAAGCACTTCATTTTTAAGAATTCCACAAAGTTCCGACAGAGTCTCTAAGTGAATAACATGAATTATCAGTGGCCTGAAGACATCATATAATGACACACACAGTTTCTCCAAAAGCTCACTAAAATGAAAGAATAAAATATGGTTATTAGCAGTAATCTTTTCAGGACTTTCTAATACTTTAAAAGCTTCATTGATTACTTCTAGCCAATAAAAATAATAAATATCTACTGGAAAACAGCATCTGGGAACATTATAGAATGAGAAATGATAGGCTGAAAGTATTTTTGTGAAACTTTTTTCTTTAAAAGCTCAGAATCAATAAGCAATCCACAGAAGACAGTTCAAATTTAGCTTCCTACAACCAAAAGTCAACCTATTATAACTTTTATTTATTTTAGTAATAATTTTCTGTATGTCCTTTCAAAAACAAAACTATTTCAGTAGAATTCGATTACCTTTTATATTTCACTTCACTGTAAATCAAATGGTATGTTTCCTCCTCAAAACTTTTTAATATGTACAGGTTTAGATAAATAAAACTTAAAGTAATAGACACATACCCAGTATTTTGAGAAATTTTAAACATTTGAAAAGAAAAAAATTAGGTTGTCTATATTCTTCATATAGTCAACAGTACATTTCTATATATAGTATTTCATCAAAAGTGATCCCTCAACCAAAACCATAAAATACATTTTTTCTCTTCCTCATTACTAAAGTCATAAATAAAAATCTTTAAGAGTCAAAATAGCCAACATGAAGAAACCAAAAGGGACTAACAGAAATGAAAGACACTTTCAGAAAAAGAAAAAGTTATTAAATAGTATCTGTATTTTAAGTACCTTACATTAGAATCATGAAATTTTTTAACTAGAAGGAATTATTTTACTAAGTGCAAACAGGAGATCTAGATTCCTTGCATAGAATTCTTCCTGTTGTACCAAAAAAGTCTCCATAATTATACTATGTCAGCCTTTAAACCACATATTTATTTTAAGAAAATAACCTACCCCATCCATCAATATTCTGTTCACAAACATAAAAAAGTTAAAACACTGCAGTTAATTATATAATACTCCTATAATACACTACTCCATCATGGCCATTAGCAAATTAAGTCTTATCAACAAGAGTTAGATCCCATGTACTACCTACTCTAATTTTGATGTCGGTTTTGTAAAAAATTCATTGTAAAGTTGGTGCTCATCCTGGCATACATGGACCATAAAGGCACAGCCACCGCGAACCTGCAGTAAACACATACACCACCTGCAGTTAGAGACACATAACATTCCAGCATTTGTGATATAAAGCCAACACTTTTACTGCAAAAAAGAGTATGCATACATTTATAAAACAACTTATCAAAGAACAAAAAAAAATGATTCGCTTCCATGGATTAATGCCCAATGGGATTATAGGTGATTTAAATTTTTTATTAATGCTTAATTTTCTCAACTTCTGATAATAACATAAATTTGTAGTTGAAAAACAGAATGTTTTTAAAAAGAACCTTTATGTTTTTCTATAGTACGAATTAAAATTGCAACTAGCCAAAAAAGTACTTCTGCAGCACAAGTGAAGCTAAAATTAAACTGTCAAAATAAATCCACTTTGAAGCCTCACCTTTCACAGAACAATACTTACTGATGAATCTTCATACCTCAAAAATAAATTAAAATGAAAATAGTTTGCAAAGTTAAATAAGGCTAATACTAAACTAGATTTATAATAACTGAAAAAAAATTTTTAGTTTTCTGACATGGGAACCAAAACTGATTTACCCAAGTAAATAAGGGGGGTTATCAAAATAGCTCAGAGGAAGGATTAACATTAAACCAAAACAAGGAGAAACTTACCAAGGCACAATGATCTCTGTTATTTTGGCTGGTTAACTCTGTGACAGTACAGGCAATACTAGGGCCCAGAAGGAGCTCCCGCTGATCAAGGTAACACTGGTGGATATCATTAAGCAGTTGCTGGTATCTGGTGGAAAGCAAGTAAGATTGGGATCTGAATCTTTAATTTCTAATATGTAAACTAAATCTGGTCTTAAATCCCAGCATAGGTTATTAAATCTCTAAAAGCATAATGGTCACCTCAGTTGCCTCTCAAACGCTTAGAAATACAGATATAAAATAAACCCATAATTAAGTAATGCCGTAAGCTTCAACTTTTAAAGGATTTCGCTTCCAAGAAGAGAGACATCAGGTCTGCCCAAATGAAAAGGAAATACTGCTTTGGGGAAATCTGCTGCCATTTAAACTTTCCAAATCAGGTCTAAGAACTTGCTCCCCCAACTTGCTCCCCCAAGTAAGTTATATACTGCAAGAACAAGATTGGAGGCTTCTGCTCAGAAGATATCAGTGACACAACTAGATCTGGGAAAAATAGTACAGGAGGAGATACTCAAATCAAAGAACATCTGAGTACTCACTCAGGTATTTTTTCAGATCGCTGTTCTATTTGTTCAATAAGAGTCTGCAGAATAAAGAAAAATACATTGAAAAGCATCTTTTTAATTGTACTTTCAATTACTTTCTGATTATAACAGTATCACACACTCAAAAAACTTTTTACATACAAGTTAAAATAATAAAAAACTCCTGGATAGTACTAAAAAGTAAATACACTTAATATTTCAGTATATAGTCTCAGTTCTTTGTACCCACTGTTACTATATTTTTCTTTAAATGTAACTGGAATTATACCATATATTCGGTTTTATAGTCTGTTTTTTAATTAACACTATTTCAAAAGTATTTTCCTATCAAGTAAATCTGGTATTAGATGAAAATGTATAGAAAGTCTTAGCATGGTACCTGATACCTGAATGAATGGATCATCATTATAAATAAACATTATACAAATTATTACACAATATTCTATACCACCCTATTGAGTAGATATATTCTGAGTCAATTATTCCACTGTTCAACATTTCAGTTGTTTCCAAAGAATCACAATCTACTGGTCAAGAGCCTGAAGTGAAACTTTGGGGGTTTGAGTGTCTGCTCCACATAGCTGTATGAGCCCAAGCAAGTCTCACATTCTGAGACTCCACTCCCTACCAAATAAAACAAGTATCATAAAAGCACCTACTTCTCAGGTGGGGACCCCAACAAAATGGATCAAGAGAGAGATGTATATTAGGCTTTTGGTCTTTTCTCCTAAAAAATTTTTAGAAAGGAATCCACATACATGCCTACCAGCAGTCCTGTCTGTCTCACCAAATCCTCAAAAGCACTATTATACCTTAATGTGCCAATTTCTGACAAACCAAAAACAAACAAAAAAAAGCCAAACCATAACTTAATTTTTCATATTTTCTGTGAGTACTCTGGTCTTTTTATAATAGATCTTCATCTTTCTTATACTGATTAATAAGCACATAGAATATTTAAAAATATTGACCTTCTTACCTGTTGCAAACATTCTAGTGTCTGCCTTTGCTTCTGCTATTTAAAATTCAGAAAATTTAAATTTTATATCCTTAATCTTTTCCTAATTTTTTCCAATAATTTTTTTCTGGTTTTTTTTTGGGGGGGGGGCAGTCTGCTTATTACTTTTTTTCTTTAATTTATGGGTTCACTTATTATAATGTGAAGAGCTTACTTTTTTTTTTTCCCTCAAATACTTAGCAAATTTTCCCAATGTGCCATGTAGAAAACTCCAGTCCTTTTTGATTTGGGATGTTTGGGAACATATAGAAGAAATTCCATTGGAATTTTTACTAGGAGTACCCTCCAACCAATAAGCTACCATGGGAAAGAACTGATATTAAAAAACAGTCTCCCCAACCAGAAACAAAATAGTCTTACCCTTCATTCAGTCTTTCATGATTTTCAGTCTAATTTTATCATTGTCTTCATCTCTGTAATTCCGTTAAGGTTACTGCTAGGTGAATGTTATGCCATCACTAAATGTATTGCTAGGTGAATGTTATGCTGTCACTAAAATAAATGGGACCCCATGACACACACTAATTGATTTCTAATAGTACATAGGAAAGCATTTTGTAATCACCCACCACACTAAGCTGTGTTATACATACCATTTCTTTCCTAATCACATTTTGTCATTGGTATTTGGCTAATAAACAAGCAATCAATCAGGTACAATCTATATCTCATACTACCAATTAACCACTCTTTATATCTTTTATTTTAAAAAAAAAACTAAGTTAAAAAAATTCCCTTTAATTGGCTGACTTTTAAGAAAGAAACAAGAAAGAGAGTGAAGTCAAGAGTCAGCAAAAGTAAATTATTCTTTGTAATAACTTCACAATGAGTAAAATTAACTGTATCTCAGATGTGTCATATAAATAACACACATGCACACGCACACACACACACAAACTCTCTCTAGATAGGTAGACAGACTTTTGCTCCCCCCATTTCCAATTGCTTTATCAAGATAAATATAAAGTGAATTCCTTTTAAGGAAGCACATTCCCAACCTCATGAAATATACTGCCAATACAACATCTACTTCTCACTGAATGACTGCAAAAATCTTCCTTGTTAATCATGCCTCCCTATCTCAAATCTCTCTTCAACATAATTCATTTTTATACTGCATCCTTAATCTTATGAATTGGCAAATCTGAACAAATCACTCTCCAGATTAAGACATCTCACTGGGGGCTGGGGATGTGGCTCAAGTGGTAACGTGCTCGCCTGACATGCACGGGGTGCTGGATTCGATCCTTAGCACCACATAAAAATAAAATAAAGATGTTGTGTCCACCGAAAACTAAAAATTAATATTAAAAAATTCTCTCTCTCTTTAAAAAAAAAAAAAGACATCTCACTGTTCTCTAATTTTCCTTAATTAGCCTGACATTTAACGTCCCTTGTGAAATGGTCTTTGTTATCTTTATTGTCATCTTTCCCATCACACACCACTAAAGTCCTGTGTTTCAATGAGAAATTGACAATAAGAAATTACATGGAGTCCTCCCAAAATACAAATCTTTTGTCTCTAACAACCTTCTCTATAAAGCCATTCTCTCTATATATTATTTTAAAAAAAAAAAATTCTTTTATCAACCCTCTTAGGTCCACTAAATATCTGAACTTTTTAAGCTCAATTATCACCTTCATCTAGAAAGCTTCCCCAAGCATCATAGAAGAGCTGGGTGTTTCCTGCTCTTTGGACTTCGGAACACCCAGCACCAAGCACCTAAGACACAGTGCTAAAATGTGAAAAGACAATGCCTATATTTCATTCATGTTCATTTTCCCAGGATAAGCAAAGGGCTGGCTAAATAAATGTCATAGCAAAATATGCTACTTATGATAATAGACTTACGCGGACTTTGGGGGCAGCAGTTCGAAATTTTACATAAAATAATGTGAAGGCATTGTCTGCATTAGGTACAGATGAAGGATCCTAAAGAAACATGAGGGAAGATAGGGAAGAAAGATAATTAGCAAACAAATAATTATTCAGAAAATGTAACATTAACCATTTCACAAGAGTCTTGATTGGCCTCTAGAACAATCAAAAGCTTAGAGAGAAAAATCTCAAAGATTACATATTATTATTGTTATGAGAAACAAGTAAGTGGAAATGTCACCTCTCCTCCCTTACTGTCATTAAAATTTGCCTTATTATTCGAATATTAGCAGTAAACAGACCTAAATTCAGCATATGACAGTGGCCAAATTATTTAACCTCATTTTGATTCAGTGCATTCATAAAATTTCCACAATACATACTTACAGAGGTTTTCTGCAGTTCAACAGTAAAGCACTAGTGTAGTAGGTACTAGTACTTCCTAAACTCACTGAAAATTCCACTAAATAGAAAACTACAGTCTGGCTGTTTCAACTCATCTAAAAGCAATGTGAACAGTAAAACAACCCAAATCACTGGCTTTGAATTCAAAGTTAAAGACACTCCATGTTCTTCAGAAAATAACCTTAAAAAATAAAACATAAACTTTAGGTTTTATTTTCTTAGGAAAGAAATATGCTCAATGACCATGGTCCTAGCTAATTCCATTCTTGTTTTCTAATCTAACACCCTGCTAATTTCCCACTGTAACTAATAACTGCAACCTGTAACCTGTTTCCTTCTTTTACTGATTAATTCTCCTAAATGAGTCCCTTTTGCTACTATTCTCCTGAATATGAGTTCCTTTTGATACTATACACCTCTTAATACTACCAAGCATTAGAACATACTCAATAAAAATGTTTGGTAAATTTAAAAAAATATAAAGACTATCAAAAAACAGATAATAAGGTAAAGAAAACGATTTGGGGCTGGAGAAAGGGCTAAGTAGTACAGCACTTGCCTAGCATGCATTAGATACTGGGTTCAACCCTCGGCACAACAACAACAAAATTAAAATTAAAATTATTCATCACACAGACTAAGCCACTTTTACTATTTTGATATATTTTCCAAAATTTTCATGAGAAAGAAATGTTTTAATATTTTTCTCATTGTTATTTATTATGTAATAGTATATGCTTATCACACTGTTAAATATTATTTGAAAATAAGACTACAATGGATACTTATAAAATAACCATTTTCCCTGTTATAAATAAAACTGCAGTACAGATTCTTATTTAATAAAAGGTAAAAAAAATTTTGAACAAAGCACTAATTTCAAACAAAGTTTATGGAAGATAAATGTATCAATAATAAAAAAACAAGCTGACATTGGGATCAGTTAACTCACCCTTCTTAGTAACTGATTTGTAAGGGTCTGTAGTGTATTCACAGTATATGTCTTCATGAGGTGCAAAGCTTTAGAAAGACATTGTTTAAACTTCAGTAAATATACAGGGTAATCTTTAAAATTAGGCTGTAAAAGAAAGGGAAAGATTTACAAAGAGGAAACAAATGCTAACAGAAAGCAAACTTTTAATGAAAATCAATGTGTCTTTTAAGTAATATATAAAACTCAAAAGTAGGTTTCATGTAGATCATAAGCTTCACAAAGACAATCAATCTGACTGACTTGGTCTCAGCCAAATACCCTACATCTGGCACAGAAAAGAGATTCAATCAATATTTGCATTTGTGAGCAAAATATATTTTTATCACCCCAAACTTGGAATATGTAAAGTCCGTATAGAAAAAGGACTTAGGAAACATGAATACAGCAGTAACTCCTTGGGGGATAGGTTAATCAGAGAGTTTTGTCTTTATTTCCCCCAAGTAACATTTCCTGTTTCCAAAGAAAAATCTCACACATCAGGATATTAATAACTTAAAAATGGCTCATCCTTTTAGACAGGATAAAGTTGAGTGAGCCAGGACCCTTTCCATTCCAGGAGTCACCTTGGGAGCTAAAATTATTTTTTATATCACTACTGATACCAATAAATTTACTAGTTTTTATTCAACATGCTACAACACATACAGCCATCCCTCAGTATCCAAGGAGGACTTGTTACAGGATCCCCAAGAATATTAAATCCATGGATGTTCAACTCCTTTATATGTAAAGTCTATACCATTTTATATATCACCTTCATACAACCTCCTGTAAACTTTAAATCATTTCTGTATTACTTATAATACCTAATACAATATGATTCCTACATAAATAGTTGTTATACTATATTGTTTAAGACCTAATGGCAAGAAAAAGTTTGTGTGTGCTCAATACAGAGACAATTTTTTTTTCTGAGTCTTTTCAATTCTCAGTTGATTGAATCCACAGGAGCAGAACCCTGGATACACAGAGCTGAATATATTTTTCCCTTCAGGAGAAATAAATATTTTACAACACAAGAAATAACAACAGGAATGTTAAGATTTCTTTAAAAAGATATAAAATACCATGACTTACATGAGATGAGATATATGTTATACAATCATCTAACTTGGCCAGCATAGGTATAAATCCTTCACTATTCACAGACAATGTAGGGGAATTCAATTTCTTCGAGGAGAAAAACAACAACAAAAACAAATAATCAATTGACCAAAAAAAAAAGTCACATACGGAAAAGTTAAAAATTACAAATTAGAGTTTATATATATATATTCCTTTAGGATTTGATAGTGTCTTTACATTTTAAAAGTCATCAAAATATCCTTAAATATTTTCCATGCATAAGAATAAAGAAGAAACAAACAAAAAAAATATTGATTCTGATTATTCCTAATAAGCTCTGCAAAATTAGAAAATATTTTTATTAAACACTGCACAATGTTATATTGAAATAACACATCGAGTATCCAAATTTCCCACTTTCTAGCACTTGACAATGTGTATACAATGTGTATATTTCTACTTTTGAAGACTGATAATTTTCTTATAAAGGTTTAACTAGCAGTCACACTAAATTCAGCAATCATATTATGAAAGTAAAATATTATCAGGCAATTATGTCTTATCTTGAATTCAAACAGCATGGCAATAAACTGTTTCCCATTGCATTTCATTGTTAACTATTAGTTTTATTTCAGTGTCTTTATTAAACTATAATAATTATGATTATTTTAGTAACTCAACACTATTTTTACATAATTATTATGATTAACTTATGGTTAAGAAACATAATTTACACAGCAGTCTTTATTGAGTCTATTATTTGAGATATAGCATATATTATGAGAACTATACATTTCTTCAAACCAAACATGAGAAACAGTTTCTAAAACTTTGACTACCATTTTACAGTAATACAATCACAGCAAGATTTAAAATTGAATATTTCTTATTATAATCCTCACAGTTTACAAATAAGATGTTATAAGAAGAACAAATAAGATTTTAATAACAATAACACAATTTAAGAAATACTGCTTAAATCATGTTTAAAAAATTCTGAATTAGTAAAGGTATCTCCATGGGCTACAGAAAGGAATATCTATCAGTAAGCTATTACCTTAAAATATCACTCAAGCCAATTTATAAGTTTGAAAAGCCAATTTATAAGTTTATACTAAAAAAGGAAAAGATGAAATAAAAATCATTAACTTTATTAAAAAGTAAAAAAAAAAAAAACTTACTGTGTTAATAGTTTCCAATTCATTAAAATAAGAAAGCTTTTGTTGAATGTTTTCAGCCAGACTGACAAGTTCCGACTTGCATTTTTTAAAAGAGAAAAATCAATTATTACATGACAACTCTCCAGTCATAAAGTTACTTTCAACAAATTTATATTAGACATTTAGGTTTATATCAGATATAAGATTTCAGAATAATGCTCAAATATTTCTGCAGTCAGGACAAGAATTACTACCAATTTCATATTATAAAATAATAATTGTTTTTAAAAACACATAAGCTGAGCACAGTGGCACATGCTTTTAATTCCAACAACTCAAGAGGATGAGTCAGGAGGATGCCAAGTTCCAAGCAGTCTCAGCAACTCAGTGAGGCCCTAAGCAACTTAGTGAGATCCTATCTCAAAGGGGTAGTGATGTAGCTCAGTGGTAAAGTGCCTCTGGGTTCAATCTTCAATACCAAAAAAAAAAAAAACCCACAAAACACATGGAGAGAAAAGTTTGAGATATACTAACGTCAGTGTTCAAAGTTACAAGTTTCAGTGAAACCTTGATCAACTGATCTTTTCAAAATTTCCAGCATTGGGCTGGGGATGTGGCTCAAGCAGTAGCACGCTCGCCTGGCATGCGCGGGGCGCTGGGTTCGATCCTCAGCACCACATAAAAATAAAATAAAGATGTTGTGTCCACCAAAAACTAAAAAAAAAAAAAAAATATTAAAAAATTCTTTCTCTCTCTCTTTAAAAAAAAAAAAAAACTCCAGCATTAATACAATCACTCTGTTTGAAAAAATGTTACTACTAAAGAGTAGACAGAACAAACTAGTAGTGGGTTTATTAAAATCCATTAAGCTCTGACATTATACTGAAAGCTACAAACTCAAAACCTGGGAAAGCTTGTCTTTGCCCCTATTCACAAGCTTATTTGGAAAAAAGTAGGTTGTTTTCATAATGACCTGCATATTTGTCACAAGGCCTCATACAGAGCAGGGTTCAACATCTACTCCAAGAAATTAAGGAAACTGTAATTTTATTACATTTATAATACAATAATTTAATATAATTTAATTTACTTAAAAATAAAGTATTTACTATAATTACTGACCCTCTCTCCTATTCCAAATTACCTGTTCTTTTAGGAGCTGTTCACAGGCTTCATGTAGGGTTCCTGTCTTATTGGACACAAAAAGATACTGTTTCTGCAATGACTCCAGATGCTGAAGGGCACTGTTTACATCATTCAATATAGCATCACACTGCTCCTGAAACCCAGACAAGTAATCCCTCATCTGTCTAGAAAACAGAACCAAAAGGGGATTGGCAATAATATTTTCCCCCAATAAACATAGTCAATAAATAACAATTTCCCAAAATGCTTGAACTTTAGGAGGAAAGTATAACCTACTAACAAAAGATTATATTAAAAAATGTAGCAAAAGCTATGTCATAATCTATAAGGCAAATCACTGATACTACAAGCAATGAAAGAAATCAGCCTTGAAGCCATAACCTGACTTTTTACACACAAGGCAATAAAAACTGACAACTTTCAAAAGCTGGGACGCTAAGCCATCCTTAGGAAGCAAGTAGGGTTGATTCTTCAGATCACTGCCACCTTTGAAAGATGATGTGATGTTGTAAAAAGAACTCTGGATTTGGAATTACAAGATCTGGGTCCAAGTTCCAGTCTGCTTCAATCTACATGACATTGAGCAAGTTGCTTAATATTCTCAGGTCTCCGTTTGCTCATTTACAAAATAAGAATAGTATTGTCTTTCCTCACACAGCTACTATGAAAATTAAAAGGAATCATACATCACACAGCTTAATATACTGTCTAGCAAAACAGCCATCAATAAATGTTAACTGATAGCCAGGTGCAGTGGCTCACGCCTGTAATCCCAGTGACTTGGGAGGCTGAGGCAGGAGGACTGCAAGGTCCAGAACAGCCTCAGCAACTTAGTGAGAACTTGTCTCAAAATATAAATAAAAAAGGACCTAGGTTATACCTTAATGGTAGAGCACACCAAGTTAAATTGCCTATACCTCAAAAAATAAAATAAAATAATAAAACGTTAACTGAATGTGAGTGTTCAACCTACAGTTCCAAAGTCAGCTAGAAAATTGTACACTGTCCTTTTTTCCCATATACATAAACAGAAATACATAGCTACACTCGATCTAGATGGCCATCCTTAAAGCTTCCTGTAGAGGTTTCTCCTTTTACAGAAAAGCAACAAACACCTTGTAAAAATCCTGTAAAATTCCTACTACCCAGTCTTCTCTGGAGTTGTTATTATTTTTTAATCATACAACTTCTAATGCCAGCTGTAATGACCCAAAGCCTCTCCAGCTATTCTTAAAGAAAATGTGGTTGCTTGGGTTTTCTTTGCACCTTAATGTATTTAAAGACAGAATATGGAATGCTTGAGATGACTATGGACTAAAAATTAGTATATCCAACAAATACAAAAGCCACACATACCTATATTTAGTTCCTTCATCCTGATCCATCTGAGTTTGCAGTTTTGCAAACCATGAAAAAAACTAGAAAAATAAAGAGTATTAGACTGTGAACCAAAGTAAAAAAGATAAAATGAAAAGTGACTAGATACTAAACAGCAAGTTAAAAAGGCAGACGCTAACTCTTACTGTTGAGGACTCAGTCATTTACCATTAACTTTAAGACAAGAGAAGATAAGTATTACATATGTAATATCTATATGCTAGGAAAAGCAAGGAATACTAAAAACATTGGCCATTTCCAGAGTAAAATAAGAGAAAGTATTAAAAATATAATATGTACAAAATAAATTTCTTCCTAAGAAGGTAATGCCTACTATTTTCCAAATTTAAATAGTTAGCATAGGGTTTGGGTAAATATCAATATTAATGTTACCTAATCAGAACTGTAAAAATTTAAACTCAAAAATATTAGAGTGGTTTAAGAACACAGATTTTGGCATCATCCAAACCTTAGTTTGAATCTACTACCAATCTTAAAGAAAATATCTATTTAAAAACAGGTATATGGAGGTGGGG
Source organism: Marmota marmota marmota (assembly GCF_001458135.2). Lineage (NCBI taxonomy): Eukaryota > Metazoa > Chordata > Mammalia > Rodentia > Sciuridae > Marmota > Marmota marmota. Next base: position 40,917,219 of record NW_025999932.1, read on the forward strand.
GTTCATCTTAAACAAGCATGAAGGAACTTTCTGGGGTGATATGAATATTTTAGGCCTTGAAAGTAATAATAGTTATACAATCATTTAAATCACTACATTTAAAATGAGTACATTTTATTATATGTAAATGATAACATATTAAGATTCTTTTCTATTTTTAAAGAGAGATATGCAGATACAAATTTAATATAAATGATTTTGCTTTCAAATAGTCCAAAGTTTGCAGACATGGTGCAAAACTGCCTTCTACCATGCTCAGGGGGGATTCAATGTCAAGGGCATGTAGTTTGGCCGTGTACCTTGGCTGTCACTTAGTTAACGTTTATTGTGTGCCTGCCACACATTGCATTTACATGCATGTAATGCATGTAATTATTAATTCTCACAAAAATCCTATAAGACAGGTATAGAAACATCCTTGTTTTACAGATTAGTTAGGAAACTAAAAACCCTAAAAGGTTTTTTAAGTGATTTGCCTAAGCTCATAAAGATGGTTAAGTGGCTTTCACATGCAAGTCAGAATAACTCAAGAGCCAGAGCTCCCAATTGCTATACATCACTGCCTTTCTTGACTTACTCTAGACACAATTCAGTACATCTGCTTTATATCTTATGTGGAAAATGCCTTACCTTTAATTCTTAAAAAGACGGAAAGAGAAAACAAGGAAAGCCTATGCATTTATGTCTGAAAATCAGCAACAAGCAGAAACAAAGAAAAGATTACTCATGCTATATTACTGAAAAATAACTATAAACCTTGGTCAAAATAAATGTTCAGTAAGTGGCAGCCAAGGTATGTATTTAGGTTTTTGTAAAAAAAAAAAAAAAAAAGCCAATAAGCCAAGGGGTGTGTGTGTGTGTGTGTGTGTGTAAATATGCATGTGCTGGAAGGACAGGTTAACATTTATAATATATGCATTGAAGGAAATCAAATTCATAGTTCATGAAATATTAAAACCTTAATATAATCATGTATCAATATTCAAACTTGGAATATTCTATTTTTAGCTATATTTCCAATATAATTTGGTCATCAATTCATTTAAAACACTTAAACAGCCATAACTAACAGAAAATCATGAATGGTATAGAAAGATTTGATGTCAACAAGTATCAAATATTCAGACCCTTTAATCAGAACCTTTTTCATTCGCCTATTTTGAGACGTCTAAAAAAATTAAACACCCTTAGAAAAAGTAATGCCATTCACCTGCTGTGCAGTTTCAATTCTTTCTTCTTCCATTCCTAAAGAGGTAAAGCCCTTCAAGAGAATGTCTTCTGTAGATTCAGGCACTACTGAAATCAGCTCAACAGGCAGGGAATGGGATGTTATGCTGCACAAGTCTTCAATTGGGAGCTTGAAAAGGAGAGCCACAAAATATTTAACTAAAAAATTCTCCAAATTTAACTCAAGGTTGGGCTTCCATTTTAGTTGTTTTCAAAGAGAAAAAAAAAAATCTCCATTAAATCATATGAGGCTGAATAAATGCTATACAACACTTTTCACTAAGTTTTGTTAAATTTTATTCTCAAAATGTAAACATGACATCAATTTCCCAACATTAGTAAGGTATGATTTTTCAGTTAGCTTTCTAACAATGGACATAAGTGTCTGCTAATCCACACACTTTTTTGTCACTTGAATTTCTTGTGTACCACCAGACAAAAGGGAAAGCCATGGGCTGCTACAAGTAGACTGCTCTCCCAGGCTCTAACATAGAAAACTGATCAACCAACAGAATTAATAAATCACACCCAAGAACTAACCAACAAACTCTAGCTCTTCCTATCACTTCCTTCTACTGGCACACATCACCTACCTTTCCTGTTGACAAGTTTTGAAATTACAATGGAATAGGAAGAAATTTTAAATTTCCCATAATTTCATAATAGCCTCACAGATAAGACCTCACCTTGACACCAGTAGACCTAGTACTGTCCTAGTTCTCCACTACTAAAGATAGCCCAGGTATTAATTTACCTGTAGCTGTACAGAAAAGCTATTTTTAGACCTAAAAGAAAGGGGTAGCAGATGCTGGGGAAAGCAAAAGGGCCAACTGTTTAGGTTCCTTCTAGTTTTCAGCCCCTAGTTCATGGCATTTAAGGTATGAAAGGCATGATCCAAGGTCTTAGAAAATTGCTTTGTCCATTTTTCTAAACACAGACATTTTATCTAAACAGTATTTTCTCTTCCAAGTAAAAATAAGCTAGATGCAAAATATACCACCTCTAATTGAGAAACATAATCCTTTAACATGGAGTTTTGTTGTAGATGGGTTCAAATGGTGCTATACTTCTTAATGGCATGGTACTCTTGTTCACTTATAAACTGTGTGATACTGGGCAAAATACTTGCTGCTTCTTTTCCTCAATTTCTTCTCTTATCTGACACAGATACAGTATTTGTATTATCTAACTATCATGAAGAGCAAAGAAGATAGCACAGATGTGGGAAAACTGGCTTCTTGGGAGTGCTAGGAAGCTACTGACAGGAAGTGATCAGGAAAGTCCTTGATCCACTTTTTCCCCATGAATGAGTCTGACTCAAGAGCCAGGAGGATCCTAGGTGTAGGTAATACGTCTTACTAGGGGATCATTTGTTTATGTAAACTCTTCCTAAATGGCAAAAGAATCCCTGAACCACAGGACTGGGGCTCAGCAAGAATTAAGTTTCTCCACAGCAGTAAGAATATACCTGGAGTCTAATATGTCGCCAGCAACTGTGTGCTACCACTAGGGATTCTGTAGGATAGAGGGAACTGTGCTGAGTTAATGGCATGCACTCCTGCTCTGTGGAACCACCCCAATTACCAAGGAGCAATTTCCTGAGGAAGGGGTCATAATCCCCAGAGACAATGCTGCACGTAAAGCACTTAGTGAAAGATTGCCACATAGTAAATATTCAATAAATTGGATCTACTGCTATGATTAGTATTTTTTTTTACTCTTCTTATTAGCAGCAGCAATAGAGTAAATTCATAAATCTGAATCTATACTGCTTCTTGGGAACAGAACAGTCACTAAGCTATCTTTACAATATTATATTAGTAGTAAATTTTAGGTGTATACAAGCAGACCATAACACAATTCAATCATATAATTCAATCAGCACAGTTTAGAGAATATCTAAACAGATTGAAGGAATCATGGATGAGGACTAGATTTGAAAAGTACACCAGAAAACACATGGAGAATAGGCTAGAATGAAGAAAGATAAAAAGAATGTTGCTTGCAACCTAACAACAGGAAAAAGTCAAATAATCTAGAAAATCCTAAGCATTCTTAAATCCATCAGGGCTGAGGTTACAGAGTAAACTACATAGCTTAAAATCTGGGGAAAGAGGCATTTCCAGGAAACGTGGAGTTTTGGCTCACTTGTAGGAGATCACAGGAAAAATGGATGACAAGCACCACCCAATCAGGTAACAGAATTCAACTAAATTTTTTTCACAAATTTTTTCACTGATAAAACGGGTGTTCACAACCACTAACGTGGTCTCCTCTACAGACTTCCACTGCCCAGTTTGTGAGTGACAATGTAAACACAATGGTACAGGCCTGCAAGAGAGCACTGCTGCTGTGTGGGCAAGCAGAACACAAAGCCCCACCTGAACCTTTCTCTCCAGAGGAACAAAAGCCTCAGGCCACTGGGAATAGGGATGACAGGGCAGCAAATTCTGTCAACTGTAGAGCATCATTACAGTGAAAAAAGGAAAAAGTAAACAACTGCTACTGTGGAAATGGGCACATAAAAGAATCAGTAAACTTGAATGTAAGTCAATAAAACCACCCAAGCACATGTATGATTGGACGAATGGTGCGTCTCTACACCATGTACAACCAGAGAATTGAAACATTGCACTCCATTTGTATACAATGAATTGAAATGCATTCTGCTATCATGTAAAACTAAGTAGAACAAATAAAAAGAATAATAATTAAAAAATAACAAAAAATAATCACAGAAAAAATAAATTTAAAAAAACCACCCAAAGTGAAACATAAAGGAAAAACAGAATACAACATTTAAGAACTACAAAGTGGTATTAAATGATCAGGTATGTGGGTAATTGGAATTCCAAAAGAAGAAAAGAGAAAGCAATAGCAAGAAAGAGAAGAGACAATAGAAATATTTGAAGATATAAGAGTCGAGAGTTTTCCAAAACCAATGAAAGTCATGAAATCACAGCTCCAAGAAGCTCAGAGAATCCCAAATAGAATACAACATGCATATACACATACCATGCACGCACACACACACATTTTCTAGATATATTATACTGAAACTCCTGAAAACTAAAAATAAAAATGTTAAAGGCATATATATATATTCTCTATATAATAATGTACATTATTATATAGAGAACAAAGACATGAATAACAGCAGACTTACCAGAAATTATGTAAGTTACAAGAGAGTGCCATCTTTAAAGTGTCAAAAGACATATATGAATACACAACCAGTGTAACTCTAGATCATGTACAACCACAAGAATAGAAAATTATACTCTATGTATGTGTAATATGTCAAAATACATTCTATTGTCATGTATAACTAAAAAGAATTAAAAAATTTTAAAAAATAAAGTGCCAAAAGAAAAACCTGTTACCTCAAAATTCTACACCTAGTGAGAAGACTTTCTTATTTTTGTTTTGGGCATAGAAAAATTGAACCCAGGGCCTTACACATACTAGGCAAGCACTCTCCCACTGACCTATGCCCCCAACCCAAGAATATCTTTTTAACATGAAGGGAAAATAAAGACAGTTCAAACGAACAAAAGCTGAGAAAATGTATGACCAGAAGACCTATACTAGAAGAAAAGTTAGAGGAAGTTCTTCAGGCATATGAAATAATACTAGGCAGAAACCGAAATGAAGGTAAATATGACAGTATTTACTTTTTCATAATCCAGAAAAAAAAATGTCAAAAGGAATACTAGTGGCAATGTATTGTTGGTTCATAACATATGTAAAAATAAAATGTCTGGCAACAATAGCATAAAAAAGGGAAAGGAAGAAATGAAAGCATTATAAGGTTCTTACACTATACATGAGTTAATATAATATCTAAAGGTAGACTATGACTAATTAAAGTGGTGTATTGCAAACCTTCAGTTCTACAATACCACCCAGGCCTTGAATTCAATCTCTCTGAGAAAAGATTCTAAAACTATCTTTAAAGAATATAAAAATCAATGACAAAATCAAATTCCTGGTTGTGATACCACATACTACAGTTTTGCAAAATGTTATAAAAAAAGAAACTGGCTAACATGTACAGGGGGAATTTCTTTATGTAGAATTTACAACTGTTTCAATTTCTTCAATTGAGAAAGTAATGTAATAATCACATTCTTATGAATTCAAAATTCCAGACAAAAAGTAAAATTCTTCTTGTTCCAGAATCATTTGGACTATAAAGAAAAGTGCTTTTAAATGTGTTTATCTGAATAGGTAATAAATTCTCATAGCATAAAATTAAAGGAAAATCAGTAAAGAGTTTTCTTTCCTTGGACACATTTCCCAGCCATTCACTTCCAAACTTTGAGGCAGGATATCAATGCTATTAGTTTATTATGTATCTTTCCTTTTCTTTAAAAAAAAAAAATTACTTTTTTTTAACCTAAATAACAGTTCACTATACATATCTTGCCTTTTTCATCTAATATGAAGCATTTTCAATTGTCTCTTTAATAAACAATAAGGGAAAGATGGAATTACTTTTACTTTAAATTCATAGTTCTGTCACTAAACTATAAAAAGCTCATTCTTTTAAAAGTCTAAGAGTACAGAATGTTTAAGTAAAAAGTAGAGATCTCCATTCTTCCCCTCTTCCCTATCCTTCCAATTTCTCTCTTCTGAGGCAATACCAATGCTTATAAATTTGAGAACTACAAAATTTGAGGGCAGGATAAAGACTCTAAAAGTAAAAGAAAACCAGAGATAATTTCTAACTTTTATCAATCTTTCTTTCATAAATATTATTGAAAAAACATAATCTTTTAAAATCCAAATCAACAGCAGAGTTAAAATGAAAAATAACATTCTCCCCACCTTCATTTTAACCATTTTCAATATTTTTGATATTCTATAAATCTAAAAAACAAATTTACAGCTTCATGTATAAATTCATCAAATAGTTTCTATCCATTGACTCCTCCCTATGTAAGATAAGGAAATTAGTACCCCTATATTTTCTTCTATATTTACTTTTCAGATATATCAACTATACCACCTCTCTTTTACTGTCAAAATTTACAATTACTCCTTATTCTGTGATTAAGTCTTTGGACTAATTTTTATACTATATGCTTATATATGTTATACTATATGCTTCTTGCCTTCTATAATCTGCCAGAATTGTAGGTTCACTGAGAGCGTCTTTGGTTTTGGTGTGCCACACACTTTTACTGTCATTTCAAAAGGACCCAGGGGTGCCATATACGTGTGCTCAGTGTTATTTTGAATTTTAAAAAGTTTATCTTCTAATTTACTTTAGAAAATAAAATCATGAAAACTCTAGATACCTGAGAAGCTGTCACAGATATTTCAGACATATTCTGTATCTAGATGTTGTTAAGTAAACAACATCTGATTACTTCAAGCATAAATACTACTTTTCAATCATAAGGACTTTAAATATCAGAAACAGAAGGCAGCTTCCTATTCCCTTATTCTCTCTAATATAAAACCATTTTCTCTCCAACCAAGCACGAGAGAAACCACAATATAACTACCTCAAATAAATCATTTTTTAAAGTAGCAAAACAAGTTGTTTATTAACAACATTAGAGAAAATTCCCCCATTAGATACATTTGCCCAGCCAACTACTTTTCTCAAAATAGCTGGGATAAAGTGACTAGTCGAGGAGGGGTGTGGTGGTGTCATGTGGTGATGTCTCAAACCTGTCTGTTCTGACCTCTCATTGGTTCTGAGGAGGAGGTAACTCACCGCCTCTGGCTCTCTCACATTGTCCTGGCTTCTAGATGGGACAGCTACCACAAGAGAGAGAAGAGCATAGATCTTAGTATGGCTGGAGAGCTACAGTATAGCTTATGCAAATGGAGACGCTAACATATTAAATAATGACAAAAAACTATCAAGCTTTGCTTGACCAGCTCCATAAATCCAGGGGGCAAGGAAATAAAATAATAACAAGCTTTACTTCTTTTGTAACTCTGAGTTAGAGAAAAATCACTTTTATAATCAATTGGATCAGTTGACTCCATAAATGAAGCCTGATATTATTTTTTCTCTTTGGAGCAAATCACTGAAGAGCTACAGATGAAATCTCAGAGCCTTCCTCTTCTTACCTTTGGTCTGAGTGACACTTATATCTGCTCAACCTCAGGCTTCAAATCTATTCTCTTAATAAGTCACAAATCATTTGAAAGAAAGCACATAAATAATATATTAACAAGAAGCTTTCCATGTGTACTTCACATACCTGACTGCACTGATATTCTCATAATTCTCCATAAGTTTCCATTTTATAAAGAAAATAGAGGCTGTGTGTCTAAGCCACACTGTCTATAAGAAAACAACAGCTATAACAGTAACTTACAGGTAAATTTCAGGGTAAATTATTTTAGCATTTACCAAGAATTACTAAATTCAGCAGAAATAAAAAGGCCCTAACTACTAAAAACTTTCCCCTGGATATAAGAAACTAGTCTACTGAAATTTTTTTTTTTTAATCTATGGGGAAAAGAATATATAACTCCTTTAAAAAAAATTTAAAATAAAAAATAAAAAACTCCTTTCCAAAGGAAAGGAACCAAACTTCTAAAGAATTTAATGGCTTTATGATATTTACTGAGAGTTAGCTGGCCTCTTGCTATTCTACTAACCTGCCCAGCTCCAATTGTTCAGGAAGTAATTTATCTCGTGAAAATTGTGAAACACTACAGAAAATTCTTTAGGATATACAAAATGAAAATTGAGGCTTTTTTTTTCCAACACCAATGTTAAAAGGATGTAAAGACTTAAAAAATTAATTACTTCCCATCAGACAAACACTTTAGTAAAGGAAATGAGGGCTGCAGAGAACTTAGAAGCAATAGACTATCTATCTCCCCCTTAAAGATTCCAGGATGGGTAAATAACAGGCTGCTTCCTTCTCCCAGGAAGTCAATTCCAAGACTGCATTTACCAGGGAAACTCACTGAATTTCTGAATTTATAAAGCACATACCTAACCATAACTTGGTACTACTTTCCCCCCCCCCAAGGCTGGCTTCTTATTTTCCATAGTCAATTCTCACCTTAGACTGTCAATTTCTCCAAAAGGCCTTCCTCATTGTCTAAAAGGGCACATCTCATTCCTTTTGGTCACACTATCATATTTGATTTATTTTTCTTATGTCATGGATCACTGTCTGAACTCACCTTCTTGTTCTTCTTATTACATGCTCATGATCTCCAAAACTACGTGAGCTCATGATCCCCAAAACTATGTGAACTTTCTTATTTATCTTCCTATCCCCAATTCCTAGTTCAGCATATAATTTAGGTTAAATGAATACTACATGCAGCTAATAATAACTATCACTGCATAATGTGGAAGAGTGAGGTGGAAATGACAAGATTCCACTTACTTCACTCCAAACCTACCCCATGCTCAATACCATTAAAAAACTAAATAGTTTATAACCGCTTACAACAAATTTTCCTGTAGAACATGCCCTCCACGCTCCTCTGGCACTATGAAGTACAAGCATCCTGCTTCGGTGACAAAGTCTAATCAATTATAAACAGACAGGAAAATTTACAGAGCAAACAACTTGAATTATCCAGAACATAAAAGACTGATGGCCAAGTCAAAGAAAATTCCACTGGCTTCCTTATTTATTTCAGATCCACTTCTTGCACAACATCCTAGAGAACCCAAGAAAGAAAACTTATTTTATGGCAGAGCACACAATAGGAAATATGAAGAGAACCTTTCAAATCAAACCTTTAAAGTCTGAGAGCAGAAAAAGTTGAGGACACTGAAGTCAATCTGCACTTGGACACAAATTGTATAAAAAGAATGCTTTCAACATCAGAAGTAATCAAGACTTCTTATAAAATAATCCTAAATCTGGCCCTCAAAACTAGAAAAAGTTGATCAAATATAACAATTTGTAAAATGTACTTCCTGCCCTTATAAACAGTTGGACAGAATCCCACATGCAGTAACATGCACAATACCCCAAATTAATTGGATTAAAAACTTTGACACTAAAACCGAAGAGTAACATTATTTAGTAATGTACTGCCTCAGATTTTAAAAGAAAATTCACTTGCATTGCTTTGCTATGGGCCAAATAAATCTCCCATAATCTGCACTTAATAGAGAGCTCACTGATCAATGTGCGATGAATGAAAACTGCCACTCAAGACCAAGTTTTGGTTTATCCGAGTCTTCCCAAGGAAAAAGAAAGCTAGATTACTCATTAAAGTGGTAAACGAGCATCAGCTGGAGAAAGTGCAGCAGCAAAGCACCTCAGGATCAGTGCACGTCCTGGGAGACAGTGGACTCACACCAGAGACACCTAGAGCAAGAGGCCAGGGGCAAGGCTCCGGGCCAACCGTCCCACGCCTCTGGGAGCGGGCTGGGTGCTGCCCGGCACCAGCGCCCAGACACTCTCGCAGCCCAACCCCCGTAGAAGCAGAGTCCGGGTCGTCGGAAGTGCTAGGCTGACAACCGGGGGACCTGCGAGGCCCCTCCCACCGGATCCGCCACCGTGGCCCGGGAGGAGTGAACAGACACCCGGGAAAAACGCTGGCGAGGCTGGGGTGGCGCCGGGGCGCCCGAGGTGTCCCTTTGCCCCAGCCCGTTTCGCCCGTCACCTCACCTCGGCCGGCACCGGCAGGTTCTCCGTCGCTGCCTTCAACTCCAACACCGAGTCTGTCTGCCGGTCGGTCAGCGGCGCCGTCGTGTCGGGTCTCCGATCCCACAGAGCCAGCTTCTCCCGAGCGTCCCGCTCAGCTGCCATCTCCGACAGCAGCAGCGCCGCCTCCGCCATCGCCGCGGCCCCGGCGGCCCTCAGCAGCAGTGGCGTGGAGGGGACCCCCAAAGAGAGGCCAGGACAACTTCCGGGAGAACCCGGGCTTCCAGCACCACAGCGGTGGCGGGGCGGGGCGGGACGGAATGCCCTGACCTCGGAAGTTCTTCCATAGAGTGTGGGTGGGACGGAAACCAGGAACGACGTGGCTTTAAACGGGGGTACAAATATTTCCGGCTTGGAAGCAGAAGAGAGTGAAGGAGAAAGGTTCTGACGGAAATAGAAATGCCCCTACCGGAAGTCTTTTCTTTAACATCAGTAACTTTATTGTTACGTATTGTTGTAATTATTGACAACTGCCCTAAGTCACCTCGCCCGCCAGAGTCTTGGTGAACTCCGGCATCTAGTGCCTTTCTTCTCACAGCTGAGTAGTCTGGGAACATAGTGTGATTTTCATGTTGGTGTTTCCGCCACTTAGATCAAAACCTATAACAGCAACTTTTCCAACATCCGATAATATCTCTGTTACAAAACCAATTTATGGAAACACATTAAAAAAATTGTATGTGTTGTGTGTGTGTGTGTGTGTTAAACCTTTTCTCTGTATAAGCTGGTTATCTCAGGAATTTATGATAGTGATGGAAAGACATGTAAAGGGTATATTATTCTGCCACTAAGTCAATGCAGAGATTTGAGCCACAAAATAAATGATGATAGTATCGGATTGTAACCTATATGATAAAATAAATACCCTTTTGTCTATACTGATATAAAAACAGGGAAAAGACAACCTTCTAACTTAGAGAAGAATTTCAAATCAATAAACAAAAAAATTAGAGAAATAGAAAATCATCAATAGGACATCAAAATAATAATTGTAGCAGGCAAGATAGATGAATGGATATTAAAATGAGTCAGCAAAAGTTTAAGGAGAAATGGAAATTTGCAAACACCCAAATGATATTGCCAAGGTATATATTAATAGCAAGGGGAACAGTAACTTCAGAGGGAAGAAACCTAGTAAACCACCTTAACCATGTAATCTAAGTCAACATCATCATAAAACTCCTTGACATAACAATTTGAAAGCATGGTATACCTTCTGTGGCATTCCTACCAAAAATGGGAAAAACTTATTTTAATCATGAAAAACATCAGATGAATTCAAATTGAAGGACATCCTACAAAATATGGATCAGTATTCTTCCAAAGGTCAGGAAAGACCAAGGGAATGTTGTTACATATTGGAGGTGACTGGGGAAGCATCCCAATACAATGCGGAATCCTGGATTGGATCCTGGGGCAGAAAAAGGAAAATTGTGGTGAAAATAAATTACAAAATACAGAAATTCAAATAAAGTCTGTAGTTAGGTAATAGTATTGTCCCAGTGTTAATTTCATGTCTTTAATTATATCCATGGTTAGGTAAGATGATAACATTAGCGGAAGCTGTGCGAAGGGCATACCTGAACTCCCTGTACAATTTTTGCAACTTCTCTAAAGTCTAAAATTCTCTTCAAAAATTTCATGTTGTAGAAAATGTTTATCTTCTTGGAGAAAAATGACTGGGTTATAATTAAGACAAATGAAATAGTGTGTGGTCCTATTAACCAAAGTGAACACTCCCAAAGCATTAACAGATCGTTCTTTTTTCTTTGTTTCTTGTGTGTGTGTGTGTGTGTGTGTGTGCATGCACACACATTGACTTTTACACTCGAGAATAAGTATGTTAATCAAATTTCCATTACTATAATAAATTCCAGAGATAATTAACTTATAGAGAGAAAAGTTTTATTCTGACTCACAGTTTCAGAGGTTTCAGTCCATGATCACTTGGCTTGGCTGATTTAGTGAAGAAACACATCATGGAGGGAGCACGTGACAAAGAAAAACTACTCGCTTCATGGCTAGGAAGCCAAAGAAGGAAGAAGAGGAGGCCAGGATCCTACTGTCCCCTTCAAGGTCATACCCCAGTGACCTAAAGACCTCCCACTATGCCCAAACTCTTAAAGTTTGCAGAAACTCCTTAGTCAGATTGCTGTTGCTGTGACAAAATATCTGAGATAAGCAACTTAAAAGGAGAAACAATTTATTATGGGTCATGTTTCTGAGATTTCAATCCATGATTTCTCGGCCCATATTGGCCTTGGGCCTATTGCAAGGTGGCAGGCACATCTCAGCAGAAGTACTTGGCAGAAAGGAAGGAGGGAGAGAAAGAGATCAAAGTGCGTAGGTCCAACTGTCTCCTTGAAGGGCATGCTCCAGTGACCACAATTCCTTTCACAAGGCTCTACCTCCAAATGGCACCACAGACTGGTGACCAAGCCATCAGCACATGGTCTGTGGGGAACAAGGCTTCAAAACATGAGCCTTCTGGGAGGACATTTAAGATAAATTGTTAGTTTTTGTTTTATTTGTTTGGAGGATGTTTCAGTCTTCCTGCCTCAAACTTCCAGGTAGCTGGAACTACAGGTACTTGCCACTGAGTTACCTTTTAAATTATTCAACCCAGCTTCAAAACACTATTTCTCTAGCACATTAATCCACCACCACTTCCTAAAGAAAGTCATCTTATAGATATTTACAGACGTGGCGCTATTTGTGTAAATGCCTAAAACTCACTCTCTTTTCTTCCAGGTAGACTAATCTCTACAATCTCAGATATAAGATTGAATTCTGTGAAGATAATGCCCCAGATGTTATCCTTCAAGTGCCAAATGTAAGCATTTTTACAATGTGATTTTGGTTTGGGTTTGGGGAGGTTTGTTTTGTTTGTTTGTTTGTTTTGGTACTGGGGATTGAATCCAGGAGTGCTTAATAACTGAGCACCATCCCCTGTCTTTTTTATTTTGAGACAGAATCTCACTAAGTTGCAGAGGGTCCCCTAAATTGCCAAGGCTGGCCTCGAACTTATGATCCTCCTGACTCAGCCTCCTGAGTTGCTGGAATTACAGGCATATACCACTGTGCTGGAGTCTCACAATGTGTTTCTACTGCAGATTTTCCTAAATCCATGATCACTGTATTTTGATCTAAAGATCATTTTTAGTTCTATAAAAAAATTTTTTCAACTGGTGTTTCATAAGGCTAACAGTGGACAGTGCAGATGATGATACCTAGGAAAAGACTTGGGCCAAGGCTAGATAGAGTTCTGCTCAGCTACTGTGAAGTCACTTGAGGGGAGAGGAAGGCAGACAGGAGCACAGTGATGCCTGGTCTATTTGTGGGAGGGCAGCAGGGCCTGGAGGATCCACCAGTCACCTGCTGGCTCTGCAGAGAGGAGAAGGGGAGACAATGAAACAAAGACATCAGGTTTTATGGGGTATTTTTATTCTGTAGAACATTAGCATAGAAGTACAGACATTTAAACAATATGGTGTTGCTCAAAATGTAGTGGAAAATGTGGCTTACCACATATGGTGGTTCACCCTCTGCCAGACTCTAGTGTCTTTTCTGTATGGATAAACATTGTCTAGTCTCTCCCACCCCCAAAATAAAAATTGCCTATAATGGATTCACTGTTATACCAGGGAAGTGAAGGGGAAAGAGTCCTCTTGTATTTTATTTTACTTTATGTGGATGTTGAAATGTCCTTTCAAGAAGGAAATTTGTCAACATCTAGCAAGTGAGTTGTACAAATCAAGTTTCTTATTATTATGTCATTTTTGTAGGTGGTGATGAGCTTTTCCCTGAATCACTGGACACTATAAAAGATACAATTACAGTGTTAATTTCCTACTACAATTCTCATAGTATCTTTATTCAAGTGTTGGTAATTGTTTCATAAATCATTCGAATTGATACAATAAACACTTCTATTGCCTATGTCCATAAGTACGAGGTACACATATATATTCATGATGTGTGTGAGAGAGAGAGAGAATGAGAAGAAAACATTGCATGGCCATCTTCAGGAGAGGACAAAATGAAGTCGGAGCAGTCTCGTCCCCAAGTGATGGAGGTCCCCCTATCAGCAGGAAGAAGAAGAGGAAAAGGAGAGGGGGAGAGAAAACAACAACAACAAAAAAAGGAGAACTGACTAAAAAATGTAAAAACAAACAAAAAAGTGACCCCCCATTATTGTGGACAACTTCTTGTTTCTAAGATCTTATTCAGATTTTTGTTGTTGTTGTTTTGATACTGAGATATTGAGCCTGGGGGCTCTTTACCACTAAACTATATCTCCAGCCCTTTTTATTTTGAGATGGAGTCTTGCTAAGTTGCCCAGGCTGGCCTGCAACTGGTAATCCTCCCTGCCTCAGCCTCTCTAGTAGCCGAGATTACAGGTGTGCACCATGGCACCTGGTTCCCAGATTTCATTTTTGGTCTCTTGATCATAACTATAAGTAGGCAGGGTACGGGTTGCCATCTTCCATTTAGAGACAAGCAAATTAAAAACAGGGAGATTAAGGGAATTATTGAAGAGTTAGGGGAGGGTAAAGGGGAAAGAATCCTATTTTATTTTATGTGGGTATTGAAATGCCCTTTGAAAAAGGAAATTTGCCAACATCTATCAAATCAGAGACTGGAGAAATGGACAGAGAGAGGGAGTAAAAGGGCAGAGCCATTTGATCCTGCAATTCCAACTCTGAGAATGTATCTTAGAAAATCTCATGTATTTTTTTAAAAAGAAGAAGAGGAGGAGGAGGAGAAAAGTATGATGTGGGTTCTGCTTCTATTAATCTGCAAATTAACTAGGGACATGAGGAAATTGTCAGAAGTAATGGAAATGTGAGCTTGATGTGGTGAGGGTGTTACAAGGGTACACATATTCCAAAACTTGATCCAAGTGTACACTTTAAATATGGATAAAGTCCATTATACACATGTACAGTGTACTTCGATTACATCTCAATAAAACTGAAAGGGAGGGGAGAATGAAGATCTGTAAATACTGACATGGAAGAAAGTTCACTATATATTGTGGAATTAAGAAAGGGCTTGAACAATGTGAATGTAATCTCATTTTTGGTTCAAAACATACCCTTCCACACACACACACAAAAAAAGTCTAAAAAGATTCACAGCAAATTTTTTGAGTAGTTTTCCTCTAGGAGAGAATTGGTAGAGCAAGTAGAAGAAGGTGGGACAATGTCATTATTTTGAGATTGTGTATTGGAAAAGGATTGTTATTATGGGCTGGGGCTGGGGCTCAGTGGTAGAACACTTGCCTAGCATGCTTAAGGCCCTGGGTTCAAACCCTAGCACCACATTAAAAATAAATAAATAAATAAAGGTATTGTGTCCATCTATAATTAAAAATATTTTTTAGAAAAAGGAAAAGGATTGTTTTTTTAAAAAATGAATAGTGGATTGGAATCAGGCAATGTGAATTTTATTTCCAGTTCTCCCACTAACTTGTAAATTTATTTCCTAAAACAAAACTTACTTGTTTATGGCAACATCGAAACTAATACAATACACCCTCTGTTCACTGAGTCCCTGCTGGCTGAGACCTAGGCAGCAAGCCACCGTCTGCAAGGCCAGAGGGCACAAACAGTCACCTACAGTAGGGGAGCCCTCTGCTGCCCCAGCCCAAGTAAAGCCGGTAAGGCAATATGGGCCTCCCTTCAGCCACCAAACTTGCGTTCTGGGGATTATTTTAACACACAATGTTCTACAAAATGTGTGCAACTATTGTTGAAAGACCTGTCATAAAGACAGGTTAGAGATGGTTAGAGATTTTTTTTTAATTCTGACATTAAAAATAGTCATTCATTATGGGGGAAAAGATACACTCATACATTGTTGGTGGGACTGCAAATTGGTGGAACCACTCTGGACAGCATTATGGGGATTCCTCTGAACACTTGGAAAGGAACCACCATTCGACACAGTTATCCCACTCCTTAGCATATACCCAAAGGACTTGAAATCAACATACTACAGTGACATGGCCACTTCAATGTTTATAGCAACTCAATTCACAGCTAAGCTATGGAATCAACCTAGGTGCCCTCCAACAGATGAATGGATAATGAAAATGTGGTGTATATACACAGTGGAATATTACTCAGCCATAAAGAAGAATGAAATTATGGCATTTGCCTGTGAGTGGATGGAGTTGGAGACTGTCAAGCTAAGTGAAACAAGCCAGTCCCAAAAAAAAAACAAAGGCCAAACATTATCTCTGATATGTGGATGCTAACACACAATAAGGAGATGGGGGGTGGAGAACAGAAGTTCATTGTATTAGACAAAGGGGAATGAAGGGAAGGGAGGGGGAATGGGAATAGACAGTAGAATGAACCAGACATAACTTTCATATATGAATATATGAATACACGACCAGTGTAACTCCACATCGTGTACAACCACAAGAATGGGAAGTTATACTCTATGTATGTATGATGTGTCAAAATACACTCTACTGTCATGTATAACTGAAAAGAACAAATAAAAAATAAAAAAACAACAACAGCATCCATGCCTGTAATTCTTGCTACTGGGAAGGTTGAAGCAAGAGGATCACAAGTTTCAGGCCAACCTGAATAACTTATCGAAACTCTGTCTTAAAATTAAATTTTTTCTTTTTTTTAATTTATTCATTTTTATTTATATGACAATGGAATGCATTACAATTCTTATTACACATACAGAGCACAATTTTCATATCTCTGGTTGTATACAAAGTATATTCACACCAATTTGTGTCTTCATACGTGTACTTAGGGTAATGATACCCATCACATTCCACCATCATTTCTAATCCCATTCCCCCTTCCTTCCCCTCCAACCCCTCTGCCCTATCTAGAGTTCCTCCATTCCTCCCATGCTCCCTCTCTCTATCCCACTATGAATCAGCCTTGTTATATCAGAGAAAACATTTGGCATTTGTTTTTTGGGGATTGGCTAACTTCACTTAGCATTATCTTCTCTAACTCCATCCATTTACCTGCAAATGCCATGATTTATTCTCTTTTATTGCTGAGTAATATTCCATTGTGTATATACGCCACTTTTTTTAATCCATTCATCTGCTGAAGGGCATCTAGGTTGGCTCCACAGTTTAGCTATTGTGAATTGTGCTGCTATAAACATTGGTGTGGCTGTGTCCCTGTAGTGTGCTGTTTTTAAGTCCTTTGGGTTTAGAGCGAGGAGAGGGATAGCTGGGTCAAATGGTGGTTCCATTCCCAATTTTTAAAAAGGGCTGGGGATAAAGCTCAGGGGTAGGGTGTTCCTAGGATTCACTCCACCTATTGGGGATTGGATGTTGATAGACATTGTGGTTTCCACAGCCTGTTACTGAGCTGAACTGCATAAACTATGAGAGAAGAAAGCAAAGCTGGACTTCAGGGAGTTGAGCAGGGGCTGGGAATCCAGGACAAAGGGACTGGGCTGGTACCAATTGCCCATGCGCGCCTCAGCTTGCAGCCCCAATGCAAAGGAGCAAAAAGTTATGCCTATAAACACCCGAAACTCGTGCATATTCACTAGTGGTAACTCGAGGACTGAAAGCGACCCAACGACCCAACACACTAAAAGCAGGTCCTCCCGGGAGGTCCCACTTCCTCCCAGGAGGTGGGGTGTTGGCAATCTTCCCAGGATGCTCCTGGCCTTCTGCTGCAGAACTAACAGCCTGCCCTGTGAATTTTTTTGTGAGTGAAAACAAAACAAGAAGACAAAACAAGTCATTTCTTTTTCCAAGCTAAGAAACGCTCATTATTTTGTCGTAGACTAGCAGGCAGTTTCCCAGAATAATCTGAGCATCCTTACATCGTGCTTTTAAATTTTCATATGCAAATGTCACCACACGTGGCTAGAATCCGAGGACGAGATGGAGGTTCCCGGCTCCCTACCTCACCTCTCCCAAGTCTCAACTTTGAGCTCTTACAGCTTGTCACTCAGCGCCCAGAGATGGTGGCAGGTGAGGTGGCAGGTGAGGACGCTCATGGGTGGCGGCCACCAATCCGGATGGGAGCTGTGACTGGGGCCCAGTGCGACCCTGTCCAGCTGCAGGAAAGGAGCGCAGTGCCTGGGTAGCACCACTTGCAAGGCCTCTGCAGCCCCTGCAGCTTAAGACAGCCTCCGCCCAGCCCCAGCCCAGCTCGGGAAAGGACAGCACCAAAGGGCAGTCAGCACTGTCCCAGGGGCTCTTTTGAGCCACACCTTTGGACTTGTGAAGCACCTGGGAGTCTGTAAAAGTCACAGAACTCACCACCAAGAGTGCTCCCTGGCCCCCCTCCATGTGCTGACGTGGGCAACTTGAATCTTTGTGCCTTGGGAGCCTGATGTAAAAATGTGCACGAAATAAAACGAAGGACCTGCCTCAGGATGTGGTAAGAATAAAACAAGGTGAAATGTGTGAGGGCCTTCGACCCTAGATCTCAGCTACTGAAGAAGAGAGAAGGAGAGGGAAAGGAAGGAGAAGGAGGAGAAGGAGGGGAGAGGGAGGCAGCAGGAAGGAAAGAGGCAAGAAGGAGAGATCTTCACGTTGTCTGGATTTTAACCCCACTGGAATTCTCCAGGCCTTCTTCCAAAGCTCCTAGGAGTTGGTCCCCACGATGCCGCTGGCTGCCTGTGGGCATCTAACCAGGTGCACTGAGCAATCTCCAAAGACAACATCCCCAACTGCTTTCCCCCCATTTCCCATGTTGTACCCTGTAGGCATTCAGCCCCAGTAGCAGCAGGGGTCTGTGATCATTGTGGTTTGCCAGGGGCCTGTGTTCTGGACACCAGGCAGCCGACCCCTCCAGCAACAGTAGGGAAACCTCTTCCTGCTCCCCTCTAGAGGGTCAGGGCACCTACAAGCACCTTCCTAGCTTCTCAAGAGTCATCAGGCAAAAGTGATTTCAGGCTTTATTTTCAGAGTATAAAAGGCACCAACCAGTGCCTGGCACGTTCCCAGTTGACGGTTCTGATCTTTTATGGATGGTACTTAGGGAGCTGGGGTTGTAGCTCAGTGGTGGAGCACCTGCCTAGCACACGTGAGACACTGGGTTTGATCTCAGCACTGAGGAGGGCTGCCAGGCAAGTCTCTGAAGCACCCACTGTAAGGATGGATCCCTCCTCTGTCTTTTTTCCTTTCTGCCCTCTTCTGACTTGGAATACCCCTGCCCCCTGTCCCTGAGGCATTTTTCCATTTCTGGGGCCTATTCTAAGACATTACCAAGGAAAGTCAAGGCTCCAGAATGTGGACTTTCAGACATTTTTCAATTTGTTGTTTTTAAATATACATGACAGTAGAGTGTATTTTGACATATTATACATACATGGAGTGCAACCCATTCCAATTGGAATCCCGGTTCTTGTGGTTGTACATGATGTGGAATTGTACTGGTCATGCATTCATATATGAGCATCAGAAAGTTATGTCCAGTTCATTCTACTGTCTTTCCTATTCCATCCTCTGCCCCTTACCTTCACTTCCCTTTGTCTAATCCAGTGAACTTCTGTTCTCCCCCTCCCACCCTCCCTTTTGTGGGTTAGCATTCACATATCAGAACACTCAGTTTTTGTTTTCTTGGGGGGGGACTGGCTTATTTCAGTTAACATAATATTGTCTAGTTCCCCCCATTTACCAGCAAATGCCATAATTTCATACTTCTGGCTGAGTAATATTTCATTGTGTGTATATACCATATTTCCTTTATTCAAATTTCAGACATTTGTAGCAGATAGTAGGGAAGTTTCACCACTGTATGTGCCTTCAGAAGACTAGTAATAGGATATGGTGCAATATTCTCAAACAAGAGCCTGTAGACAACTTTTTAAAATGTGTATTTTGATTTCATTATACTCTTAAAATTATAATCATGCATATTCTGGATTATTAACATGACTTTTTTATAGGTGAGGATTACTCCATGACTTCAGCTTTTACCCGCCTGTCTGTGCACACAGATTATTTTAATAAAGCTACTAAAAAAGAGCAGGGTTGTAATAATAAGTACAGGGTATGTACAAGTCAGTAAAAGGCGAAATGATGATCTACTTTGAGTGAAGGCTTCCAGGTAATTCATGTGACTGGGGTGCTGAGCATGTTGCTGGAGTAACCTAAGCAGAGTGAACCCCAAAGCAGCTGTGTGGCCGTATCCACACTGTCTTCATGGTGCCAGCAGTGGTCTAATTTCCAGAAAAACAATACCTGCTACCTCAGTAATGGGGCTAGTTTGAATGTTTTTGGCTGCACATTGTTGTATATTATGCTTCTGTTGGCATAGAACTTGTAATTCTATTGCGGTATAAACATGCAAAGCTTATGCCAAGTTTTATTATTGCTCATACTTAGGCACCATAATACAATTATGTACCTCAACATTGGAGATCTGCAGTTTTTTCTAAAGGGCTTTATACATCACTTGGAGAAACTTCACTGTAGTACAAAGAACATCTGCCACAGCCGGGATATTTCTAAGTTCCAGTCGTGGTCTTGACATTGACCTGAAGGAGGCTGAGTTGATCATCTCTCCTCCATAGGTCTCAATTTGCTCATCTGTAGAATAAGGAGGTTGGATATCATGATATTTAAATTCTCTTCCAGCTTGAAATACTACTTCAAAAAGTACCTTATTTTACTAATTTTTTTAAATAGCATTTTTTTAAAAACATTTATTTTTTAGAAGTAGTTGGACATAATACCTTTATTTTATTTATTTATTTTTATGCGGTGCTGGACACTCTGAAGGACCCTGTTACCCATGGAGTGTGCCAGAATAGCTTACATTATTGCTTCCAAAGTGCCTCTCACTCTGCCCCTCACTTAAATTCAGGAGGAGGTGGGTGGCTGTTATTATCTCCATCTAATGAATGGAAAAACCAACCCCCAAGAGTGTTTGCAACTTGCTCAGGATGACCATTGGAAAAGGCAGAGCTGTCATTAGAACCAAGTTGCTGGACAAGACTTTTTCCCCCTCTACACCATTATGGATGCATGTGGACCATGTGACATGGACATTTGACCTTGTTAGAACCTGTTTGTAATGGGGCATGAGGCCTGAGGGTCAGCGTTGCAGGCTCCCAGAAATGCCTCTGAGCCCCTGCTTGTGCTATAAAGCACTAATCACGGCACCAACAGGGAGGAACATTACGGCATGCTGGCCTCTACATCACACCCCATTTTATTTCATTGCTTGTAAAGCAGTGAAATCACAAAATGGAATAAAAAGAAATTATCCTTATACATAGCTGTGTGTTTGCAATGGCTTCCTGGATTTTAAAGCATATTCATTTGAAATTGATGAGTTTCTTTATGTACAATTCTCCCGACTACTATTAGAAGCATTTCTCTTGGTGTTGCTCTTTATGGCTTCATCAAGTGTTTGAAGATCTATTTCCCTTTTCAGATTGTTTCCTTGCTTTATCAAGTCCTCATTCACACATCAGTGGACTGTATACATCATCTTAAACCTGGATCAAAACCACGAATCAAAATTTAGCATCAAGGCATATTTTGAAGAAAGATATAATTGACTTCCAAGAATTTCAACCTCAAAAAGCTCTGAGCTGTACCTTTGCTAGTAATAAAATGAAAACAAATGCAATAAAAATCACATACTGCTGATAAGAATAAACACTGTAAAACATCTTTGAAATGTCTATCAGTAGCTTTAAAATGCTCACTTTAAAAAAATTTCCTCTTCTGGGTATTTTTCATAAATTGATAATCTCAAACATATTTTAAAAAAGCTTTATGTACATCCCAGCTACTTGGCAGGCTGAAGCAAAAGGATCAAAACTTTGAGGCCTGCTGCGCCCCTCCCCTGACTCAGGCAATGGCAAGGCCCTACTGAGGTGGATAGCGCAAGGCGTCCATCCTCTGGAGGAGCGCAGTATGTTTCTGGGAATGGGCTGGTTTGTTTTTGTATTCCTTTAATAAGTATAGTTGCGACTTCTCATATGACCATTAAGTATGAAGGAAAAAACATGACTTTCCCAATTAATGCAACTACTTCTAAGAATAGATCTGTTTGCTCTAAATGCAATGATTCAGCTGTGGAGCATAAATTGTTAATGTCTAATGAAAAACTCCCTGTATTCCTGTCAAGGAAGTTTTTGAGAAATTAAATTAAAATCTAGAGAAGAAGAATTACTGTTAAGAAGACAGATTAGTGCTCAGTACTGGGCAACTTGTTCTTGTTCCTGTGCACAATGGTTTGTGCTCTTACTCTTGTTTGATTAAAATTAATAACAAGTCAACCACTTGCCGTAACCATGGCACCGGTTCCAGTCAGTAAGTCAAGAAAGAATAGTCAAGGTATAGGCCAATAGTTGGGACATTTCTAACTATTATTAAAAGTTAACTAAACAGAAACAGCTCAAAGCAAAACGCGAACTGAAAGGAAAAATGCTTGCTTATGCATAAGCCAAGATACATTCTTCTATTCTAATTGTAGCTACGTAATATTTTGTTTCTTTGAATAATGATTCCTGTTTTGTAACCACAAAGTACTGTGAGCCTGCCAAAATGAAAAGTATATATGATCAACTTCACAAGTAAAGACTGAGATCAACACCTTCACTTTGGTGTCTGTGTTGTTTCTCCACCCCCCTTTCGCCGACTCCTCACCATCCATTCGTCTCCTGAGACCCCCTGTTGGAGCTGGTCTCCGACAGAGGCCAGCCTGGACAACTGGGCAGGACCCTGTCTCAAAATAAAATTTAAAAAAAGGACTGAAGCTGAAATCGGTGGTAGAGTGCTTGCCTAGCATTTATGAGGCCACAGGCTTCAATCCCCAGAACAAACAAACAAACAAACAAATAAATAAAAAGCTTTACATACAAAGATGTTCAACACTTGGAAATAATTTAAATATAGAACTATGATAAATTTGATCATTTATTGAAATAGTACTGAGACTGGCAGCAGTGGTACATCCCAGTGACTCAGGAGGCTGAGACAGTATGAGCTCAAGTTTGAGGCCAGCCCTGACAACTTAGTGAGACTCTGTCTCAAAATAAAAACAGCTGTGGGTGCAGCTCAGTGGGAGACTGTCCCTGAGTTC
The DNA here is from genome assembly GCF_001458135.2 of Marmota marmota marmota. Taxonomy (NCBI): domain Eukaryota; kingdom Metazoa; phylum Chordata; class Mammalia; order Rodentia; family Sciuridae; genus Marmota; species Marmota marmota. The sequence continues at coordinate 40,940,155 of NW_025999932.1, forward strand.
AATCCCTGGTCCTGTAAAAATCATATATATAAATACATATATAGTACCTGAGATTTATTGGTTTGGTGGCATATTAGAAGTCATTTAAATTATGTTTACATTTTACTTGTATTGTTAGGATTTTTCACATTTTACATGTGTATGCATTATTTATAATGATGTGCATATATCATCACATCCCTATGTACATTGGTTGCATGTGTTCATGCACGAATGTATATACATGTTGTATAGCATCTCATAACATTATCAATTTCCCATTCATTCACTCACTATTCCATTTACTTAACATTTATTTTGTGCCTACTGTGTGCCAGGTTGCATGCTCACCTGTGTATTCAATACTCAGGGGCACACAGAAGATGGCTTGGCAGAGAGTGACAAGTCCAGTTTTGACATAAAGTATGCCAAGGGACTATTTGTCCACTCACACGTATCTCCTTGTCCATCCTAAGGAGCTAGACCAAGTATCTTCCCCTACCTGAGGGAAGAATCAACAAACAACCATGTCAAATTAACCACTTTTGAGCTTCAAAATCAGTCACACATAAAACAGACATTGGAAAAACATATCATCCATTTTTGTCCTACCTCAGGAAAAGAAGTTGTTTAGAGAAGAATGGGAGTCAACAGAAGGGATCAGGACAGTTTCTTGCTGCAAGTGCTTTTGAGAAGGGGTCTTCCTCTCTGAGTGATGGGGTCAAGGGTGGTTCATGAAAGTTCTAAGACTGGAGACAATATATCTCTTCCTAAATATAGTGGTAGAGAACAGCAAAATTCTAAGGTACCCCTAACTCCTAGTGTAGAGTGTGAGTGGTGGGGTACACATGCCTGAGAAATTCTGGAGGCAGCTTCACAGAGACCCTCACAGAGATTCCAGAATGGTACAGGCAACAATCAGATTTGCTCTATTTCCAAGGATGATAAAAGAGACTATGAAGTCATATTTGGGCCCAGAGAGGCCTAGGGTCCAGCAGTTTGGATGCAGCTACAAATGGCTAGGTGTCCCTTTATTCTCAAATTTAATATCTTTTTCAGGGAGGTCTTCTCTACACCTTGGGTGAGGTTCAGCCTTCATCATACACTCCTATGGAAACCTATACTTACTCCTCTTATAGAATAGTTTCTAGGAAAAATATAGAAGCATGGCTGTCATATGCATATAGAATGGAAAGAGTAAACCAAATAGGGAGAGAAGACTATCAAAAATAACCAAGCAGATTATGAAATAATCCTGTAAAAGTATAATAAAATCATAGGTTTAGAAATAAATGTAATATACATTATATGTATTATATATACATACATAGTTTTTTGTTGGTGGCACTAAAGAGCAAAACCTGGGCCTTGTATGTGCTAGGCAAGTGCTGTACCACTGAGTTAAAGCCCCAAGCCAAAAAACTAGAATATGTTTAAAACAACCTTAAAACTGAAACAGATAGTTGGAATTAAAATAAATGGGGAAGCAGTCAAAGAGAGAATTAGTAAACTGAAAGACAGATGTAGAGAAATTTCCCCAAACACAAGACAAGACAAGAGGATAGAAAATATGAGAGGTTGAATCCTCTGGAGGAAAGAATGGAAAGGTTACATTTAACCAGGACCCCATCAAGAAACAGAATTTACCTGAGATGATTCCAATAGAGACTTTAATGAAAGAAGTAATCACAGAGTTAAAGAGACTCAGAGTAATGAATGTTAGGAAGAGCAACAGTGGGAAAAATTACTACCTGTAGGGCTGAAGAGAAAATAGTGTTACCAGAGCCCTGTGAAAGTTACAGCTGCTGACAGGGAGGCAGTGGAGGAACACATCTATTGCCAGGGACTCAGCAATGAAGATGGAAGAAAATGAAAACAAAATGCCCTCTTTTTCCTCCCCCTCAAATTTCCTACTGGTAATTTTTCATCAGCTAAACTTAACCAGAAGCTAGAGAGTAAGGGAGACCGAGTGATACAGTCTACACCCAGGAATCAGCATCCAAAAGCACCGAGCAGAGATGTACTGGATCTGGATCTGAGTGAAAATAGAGATCAATCACCTTGTCCTTAATAATGGATTCAAAGTTCCAGTCCTGGAAGTACGCGTGTGCTGTTAAAGTTCTGAACACTTGGAAGAATTTTCTTTCCAACTATTTTTTCAGTGACACATCTGATTGAGGCTGTCACAATACAGGAGGCCATTTATATCTTGTATATTGTTCAGAACCATCTATAAATTGGGCCTTCATTTTTAATTCCTCTGTGAACTGACCATAGGGAAATCCCCGTGATGCCACAGGGGTGATCTGAGAGAAAGACAGCCATCAGCAGAACTGTGTGCTGTGAGGTCTGAGCCACCTACTCAAGCCTCAGGGAGTGCTCAATCTTACTACTTTGTATACCATACAACTTCCATTTGCTGACAAAGGGATGTGAGAGTGATCTGCCTGTGACATCTGTCACCGCATTGATGGCCAGGGTTGATTCGGCTGATCTGGCTGGCTAGGCAGGAGACTGCTTCCTCCCTCACCTCTCCGCGTGCTTCCCTCTTGAAGCTGTGTTCTCGGTGGAAGAGGACGACATTCCCTGATATAGGAGGACCTTTCTTCTGTCAAGGGTATACGAGTAGCTGGACTCCCCTGCTAGAACCTCCAAACAAGCTCTCAAGGCCCCATTTGCTGACAAAGTGCTGTTGTGCACACCCAACTTCATGGCTTGGGGGATTCAATAGCACCCAGTTCATGGCAGACAGTTCAGGTCATGTGATCAGATGTTGGTTTCTACCAGGGCCCAGTAATGAGTCAAGAGCTGTTTCTCAAAGGAAAAAGTTACTTGCAAAGGAAGACATGGTTTTGTTCCACACCCCTGGAGGTCTGCACTGTGAGTCTCCTATCCCCAGGGCTTGCTGATAGCATTTCTACCTCTGTTAACCAGTTTAGGCAAATGTCCCATGTGATCATGTGATAGATCATCTTGTACAACAGCCTGGACTTACTGCAACCTTTCTCTTTCTCTCTTTCTTTTTCTGGGACCCACTCAAAATCAGCAAGCGTACAAACTGCTTCATGAATGGGTGAAGGCAGCATGCTCAACTGTGCTGTATGTTATGTCCAAACATGACCATCAAGCATTTTAACTCAAGTGTAGGATGTGTGTAGTGCAGCAACTTGGCTTTACTTTGATAGGGGATACCAGCCTCAGGCCACCAGACTCCTACAAATGTCACATGCTCATCATGTTATCTACATAGTAAACCAGTTCTACGTTTTGTGGGATATGTGATTATTAAGACCACCAAAACCTTGGTTATGACAAAGTAGGAGATTTGTCATAGGCTTAAGCCATTCCTGACCCATGAAAGCAGTTTCCAGAGGGGCCTGCTAACCACTGTAAAGGAGAAAAGCCTTTTCTAGATCAATAACTGCATCACAAATGCCAAGAACCATCTTGATTTACTCTGATAAGCATAATATTTTTAGAAGAGCAGCAGCAATCAATCAAATTTTCTATACTCTCTAAATGGATCTCATTCTTTAAGACCTATTTGCTTTTGCACAGGCCAAATAAGCAAGTTAAATGAAGAGAAATCACCTGTGTGGTAAAATGTATCATTGTATGCCAAATAGTCTGATTTCCTCCATATGGAAGAAACATATACTTCCCAAACCCCATTAGATCTTGTCATGTGACTTGCTTGAGAAAATTAAATGTGAACAGAAGAGACATGGGTCACTTCTGGCCAGAAGCTTTGAAGACTGATGTATTCTTTGCTGTGACGAATTTTCCCTGTACTATAAGACTAGCAATGTTCCACATAGAGGTTACTCACGAGCCAGGATCTTAGAACACAACATGAAAAACAGCTGCAATTAAACTACAGTGAGTGGGCATATAGTATGAGCAAGAAATTAACTTTCATTATTGTACACCATTTGGGTTGTTACCGAAGAAACTTGGCCTAACAACTACATAAGGTTCCCAGAGATTAGCATCAGCCAACATTCAGTAATTCCTAAATAGTCCCAAGTGTTTTCTTTCCCCATGGCATGGAGCTCCAAGGGCTTGAGGAAAGATTTTTCATATATATTTCAGCAATGCCAAAGGGCTTCAGGTCTGTGAACTTGCTCAGATCTTGGAACTGGGTGAGTGACCAGGAATCTATTATGGTGACCCAAATTAGATCTCTGGCCACCTGAGAATTCCCAATTATTCAGAACAAATTATATTTTAGTAGGCTGACTATCCATCCTAGGGACACCACCAAAGACTTTCACAATTCAAAGCATTCCCTTCACCAATGTGGCCATGCTGACTGCTAGTGTGACTTGGTCTCTAAAATCAGAAAGCACCTTGAAATGGCCGCATTTCTCATCATCAGTCAATCAGGCAGAGGACACTTACTACAAAGTGTCTAAAGGAAATGGGGCTTCCCTCAGCACATTAAAGTTAACTCATTGAAGGGAATATCCTCTGGGCCCTCTTGGAGGACACGGGGAAAGGATTATTTTGATAATCTTAGTGTGGAGGTAAATATAGGGTGCACAATAAAAATGACTGTGTAAGCATGCTTCTACCAGGCACGGGTGACTGAGTATTCTAGGTGGTCTGTTTTCCCTCCTACTCCGTAGTGAAGAGGTGTGATGGTAAATGTTTAACAGCAGCAAAAACAAGACAAAGCCTTGATCTGCAGCATTATTAGTACCTGCAGTGTAAGTCCTCCCGTTGTGGTCAATATCAAGCTACCAACAAGACATCTCCCAAAATGGAGTTGCAAGAAGATGCACAACAGCATGTCAGGAGATGGTATTTCTACCGTACAGCCACAATAGATGGGAATCATTTCAATGGCACAGATACCAGAAAATCAGGAAATGGTAAACTTCAAGCATTTATTACCTTTGCTTTTCATATAATGTATTTAACTATAAGTCTACATAACTTAATTTTTAATAGTTTGTCACCACCAGTTCACAAAATTCCTGGAAATTTGACAATCAGCTCTCATAGCAACACATGCTGTGAATCAGGTCCGGCACTCCATTGTCCCTGCCCCAATTGTGGGATTTGTGCCCCCATCCAATTCTCCCTGCTGCTCAGCAAAGATAGTTATAGCTGAAGCATGGTGGGCAGACTCCCTGAGGTTCTTGGCTACAGCCATCAATATTCGAGAACTCAAAAGGAACAATGAATTGAATCGCTGTTTTATGTTCAGTGAAATCTTCTTGATAGACATAGAAATACTTGGGCAGCACTTTGGGGAAGATCTAATGGTAATCACTAATTGCTAGTACTTGGCTTTATTCCTTATAGTAAGAATTAAGAAGCACAGGAAAGAGCCTGGGTGAATGAAAACCATTGGCCTGACATATGGTAGTTTCTTTTTCTAGATCAGTTTGGGGAATTGTGGGAAACTCTCACAAGTATGAAAAATTCTTAAGTATTCAGATGTAAGTTTGAGCATGGGCCTCTACCAAGATCACAAGGATGCACACTGCTCTATGAATTGAGGAACTAGATCCCCCCAAAACCATTTATCTCAAAGTTCTGAAGATGGGTGGTGGTGACAGTTGCATGACAATGTGAAGGTACTTAATGCCACCAAACTTAAAAATGGTTGATTTTTTTTTTTTTTTTTTGGTACCAGGGATTGAACCCAGGGGCATTCAACCACTGAAATACAACCCCAGCCCTTTTTTAAAAAAAATTTGAGATAGGGTCTTGCTTAGTTGCTGAGGTTGGCTTTGAACTTGCAATCCTTCTGCCTCAGCCTCCTGAGCTGCTGGGATTACAGGCATGTGCCACTGTGCTAGTTGGTAATGTTTACTAATTCAGCAAAAAAAAAAATTGTTAAACTTCATCTCAGACTAAGCTGAACACTAGCTGATGGTGAGGAGAGCAGTTGTACCCTGAGTTACTCCATGGTGTAAGAACAAGGAGTGCCTGAGTTACTACTTCATTTTTATAAAGGAGCAGTTTGCCATGAGCTACTCCATTTTGAGTGCAAGTTCTAAAGCAGAATGATGTGGTGACTCATCTGGGCAAACAAACAGATAACCACCAGATTTTGGACATAACAAAATTTATTTATTTATTTATTTTGAGAGAGAGAGAATTTTTTAATATTTATTTTTTAGTTTTCGGCGGACACAACATCTTTGTTTGTGTGTGGTGCTGAGGATCGAACCCGGGCCGCACGCATGCCAGGTGAGCGCGCTACAGCTTGAGCCACATCCCCAGCCCCAACAAAATTTATTGAAAAGAATAATCCCCAGTTGCGCAGCAAAATCACAAACCGATAAGTTAATCATGCTAATAAAAAATGATGTGTAAACTTACCGAATTGAATCAGAATCACATGGATGTATGAGGGTATGAAACCCAAATCAAGGAACCCAGACCACCAAATGATACAGTCCCCTCAAACACATAAAAGGAAGGGCTACCTGAGACAGTGGCATGGCGACACATCATCTTATCAGACCATTCAGTGAACACGTCCTGAGGTCCTCAGTGACGAACTTTTGACTGTCCCCGGGGTCTTCAGTTCAGCTTGATCTCCCTGCTTGACCTAGCCCACTTCAAAATTGCCAGCGTTCGACATCTTTGACTTGAACAAGTTCTTTGCCCTGCCGTCCTGTTCTCCTAGGCCAGCTGTCTGGTTTTCTTAACTTTATCTGACCACCTGAAGTGACTTTGCATCTGGATCAGTCCCCTGCCTTTGCTTTCACTTCTTTTGAAAACTTAACTTTCTTAGCTTTTCTGTGACACAAATCATTGTGTGAAGTTAGATGTGTGACTTGAGTGTTTACGGATATTAGCAAAGAAGCTTGGAATGGAATTAAAAAACCTCGGGATGGCTTTAGTCTTGACACTAAGTGAACCATGAGTCCAGTCCGTGTCCTGCACAGGCGGTGGAAATGGGGTTCCCTTCAGTGGAATGAGCTGGCTGAGAAATAAAAGCCAGGAAAAACAGAACAGCGAAAAAAACCACAGGTCACAGATAATATTTCAAAAGCAGGGGCAGGATGGGCATGTCCACCATACGGATCCAGCTTCTATACTATGGCAAAATGGAGCCCGCACCTGCTTTATTTATATTGGAAAACATCAAAGGCCTTCCATAGCATGTTCTTCACCAAAAAAGGTTAAAGGTGGGCAGTCTAGTTCCCAAAGGATTACGCCCATCTACTATGAGGGAATCTTCCTAGTAGAGCTGAGAATAAGGTCACGTGCACTGGGCAATCTGTTCTGGGGAGAGCCACAGATAGTTTGCAATTCCAAACCTAAGTCTCCCTGGCTACAATACCCAGAGAAGACCCTCATGTAAATCACGGATGGCTTCCTGCACATGAGTATTTTGGTGAATTAAAGCCAATGAAAATTAATAAGACAGTGCACTATAATCAAGTGAGGTTTATCTCAGGGGTGCAAGGTTGGTTCAACATATGGAGATCAATAAATGAAATTCATCACATCAATAGACTTAAAAGATAATAATCACATGATTATCTCAATAGATGCAGAAAAAGCATTTGACAAAATTCAGCATCTATTCATACTCAAAACAGTAGAAAAACTAGGGATAGTAGGACATATTCAACATTGTAAAAGCTATATATGCTAAACTCAAGATCAACATCATTCTAAATGGAAAAAAATAGAAAGCATTCCCTTTAAACACTGGAACAAGACAGGGATGCCCTCTTTCACCATTTCTATTCAACATAGTCCTAGAAACTCTAGACAGAGCAATTAGACAGAAGAAAGAAATTAAAGGGATCTGAATAGGAAAAGCAAAACTCAAAGTATCCCTATTTGCTGATGACATAATTCTATATTTAAATTTAGAAGACCCAAAAAACTCCAATAAAAAAACTTCTAGAACTCATAAATGAATTCATCAAAATAACAGCATATAAAATTAACATCCATAAATCAATTGTGTTCCTATATGTTAGTGATGAATCAACTGAAAGAGAAATTAGGAAAACTATCCCATTCACAATAGTCTCAAAAATATTTATATTTGGAATCAATCTAACAAAAAAGGTGAGAGATCTCTATGATGAAAACTACAAAACTCTAAAGAAAGAAGACATTACAAGATGGAAAGATCACCCATGTTCTTGGATAGGCAGAATTAATATTGTCAAAATGGCCATACTACTAAAAGCGCTATATAGATTTAATGCAATTCCTATTAAAAGTCCAATTACATTCTTCATAGAAATAGAAAAAGCAGTCATGAAATTCATTTGGAAAAATAAGAGGTCTAGAGTAGCCAAAGCAATCCTCACTGAGAAAAGTGAAGCAGGAGGCATCACAATACCGGACCTTAAATTATACTATAGAGCTATAGTAACAAAAACAGCATGGTATTGGCATCAGAACAGACTTGTAGAGCAATGGTATAAAATAGAAGACACATGTGGCTCAGTGGTAGAGCACTTGCCTCACATGTGTGAGGTCCTGAGTTTGATCCTCAGCACCACATAAAAATAAATAAATAAATAAAATAAAGGTATTGTGTCCAACTACAACTAAAAAATAATTTAAAAAAAATAGAAGACACAGAGACCAAACCCACACAAATACGGTTATTTCATACTAAACAAAGTTGCCAAAAACTCACATTGGTGCTGATAAAACTGGAAATCCATATGTAACAAAATGAGATTAAGACTCCTATCTCTTACTCTGCACAAAACTCAACTCATGGTGGATCACATTAGACCAGAGACCCTGCACCTAATAGAAGAAAAACTAGGCCCAAATCTCCATGTCAGCTTAGGAATCAAATTCCTCAATAAGATCCAAAAGTGCAAGAACTAAAATCAAGAATCAATAAATATGATGGTACCAAACTAAAAAGCTTCTTCACAGAAAAGGAAACAATCAAGAATGTGAAGAGAGAGCCTATAGAATGGGAGAAAATCTTTGCCACCTGCACCTCAGGTGCATTAGTCTCCAGAATATACAAAGAAATCAAAAAACTTAACACCAAAAAAATCACAAATAACCCAATCAATAAATGGGCAAAAGAACTGAAGAACAAATATATGAAAAAATGTCAACAAATATTTGAAAAAATATTCGACATCACTAGCAATTAGGGAAATGCAAATTAAAACTACACTTGAGATTCCATCTCACTCCAGTTGAAATGGTAATTATCAAGAATACAAAAAACAATAAATGTTGGTGAGCATTTTGGGGAAAAGGTACACTCATACATTGCTAATGGGACTGCAAATTGATGCAACCACTCTGGAAAGCAGTATGAGATTCCTCAGAAAACTTGAAATGGAACCACCATTTGACCCAGCTATCCCACTCCTTGGCATACACCCAAAGGACTTAAAATCAGCGTACTATGGTGACACAGCCACATCAATGTTTATAGTGGCTCAGTTCACAATAGTAAAGCTATGGAACCAACCTAGGTGCCCTTCAACAGATGAATGGATAAAGAAAATGGATATATTGGGGCTGGGGATGTGGCTCAAGTGGTAGCACGCTCGCCTGGCATGCATGCAGCCCGGGTTCGATCCTCAGCACCACAGGGATGGTGTGTCCACCGAAAACTAAAAAATAAATATCAAAAATTCTCTCTCTCTTTAAAAAAAAAATTAAAATTAAAAATTAAAAAAATAAAGAAAATTGATATATATATATGCACACACATATATATCACATGTATATATATACACATATATCCACATCTATACCAATATGTATATGTATGTATACATATATATACATAAATGGAATATTAGTCATAATAAAGGATGAAATTATAATATTTGCCAGTAAATGAATGGAACTAGAGACTATCATGCTAAACGAAATAAGCCAATCTCAAAAAATCATATGCTGAATGTTCTCTGATATGTGGATGCTAACACACAATGTGGGGGAGGGGAGATAGAAGTTGATTGGATTAGACAAAGAGGAATGAAGGGAAGGGAGGGGGCATGCGAATAGGCAAGACAGTAGAACAAATCAAGACATAACTTTACTATGTTCATATATGAATACACAACCAGTGAAACTCCGTATAATGTTCAACCATAAGAATGGGATCCTAATTAGAATAAGTTATATTCCTTGTATGCATAATGTCAAGTAAATAAATAAATAAAATTTTGGTTAAATCTCCTGCCCTGGGCATATCTTTTAACTTGAAAATGTGTTTCAATGAGGGTCTCCAGCTACTTTGATGAAGGGATGGTGGTAAGATCTCCCTGTATCTGTTTGATTTTTGTTGTTATGTATTTTAACCAATGTATGTAGTTGGGAAGGCCTTTTTACGATATAACTTAAGCATAAAGCATGCAGTGTGCTATCACTTAAACTTCATACTCCTGCTTTGGTTTCCAAGTTTTTGCTCTTGGTGTTCTCAATTCCATTATTTGCATCTAGTTTGTGAGACAGATTACTACACCAGCTTTGCCTTGCATTCCCCTGCTTTGCTCTAGAATGGATCTCCTTATAATGTGCCAAAAATTTACCCTGTCACATTTTCCCAGCTGCCAGTTTTAAAAATTCATACCCTGGCTTGAAAGCTAAATGTGTCCAACAGGTGCCATCATGCAAGTGAGAGTCCCTCTGTCCACAGGCATTTGAGGCACACCAGCAGCCAGCTGTTCCCACTGACCTTCATATGTAGTCAACCATGTAAGGCTATATCATCCAATTGCTTAAATAGAACAAGGACAAGGTTTTAAACTGGAAATATGATTCAATGGCGGAGTGCTTGCCTAGCATTCACGAGGCCCAGGGTTTGATTATCAGCACTGTAAACACCTCCCTTTTTTAGGGCAATGAGACTATTCTGATAATATAACAGTGATGGATACCTATGTCCAAACCCACAGAATGTACAAAACCAAGAGTGAACCCTAATGTCAGCTATGGACTTTGGGTACTAATGATGTGTCAATGTAGGTTCATCAGTTCTGACAAATACACCCCTCTAGTGTGGGATGCTGATAATGGGGGATGCAGAGGACAAAAGAGAATTTCTGTACCTTCCACTCAGTTTTGCTATGGATCTAAAAAATGAAGTCTACTAAGAAAAAAATTTCCCCATTTTACCCATTCTGGTGTTTCCATAAACCACTGTTTAATCCAAATATTAAGACAGGCACCTAGAGAATATTTTTAAGTAAAAAAATTAATGAACCAAGTTCACATTCATTCACTGGTTATTTTCTGCCAACTGGGTATCCTTGCCTGGTCCACAGTGGATCAAGGAGCCCAGTCTTGCTTCTAGCAACACCCAATGTTGGAAGACAGGTTGAGGGGACTTGATAATTCACAATGGTGACCTCAGTCATATTAGTGTTTTAAATGTCCAGGCTGCTGACTTGCCAAACCAGCCGCAGGATCAAGTTCACTGGCCTCTACTGAGCTGCAGGACATTTCATACAATGGCGGGGGCAGGGATGTTCCACGCAGGTACCAGGCATTAAGCAAGATGATCCCTCAACTTCTCCAGCAGAGAGAAATGTCCTTAGACACGGTATCTTCCCCAGCCTTTTAGACTCTGTATTACCTTTGTTTAAATGTTTCTAATTATCTGAAATAATCACAAACTGTTTTGTTATTATATATTACTCTAATTTATTAAATAAATGAAACAAAAGATTTACACTACATATTCCAACAACATTTAAATAAAGAGCTTGAGATATAGATACTTGTGATGTGTATACTCTTTGAATAATGAATACTATTTCTAGCACATGAATAAATATGAACAGGAGCCATTTTTTATATGACAGATCAGCAACATTTAGCATCAAATTACACAAATCCATAAGCTTACAAAAACATTTTCTTCAACTTGGTTATAAAAACTAGAAATTCTTTTGCCATTCGTAAGCAACATCCAAGGGGTGGGGACTAGTGATCATCCCCTGAAAATAAGGGGATCAAGCCTCCCAGTTCCTTAAGTTGTTTCGTGGTTAGGCGCTTCCACAATTGCATTAACTTTCATAATTAAGAAAGAGAAGACTGAAAAAAAAAAAGCAGGTTAGGATCCTGTTCTATAAGGCACTTAATAAACCTATGCTACATTTTTGTCTTATACATGAGGTTTTGATTTCCTTTCACCTGGTAGGGACACATATAATTTGAATAAATGTATAATAATGACAGATTGTCCGACATTCACTCTATATGGTTTTCAAAACAACTTGTTTCCATTTTAGAAATTTTACGTGCTTTAAAAAATAAAATTTTTTCAACATTAAACAAAGAGTGGTTTGAGAAAAGCAATCTTTTCAACTCAAAGGTGAAAGTCTCTCTACAGAAGTCTCTCACATTAATGGAATGTCCGCTAAGGAGAAAAAATCTCCTATAAGATAACATTCAGTGCCTGCAGACAGTTCAGGGTCCTCTGCTGCCATCTAGTGAAGCCAGGGGCATGTGGCCTTTCATCTTGGTCTAGGTAGTCAATACCTACAAACCATCAATGACCTTTTTTCTTTCCTTGTTTTTTGTGTTTTTTTTTTTTTAATGACTTTTACTTTTGAAGATAAAATTCTGTTTCACAAAATGTTTTCCAATTTCTGTTTCCAAAATGTTTTCTAATAAAGACGACAAGGTAAAAATGGCTTGGAGGAAAATTGCCTGATCCTTCAAGAAAACTCATATTCCCTCTCTTCCAAGGAGGAAGGAGTCATGGGGCTAGACAAACTGGAAATCTCTCTGGCACATTCTGTAGAAATGGCCTGCCCTGGAGCCCAAGTTAGAATTTAATATGGTTCTTAAAGGTTGAACCAGAAAGGATCCAACCCCCTTTCTTAGGCTATCTTCTAGAAACAGAAAATTCTTGGGGCTCTGAGGGACACTTTTGTTTTGAAAATACAGTGAAGACGAGAAGGAAGGAGAATGATTTACTATAGCACTAAAAAAAGAAAAAAGGAAAATGTCATGTACCTTTTATTGGAAATTAGATAAACAGGTACACTAAAGAAACTATTTTGGGCTGGGGATATGGATTCTCCATGCATGAAATGTCTTCTTCAGCTGTCTTTGAGGTCCTGGGTTCAATCCCCAGCATCACAAAAAAAAAAAAAAAAAAAATCTAAAAAATTTCAAGCAAGTATTTTCCATCCACACTAACTAGGAAGTCTAAGGCAGGAAACATTTTAACAAACATGACATGAACTAAAAGTAAAAGCTAGAAATTGGAAAAATCAACTCAGTTCACTAGCAACATTCTGTTAAGATAAACCTTCATTTATATGTTCTTCTTTTTTAACAAAGGGCTTCACTCATTATTACTGTGAGAAGCCCATGGTAATATGACTTTCTTCGCATCCGCAGACTGTTTAGAGATTAGAGCTTCAACATGATGTAAACATACTTCACTTCAGGCCACATAGCAACACCTGCTCTTTTTTCTTCATTTGACCCCAACATCATTAGATATAATTATTCCCATTTTCTAGATTGGGAAGTCATAAATTTTGCCCAAAATCACAGAGCAAATTACTCACATTACCTAAAACAGGAGGCAAGCACTTGAAAACATCTCCCACCCACAGACCTTGTAACCTTGGAAGCCAACACAGCACTGGTATTAATACACTGTAACAATTCCTCACAAAGGTCAAGTCTTCAATGGTTTAAAATCACTTATTATAAGTGAAAGATCCAGAAAAGATAGGAGAGTATAGAGCAGTGCAATATCCCAAGGATCTATTTCCTGCACTGTCTATTCCTGGGGTTAACAAGTCCAGGTCTCCATGCATGAAATGTCTTCAGCTGCCAAGAAGCAAAAGCTCCCAGCACTTCAGGAACAATAACACTGTCTTGGAGGCTCCACTGCATCATTTCCATGAGCTGTTTTAAAGCAGCAGACATCTGCAGCTATAAGCTGAGAGGCAGCAGAAGCTGCTCTCCCTGAAGAAAACAGCACATGGTACCTGATTTTCTTGCAAAATTTCTTTGTGTATTATCTTTGAAGTTGAAGGGCACTTCAATGGTAAGGACTAGTGTTTGGATGTTACAATTTAGGCCATTAAACACGGATGAAGAGCGTCCGATGCCAACAGCAGCAGTCTGAACCACCCCAGCCTTCTTCATCTGTTGCTGCCATCCCAGAATCTGTGATGAGCTGAGCAGTGAGAAGCAGAGTGAAACACAGGAAGCTCTACCATTGCAGAAGTTAGCATTTTCAGACAGATGTCTTGTGTAGCCCTCACTTGTCACAAGTCCAATTTCTTCAGCTGTTCATATGTCACAAAGAACTGCAGTGATGGGTTAAGGCTGCCAAAAAAATGTCATCTTACCAACTTCAATTAGTATAAACAGACTTACAACTCGCACACCTGCTAATAAATATGCCCAGGCACAATTAAATATGAGGAGCTACAGCCTTAACCATCTCTCCAAAAGCCTGCCCAGAAGGTCAGCATGGAACAGAAAGTCACTGCTGAGGACTGAGATCTGCAAATCCCCGGTCTCAGCCTCTTCTGGAAAGACACCCACACTGATTATCTTTTGTCATTTTGTATGTGATAATGTGATTTTGATTAGTATGAAGGCTTTCTGGAACAGTAAACTTCTTTGTGAAAGATGGAGACAGCAATCCCTGGGAAGCTCTCCTCTGGGTTTCTTCTAGGCACCCTTTCTTGTGAGGAAGGAGCAGATAAAGAGAATTAAGAGAAGGGCAAAATCCAACCCTTCTGCTTCTTCATTCTGCCTTTTCACCTCTATTCACGTTTAGACATGTGATATCCCCAATAATCTCATGTGTGAGACAATGAAGAAAACTCAGAGGTGAAATGTTTAGATTATGAGCGTTGCAATCTAATTGGTGGATTGATCCACTGATACAAATTAACTGGGCAGTAACTGTAGGCAGATAGGGTGTAGCTGGAGGAGATAGGTCAATAGGGGCATGCCCTTGGGGTTTATATTTTGTCCCTGGTAAGTAGAGCTCTCTCGCTGTTTCCTTGTTGCCCCGTCCTGAGTTGCTTGACTCTGCCATGGCCTTCTGCCTCCTCTTGTGCCCAGAGTGATGGAGTCAGCCATCTATGGACCAAAAACTCTAAAACTGTGAGCCCCAAATAAGCTTTCTTTCCACTATGTTGTTCCTGTCAGGTCTTTTGGTCATAGTGATAAGAAAGTCAAATAAAACACACTCCTTTTCTGCCTCCTATTTTGGAAAAAAGGAATAGTGTAGACCAGCCAAACAATTCCAGAGTTGATTTCCTGTTATCTCCAGGTAGCCTCAGCAATAAGCATTTTTAGACCCTGTTGCCAACCGTATCCTTCTCCAGAGCAGTTAGATATAAACTCAATCCTTGTCTCTCTCTGAAATCATAAAATCTGATGAGAAATTTCACTAATCTAATTACCTTTCAATAACACCATTATTAAACTAAGATCATAGTATCTAGCAGAGACTTGAGTAGAAACTAACTCTAAAAAAGAAACTGAGTAGTTATTTCTTACAATGAGAGACACTCAAAAAGGGTAAGAAACCACTTCCAAATTATAATTGATAATGACAGTTTACATAAGCAATATTCTTTGGCTCTATCTTTTTTCAGATCTATTACGACATAAAAGGATACAATGATATTCCAAGGACCAAGTCTCAACCAATTTGGCCAAAACCCTTTATACAGAGCAAAAAAACCTTCATTTTTCCATGTCTGTTAAAAACAAAAGAAAAGAAAAATGGAGTTAACTTCCAACTTTCCAATTATGTCAAATGCATTAATAGTGTTTGCAGCCATCCAACACACACATACACACACACACACACACACACACAAATATATATATGAAATAACTAAATGGACCAAAACCTCTAAAACTGTGAGCCCCAAATATCAGAGTGGAAGCATGTAGAAAATGAGCTTTTCATTTCAATATCTGTTTAGATTTTATATTTATAATAGTTTACCCCCATGTAGCACAAAAAAAATTCTCAACCCTGCACAGACATTCATCCATTCTCACCTGTAACAAGCAATCGAGGGTACCCCTGTAGCCAGAGCATCCGCCATCTCTAATAACTCTCTGATTCATCATACGGGTTCTTACAACATCAACAGGGTTTGAGGCCAGGGCCCCCACCAGACCACAGGTGAAGCTTGAGCTATGAAGATTTAATTGGAAAAAAAAAGGCCCCAAAAGTTAGTCACCACTCAGCACACATCAAAGAAGGAAGCAACCTCCTCCCAAAAGTGAAGAGACATGTAATGACATGAAATATATCAAATAAAAGGTCCATATCTAGAAAGCTAGATAAACTTCTTTAAATACCAGCACTGATTTTATTGGCTTTTAAATTCCAGCCACAGCTAAGAGTACTCTGAGGTTCTGCAAAGTCAAAGAATCATAGAAACATGAAGGAACATACTCCAAGGATGAACTATTTCATCTATTTACCTGTAAGTGGCATCAGAGTAATTCTAGCCATATTATATTCATATTATTCATGAAGATCAAAAAACAAGCTCTCCCTAGTGGAATAACTACCAGGGGTCTTAGGTTCTCCTAGACTTCCACTCTCAAAAGACTACCACAGACCACATTAGGTATTATTCGATTGAACTGTGTTTAACCTAAAGCATCATCTTTACATGACTAACTGAAATCTACCTGCAAACAAACGTGCAAACTAATGTGACAGTCTACTAGTAACAAGTAGCCAAGTCTCAGCCAAACATTCAGTCAATCATAAGCTGAAAGCTGCCAAAACATGTCCAAATAGGGTCAATGCAGAACTGCAGTCAATCAGGCTATTTCTCAATTTATGATGGTGTTGTGTTCCAATAAACCCATCATTAATTGGAAATATAAATTATAAGTAAAAAATGCATTTAATATACCTAACCTGCTGAACATCATAACTTAGCCTAGCCTACTTTAAACATGTTCAGAATACTTATATTAACCTGCACTTGGGAAAAACTGTCTAATATAATTAAAAGCCTACTCTATAATAAAGGGTTGAATATCTCATATAATTTACTGAATTCTGTACTCAAAGTGAAAAACAGAATGGATGTATGGGAACACTTTCTTCCCATTGTGAAGTTGAAAAAGACTAAATGAAACCATTTGTATCCCATTTCCATTTCTCTGACTATAAATGTTGCCTGCACACTTTGTGAATCAGAGCTTTCTGAACCACTTTTGGTCATGAGTGTGATACCTGGTTCATGAATCTTTTTCCTGCTCAAGAACTATGCTAAAGGTTTACTTGTCCGAGGTGTTTCTTTCAAGAGAATCAATTACTCACAGAAGGTTTCTAAACCTCAGCACTAATCACACTTTGGATGAGGTCATTCTTTGTTATGGAGGCTGTCAGTTGGCTGCCTGGGGAAGCTCTTATCCACCAGAGGTCAGCAGTGCTCTCCCTAGTGGTCACAGTCAGATCAGTCTCCATGCTTTGCCAAAAGTCCCTGTCAGGGCAGTCACCCCTGCTACTTTAAGTATTAAATAATCTATAATATGTTTATATAACATGATAATCTGAAGCTATTAAAAATAAATTAAGTCTGAAAGAACTGACATGGAAAGATGTGTGCAATTTATTGTTAAGTTTTAAAAAGCATATACAAATGGCTGGAGGTAAAGTTCAGTGGTAGAGCACTTGCCTGGTACACTCAAGGCCCTGGGTTTGATCCCAGTAATGAAGTACATGTAACATACTTTTGTAGACATTTATATGCACATTTATATACACACAGGTACATATGAAACTGTTAACAATAGCTGCCTATGTATAGGGATAAGAACTTATACTCTGTCCTGTTTGACTTCTGTGCTACACATTTTCAAATGTGAAAACATAATACTTTTATAATAAACTTTCTCTAAAGTGTCTATAAATTTATATTAAATTGTCACCCTAAATTGCATACCTAAAATATTAATTTTAAAAAAACCCATAAACATACAGGAAGTGGGTATACACAGTGTCTCCCATCAGGCCTGAGAGAATCAGATGCTTCTTGGTGATGTCATAGACTGGCAGCTCCACACCAACAACAATAGCAGCCCTTTGAGCCGTAAGGGACACACCCTGTGTAAAAATAATAATAAGATGATTTGGATAGCCCTCCATAGAATGCAAACGTGCAAAGTTCTATTCCACACACTATAACCACTTTTCATGTGTTCCTCCTGTGGACCGACAGACTGAAAAGACCACAGAGAAAGCACTCTAAAGCTCTAAGGTCTAATTCTGACTCTGGCACCATCTGCACAATTTTGGGCCAGACCTTGGCCAGGACAAGTCACCTCTCAGAGCCTGAAGTCTCCTTGTCATACTGAGAGATCATACTACATGATATTTAGGGTCTCTTCTATGAATAGACAAGTCATTAGAATTCTAGCAAATAGCACTCCACACCAGCACTTGCCTAATATCCAGATTTCACTTCAGGGCCTTGAAACTATGTTGCGCCAGTAGAACTCAAACCTAGATACCTTCTCCATAAGGATTTAAACAACAAAAAGAAAACACATGCTCAACTTTCACAAAATTTCTTACACATGAATTATTCAAAAGGTATTTTTAAATCATGATATATTCTTTACATTTCCATTTTACAGATAAGGAAATAAATAAGGAAGATCATATCTTCGAGGGCAGAAGACACCACTCTTCCGTTATTCCTTTATGCCACTTGGGTTAAAATAAAATGATGGAAATAGGACAAATTTTAAAAAGGAAAAATGGTAAGAACTAAGTCAGCTGGATATGTTCTTTAAGCTTACCTTCCACAGTCCTCTCGTCCCTTCCTGCTGGTAAATGTTAATGAAGTTGCCTATCATTCCACCTTGAATATTACTGTTTTGTGCTTGCATTCGTATCTAGAGATGATTTTAAAGACCAATAAGTGAAGGAAAATTGCACATTCTCCCCACCACCACCCTTGTATGCCTCTGAAAATCAATCAACTTGATAACCTTAGAAAAAACTGTAATATAAATTATTACTGTAATGCTGCTTAAAAGTTCTCAGTAGACTAAAAACATACAATGATTGGTTCTTGGGAACTCTGGAATCTCCAAAAGGCACCAAGGAGAGTCCAGAAGGTCCTATATACAGTATTTCATTAAGTCTCAATAAATTAAATTTTTAAAAGTCTTTGGGAAGGACAGAAAATAGCATATTTCCCTGTAGGTGACTAAGCAGGAAAGAAAGTGATGGCAATTCTAATATAATTAATAAGAGTTATCCAGTACACTTAGCTGCATGAAACACAGGCAAGCATGGGTCTTAAAATGCTCCAAGTCACTACTATTTCCAACCCGCTGAACGAAAAGGTATGCAGGCAAGCTGGCCACATGACGACCACATGATACTGTTAGACTCTGTTACACTTGAACTTACTAGTGAACTTCAAAAGGCCATGTGATCCACATGACCAAGATTCCACCAAAATATCATGTTTGATGTAGCTCTTTGCCTTCTTTAAAATGAAAAGGATTTCAACTAAAAAAGTGGTTACTCATATTTGTTTAGGGAGCAAACACATTACCACCAGCTTCTAAAAGAAATGGTTAACTGCCACACTAACATGGCAAAATAAACCAAAATATAGGAACTGCCTTTCTCCTAAGCCCTGGGGTATGTTTAAAAAATAAAGATATCCTGCTCTAGCTCTCTTACCTCAAACAGAAGGTAAAAGAGCCTTGTATTTTTTCTTCATACATGCTGTACCTTCACTATAGCACATGTACCTAACATGTGGTATGCTCAACAAGCTGCATATAGCTTTGATGCTTCTTAGAATCTTCTATTAGATTGAAGTCTCTGAGAGCAGGAACCTTTTCTTAGTCATTTGAGATGCTAAGCATGTAGTCTTTGTTAAATAGAATACTTATTAAATGTGGGGATAGGAGAAAGAATAACTCAAGGGGGTTCAGAAAATGATGCATGCCTGTTTTTTTTTAATATTTATTTTTTAGTTATAGGTGGACACAATATCTTTATTTTATTTTATGTGGTGCTGAGGATTGAACCCAGTGCCTCATGCATGCTAGAACGCTCTACCATTGAGCCACAACCCCAGCCCCCCCTTTTTAAAATATTTTTTTTAGTTGCAGATGGACACAATTTCCTTCCTCCCTCCCTTCCTCCCTCCCTCCCTCCCTCCCTCCCTCCCTTCCTTCCTTCCTTTCTTTCTTTCTATGTGGTGCTGAGGATCAAACCCTGGAACTGCCTTTCCTCACACATGCAAGGTAAGCACGCTACCACTGAGTTACAGCCCCAGACCCCCTGGTTTTTATTTAATTACTTATGCCCTTGCTTATTCCAAAAAGGATTTAAGGGTGCTTGTGGGAGACCAACCTCGCACGTGACTGAGTTAATTCCCCTGCTGGGCAATGTGGCATCAGGCACCCACGCTGCTAGACTGCCCCGCTCTTCGAGGGTTCGAGTGACTGTGTCTTCCTACAGCCCCATGGGTGGAGCTATGCTCACCTGTTCCTTTGTAATATAACTCCTTACCCTGTTTAGGACAGAATGTTCCTTGGAAGTGCCTTGTGTGTGTCCCCTCCTCTTACTGTGCCATTGGGTGTGGCCTACCCAGGTGTCAGTCAACCTGCTGACAGTGGACATCATGAAGATAGACTCAGCCCCCTGAAACCTGACCCCTTGCCTCTTTTGAATAGCTTCTCCTCAACAAAAGGGGTCAGCACATGTGTGCTCTCTCTCTCTCTCCCTACAGACCCTTAAGGTCAGAGGAGCCGTCACAGCCCCAAAGAAAAAGATATTTGTGTCTCTTGTGTGGTTATTTTGCACAGCCCAGTTAGCCCAGTTCAATGGAGCGACCCCTGAGCCTTTTAGTCGCAAGAACAGAAACCTGGCAGGTGCTGTGTCTCTAGTTGTTATGGTTTAGATATGAGGTGTTCCCCAAAAGCTCATGTGAGACAATGAAAGAAAGTTCATAGGTAAAATAACTGGGTTATGAAAGTCTTGACCTAATCAGTGCATTAATCCAAGTGATGGATTAATTGGATGATAACTGTAGATAGGAAGGGTGTGGCTAGAAGAGGAGGGACACTGGGGGGGAAGGAGGAGCTAATGCCTTTGAGGCTTATATTTTGTTCCTGATAAGCAGAACTCTTTTTGCTTTCTGTTGCCATGTCCTGAGCTGCTTTCTTCTGCCATACTCTTCTGCCATGATTTTCTGCCTCAGTTTGAGCCCAGAGCTACAGAGTCAGCTGTCTACTGATTCAGACCTCTGAATCTGTGAACCCCAAATTAACTTTCCTATGTTGTTCTTGTCAGGTATTTGGGTCACACTGACAAAAAAACTGACTAAAATACTAGTTTCTCAATAAGGTTATCTAATATGTTACATCTAATTACAATAAGTAAATATCTTGTATTTCTTAAAACAAATTAAAAGGTAAGAAAATGCATTTAGAAATAGTTATTAATGAGCAGCTTGCATTTGTAACCCTTTCCTTTTTTTTTTTTTTTTTTGTACTGGGGATTGAACCCAGGGATGCTCCACTGAGCTAAGTCCCAAGCCCTTTTTATTTTTTTATTTTGAGATAGGGTCTCATTTAGTTGCTGAGGCTGGCCTGGAACTTGTGATCCTCCTGTCTCACTCTCCCCAGTCGCTGGGATTACAGGCCTGTGCCACCACACCAGGTTAGCCTATCTATTGTTAATAAACCATTAAGACAATGAAGATTTTTCTATGAAAAAAGAAATCAAATGCATCTATTCAAGCTTAAAATTTTTTCTTGCTCAGTCACCAAGATCCTTGTCTCCAAAATGAGCTCTATTTTTGAGCACATCTCTATCAGTGGGAAATGCACTTAGTGGATATTTAGTCTTTATAACCTTTACAGTATAAATAGATTTGCATATACACAGAATTTTATATTGACAGATTTTCATTATCTAAAATCTGTTGTTCATATGGCAATATGTAAATCAATGGATGTGTAACTGATGTGATTCTGCAATCTGTATACGGGGTAAAAATGGGAGTTCATAACCCACTTGAATCAAAGTGTGAAATATGATATATCAAGAACTATGTAATGTTTTGAACAACCAACAATAAAAAATTAAAAAATAAAATAAAATCTGTTGTTCTCAGTAAGAAAATATAGAATGTTCCTCTCAGATGTAACTAGCACTGCTTACTTTCAAAACATCCGTTGGATTAGCAATGGCTGAGGATATGACACCAGAGAGAATTCCACATATGACATTGATCAGTAGGGTTTCATCTGTAAACAAAGACATAGTATTTGACTTTCCATATATACAGAATTCTTCCTGTCCATAACCCAAATAAGTGACTTATTCACCTTAAGATAAATTTATCCTTTATGAATCAACTCATTTTCAAAGGAATTCTGCTAGCTAACTCTTAGTATCTGAAAAATAAGTTTGAATGATCATGCAAAGTGAGTTACCATCTACCAATTCAATTTTGTGTGTAAAGTCAGACCATCATAATTAAGATGAGCTGTATCTGTTAGAAGAACAAAAAAGAGACACATTCCTATGAGGTAACATGGAGCTTTGTTTGGCACAGACAGTTTTAAAAGCACATCATGTGTATTTAGTTTGAAATATGCCAAAGTATTTTCAAAGTGTTTCACCACTCTCATACAAGTGACTGGTGCTCATACATTGCGGGGGGGGGGGGCAGAGAAAGAAAAGAGAGAATTCTATGGATTAAAACAAAGTCATGGAACCAATCAGACATGGAGTATTGGAACTCAAGAGCTCTTAATGCTAAGAACTGTATTCAATGCTGTCCTGAAAAAATGGGTGATAATTCATATGTTTTTTAAAATTTTAAGCTAGATTAAATGGTAACAACATACCGTAGGTCTAGGCATTTTGGAAATGAGGACAACTAATTAAAACGTTTATAGAGATGGTTCTTTGTAAGTATTGCTCCTCTCAATTCAGCTGGTGCCTGACTTGACATAGCACAATTCTTTTAGACTTTACACTCAGACTTCTCCTTAGTCATAGTAAAGTCACAAAGAAAAATTCTTTCCAAAACCACTTGAATAAAAAGATCAAAAACCCCATCTGCTGGTGGACCCCAGGTGGAAAACAGATTCCCCACTCACCTTCTGGGCGTTCAACAAACAATCTCTTCAAGCTCTGGTAAGTGCCTATCTTGATGGTGCCATAGGAAGCCTGGCGTAGCATGGCGGGGGCAATCCTGCCAAACCAACAGGCAAGGGGTCACTTGATATCCTCAGGGAGAAACATGCAGAGACACACTCAAACTACACCAAAATGGATTTCTTAAAAGTCAAGATCCAACAAAAATACAAGTTGGTTCAGTAAAATTTGTGCCAATTACCAGTAAGTTCATCAAGTGGAAGCTTGGCCCCTCATATTTAACCTCAATGAAAATGTAAGTGGAGATCATTTGCCCATTTGTATGAAAATGCAAGGGCTTTCCTTTTTCTTCATTTAAACTATCCAAGTAAATTCTGTTTCATGCAAGAACTGACTGAGTAGGACCTTGGCTCATTCACTCTCTCACCCAGCACCTTACGGAACACTGTTTATTAAATACTGAACAGTGTTTAAATAGTGAAAATTAGTTCAATGCAACTCAGCCATACTGTATCATTTTCATGATGGCAAAAAAAAACTAGATAATTCAGAATAGCTAAGGAAAAGGACTGTTCTTTCAAAGTGTGAAAAAGAATACCAAGAGGCTATTGAATACAGGAAAAACACAATTTCACCAAAACATATACTACATAAAATATGTATTTAGAAAACACCATTGAAATTAAAACTGAAAAGTCTACCATGCTAATTGATCTTCAAATATACCTTGAATCTTTACTTTTTCTTGATGAACGCTAGTCTTAGGTCTATCTGTTTGAAATGGTCAATAGTGAAAAATAAACACTCAAAAATTCACTCACCCTGAATACAGAGCCTTCAGCCCTTCTTCTCTGCCTATTCTCACCAATGCATGCAACATTCCTCGATACCTAATTTCTTTAAAGTTGGCGTCATTTGTCTGGCCTTGAATCTGAAGCCGTGTCTTGGTTAAATCAATGGGGAATGTGCCTTGAAATGTTAAAGAAATAGTTCACTTAATAAAAAGAAATTCCACTAAATAAAGTATCCATGGTGATATATTACTAAGGAAGCATTCAGACTATAATATGAAGTCAGAAATATTAAGAAATGGGAGATATTGTGCACTCTTCTATTTTAAAAAAAATAAGAAACCAAAAGATTAGCATAACTAAAAAATACACAAATGGGGCTGGGGTTGTGGCTCAGTGGCAGAGCACTTGCCTTGCACTTATGAGGCTCTGGGTTCAATCCTCAGCATCACATAAAAAAATAAACAAATAAATAAATTAAAGGTATTTGTCCGTTTACAACTAAAAAAGAAAACAATTACACAAAAAATACACAAATGTATTTTTTTTCTTCACATTTTTATTCACACCTCATCTTACTCTACAAAGGGTCTGAGGAGATTGCATTGCTATAGAAAGTAGATAAATAGAATTACTATTACAAACAAGAAATGCACTTAAAAATCAAAGTGACTGGGCTGGGGATGTGGCTCAAGCGGTAGCGCACTCGCCTGGCATGCGTGTGGCCCGGGTTCGATCCTCAGCACCACATACAAAAAACAAAGATGTTGTGTCTGCTGAAAACTAAAAAATAAATATTAAAAAATTCTCTCTCTCTCTCACTCTCTCTTAAAAAAAAAAATCAAAGTGACTATTCTGTATGTATGTAAAAAACTAAAATTGGGTACAATGTGACTGAAAAGAGGTTAAAAAAAAGTTCATTTTCTAAAGGAATCTTTACTTAGGAAGAAGCAGTGTTTTATAGTCTAAAATTAAATCTAATAACACAGGTAAAGATGTTTCACATAGTATCTAACAGCTAATCCAAACATATAAAACCCATTCTTCAAACAGTAACTTTGACTCACTGAATCAAGATTAATTCATTCAGTATAATGAAACATTCACTGAAATTCATCAATTAATTCATTGAAAGCCCCCCAGCAAAGAGACCTAGGAAACTGGGTTGGGGGTTAACATGTCTTCTAAGGCAACTGAGTAAATGAAGCGTCCAGGCCAGCACTAGTCACACAAAAGGCCTCAATCCATGTGCTGAATGACTGATTCCAGAGAAAAAACCAACAGAATCAGATGTGGAACTCAAATGATGAAGTCATTGATTGATAGGATACAGACAATACACAACTAAGAAGTGACTGAATGAAGTCCATCTAATAAATCAATCTCCTCAGGATCAGAGAAGTCCCTTGAACTTCCCAAACCTCTTTTCTGCCAAATGGGTTAACTGAAAAAGTAGGGGAAAGGGCGAGGAAAACAGAAACAAACACAATCCAAACAGGATTCGTAAAACTTCTGTCTGGCTGGCAGGCTCAACTTTGTCCCCACTGAACTCTGAACCCTAAACTGCTAATAAGTAGCCAAAATGACTTATCTGTCTTTAAAATTAATTAAAAGGAGGCATTTTTAAATTCTGGGATTAATGTTTCCTAAATTCACGTTCTGCCTTTGAGCAACATTCACATCAAACAACACATGGCAATTAAAACTCTATCCCAACGCAGTAGGCAAGGTGACTTGGGGACCTGCGCTCCTTACCACATTCAGCTGTGATGGAGGCCAGACCTCCGTAGACAAATGGCTTCCAGTTAAGGGCTGACATTCTTGCTGTCCCTTCTCCTTTGACTTACACAAACTGGGTTTTTCCTGGGCACAAAAGAAAGAGGATGCAATGTAGTAACTTCTCTCACAGACAACTTCTTTTCTTTCCTGGGTTTTATTTGGAACTATCAGGGCTATTACCCACCCCCCCAACAATCCCAGGGTGAGCCTCACCTTAATAAAGCAAAGCACCCTGTGTCCTAAGCCCCAAATCAGCAATTTCTAATCTCACTTCATCAGTGGTCTTAATTTTTTTTTTTTTGGTTGGGTGGTTATCGAATCCAGGGCCTACCAATTGAGCTATATCCCCAGCCCAAGTGGCCTTAATTATTACTCCAGCCTCAAGAAGTCATCTGCCAGGCTAATATCTCAATGTGTGCTTATGCATCCAGTGCAAGGCAGGGGAGACTGTTTTCTGAGTAGTCTATTTTATCTTCATGCAATAAATATTTGGTATTCACCTGCCACTATCTTAGCCAGTCCCTAAAGGGAGGCATCACATCCCTCAGGTGCCCTGGAGCAGAAAAGTGTTGCAAACCTGTGTCATATGGTAAAATGATAATTACTTAAAAATCACCACTATATACTTCTTTTTTTTAAAGAAAATTATATACATATTTTTGGTTGATGATGGACATTTATTTTATTCATTTATTTGTATGTGGTGCTGAGAATTGAACCCAATGCCTCACACATGCTAGGCAAGTGCTCTACCACTGAGCCACAACCCCAGCCCACCACTACCTACTTCAAATGTATACTCAGTAAATGCCAACTCAGTTCTCTTGGCCACATGATGTTACTAGCTGGGAGGCAGCTTGGCATGAAGGAAAGAGGCAGACCTGGGTCAGGGCCACATTCCTATTTGTAGGGAAGTTCCTGTTAACCTCTCAGTCTAGGTATTTTCTTTAGCAACCACCACCATCACAATAGCCAAAACAACAATTAAGAGTAGAGCATACACATTTATTCACCAAGATGAATTATATACCAGCTATAGGCCAACTTTGAGATTAAATATTATACATATGTGAAAGATACTCAATAACTTTCTTCCCTTTATATGTCCCCACTCAATGTGGTATACACTCACATGCCACAGCCCAGCTCCTGCACATCTGTGGTATGTTCAACAGTTGTTATGTGATCTGAGTTGGAAACAAAGGCCTCCTTGTGCACATTAACAGGAAACACAAGTTAATACATAGGAGTGCATGTAATATCAACTATAACTTTTATCAGTTTAAAGTAAAATTTCTAATTTATTACAGTCATTACTGGTGGTAATATGTCCAAAGTTTTTATTTTGCATGTGTTTAGGAATTTCCCAAATCCACATGTCCCAGAAGCCTACCCCAAGTCACTACTATCTAGAATGTCAGTTCTCAGCAGAGCCAAGATCAGGGTCACACACCTGATTTACAAAGAGGAGCCTATGTAAATCTAATAATAGTAATTCCTCATTTAGGAATATTAAAAAAATCATAGTTACAAATGAGTAAGGTAGAAGGCTCCTAAGCATAGAACCTGAAGGTCATCATGCTTTTATGTATTTTCATGTTAAAGAGCGAGCTCTGCCCCACCAAATTCCTCTAATCTCCCTATTATCCTTGAAAACACTTAATACCTGCACTTAACTTATTCTTAGCTTCACTAATATAATGATTAACATTATAAGTTATAGACTCTAAGAACACATTAATAATAAATCTAATGATTCATTTTTTATCTTCAACCCATTTTTGGGTTTTGCTAATTGCCAAGTTAAAAAGCAAAACATGGATTACATAACACTGGCATGTGAAATACCATAACTAACAAAATGGTTATGTAAATGATTTCAGTGAATCACCCCAAAGAGCTTGGGGTAGGAAAACAAATATACCATTCTCACACACAGGCTATAAAACCCAGTTGGACCAAGTTGCTCTCAGCCTAATCCACACAGCAGGTGGGGGCGGAATTGGCCTGACAACCCAGTGTCCAGACTCCAGATGCAGCATTCTTTCTGCTACAGCCTGAGGCTCTACAGTCATAAAGGAGTGAGAACATCTTAAAAATAAAGAACCCATAAGAAGGTTGTGATGGGTAAAGATATTCTCTTAATTTTAATGAGGGCAGAAATATCGCTAAGCAGAATACATCATATAAACAGGATATATCTTATAAACAATAAAATGTGCTTCATTTCGGAGAAAAAAAATCAAAATACTCAGAAGATAATCATTCTAAAAAGAAATTATTTATTTTTTTTCAACAAACAGTATACGAAGATGGTATTCATGTGATTTTTTTCAGCAAGTTTTTTACTGAGATGAAATTCATATAACATGAACAAACCTCTTTGAGGTGAACTCACACTGAGTGGCACTTCAGGATTGTGCAACTACCACTCTATCTAGTCCCAAAATGTTTTCATCATCTCACCAGGAAACCATTAAGCAGTTGCTCCCCTTCCCCTCTACTCCTACCCTCCTAAATGATTTGTATTTCGGGGGATGAGACACCATATACACATCAAGCACCTCTGTGGAACATGGGATTCCTTGGTAGTTCTGAACCTGCCTGCAGAGTTTCTTAATAGGACAGCCACCTAGGCCTCACCTACTGAATGAGGATCACAGGAACACAGCCCAAGGATCTGTGTTGCTACTGAAAAATCAGCAAACTAAATAAATGGTGGCCAATTATACCATGGGACATGGCGATCATTTAAATTCCTGTTTTAAGGAATTAATTTTTCAATGAAGACATTATAGCTGATTGTCATTTTCACTCACCTTGTTTACAAATGAATTTTTTCCACATGAATACACACACACACACACACACACACACACACACTACAGCCTCCAAAAATTTATGGGAAGTGAGATTATAACCGATCTTTAACTTTAAAAAATTTACCATATAACTTCATACCATCTCACTAATTAATTTCTAATTTCTGCCACTACTTTTTTTTTTTTTAAAGAGAGAGAGAGAGAGAGAGAATTTTTAAATTTTTTTTCGGAGGACACGACATCTTTTATTTTATTTTATGTGGTGCTGAGGATCGAACCCAGTGCCTCATTAGTGCTAGGCAAGCGCTCTACCACTGAGCTATAGCCCCAGCCCCTCCTCTGTCAGTTTTGATATTAAGTTTTTAGTTAGATTATAACCCAAAGGGTCTGGGTTAATACTCATGCAAATACTTAACTAAAGTCATTGTGCAATTGCCTCTTTGCCATCTTGAATCACTAGGGATGGATCACATCTCATTAGTTTTCAGAAGTACTGCCAAAATAAAACATCTTCCAAAATGGGTGTCTACTCCTGTGTCAGCATCCCTGGTTAAATTATGAGAAAGTTCTTTCTATTCAATTACATTGTGTTTCAAAGCTATCTAGTAAGAGGTTAAAAACAACTTTGTGGCTCTTTTCTTTTCCTAAGGAAAAGAAGATTAAATCCTTAAGATTAAAGGATTTAATCTAAGCAGTTAAGACCACTGGGACGTCCCAAGTTAATGTTTGCTGAAAAGAAAGAATAATTTGGCTTAAGAACCAGAAAGCCTCAGGAGGTCGACAAACATCCAAATAAAATAGGTCCCCGTTAAGGTTAGAATTAGTCACCTGTGTCTGATAACCTGTCCTGGCCATAGCAGTTATTTTGAGCTGGATCTCTGTTCAGTAAACTAACTCATTTCTTTGTTCATGAGCACTCTTTGGAGATCCTTAACTTCCAATAAGTTTGAAAAAAGATTCCAACTGTATCTACTAAAACATCTGATAGTCAGATCTTTGAATCGAGTCAAAACAGTCAGAGATGGATGTGTCCTTGGCAGCATCTCAGCCCAAGACCCCGGGAAGGGATTACAACTTTGCAGAAATCTAGGGTTAGGCAGTGTTTGTAGATCACTTCCCATTATGCTCCCTTTGGGTCATACTCTCGAGGACAGACTAAAACCCATTATGTTGCATTATGAACTCAATACTAACAACAGCTGTCATTATTAAACACTTGATGTCAGGCATTGCTACACATTGTTCACACAAAGGATTTAACTGAATCCTCACAACCCCATGAAACAGGTATCATTATTCACATTTCACAACTGAAGCAACACAACCTCTGAAAAGAAAAGTAACTTTCCTCACTCAGGGATACAGGGTATTCAAACTATATGTGCCTCTGAAGATAGTGTGATCTTTCTGCCATGTACTACTTTGCAGCAAAACACTAACTTCCAAAGGCTGTTTTAAAATACTGGGATCTGAGGGTATGGCTCAGCCGTGAAGCACTTGCCTAGTATGTACAAAACCCAGGATTCAATCCCCAGCACTCACCAATACACACACACACACACACACACACACACACACACGGCAATGTGTGTGTGTGTGTGTGTGTTTATATACATCTTGGTGGGAGGGGAGAGAATTCTACACATTCAGAATAAATGTAGGATTTTTCTGCACGGAAGATAGAAAACCTCTGATTTTTTAAAAAAGTGTTTGCTGAATGGAAATGGCCATACAAATTTTAAAATTCCAAAGATTCTTCCTACACTTAAGATACATGCTAAGTTATCCACCCTCTCTGATGATATTTTCCCTTACATGACTACTTAATATTTATTTTCCCCTGACCTTATTTGTATAGGTGTAAGGAGTGGTAATTAAATATAGCTGTACTTCTGAAATGCTTTTCAAGTTTCTCTAATTAATTCTTGATAAATCCTTTCAATTTCACTTGTGTTTCCTTTTCCATCTGTAGTTTTAAGCTGTAATCAGTTTCTAAACTTTTGGGCTCTCAAAGATCTTTGTTCCCTGCTGGACTGCCTTTTCATGAACTTTTCCCTTTTCCTATTCTTTTTAAAAGTGCAAAACGAAAAATAAGCTCAACACAGTTTACCAAACGTGGAGTTAAAAGGAATCTTGGAAATTCCATCTCATTTCCCATGAATTAACTAAGCCCAAGGTCACAAAGATTGGCAGTAGCAAAGCCAGGACTAAAATTCATGCCTGTCAACTTTCTTACTGCACAAGTAGAGACGAATGTAGAATCCACAGAACAGTTTCAACACTGTTTTGCTCTTCTTGGGCAGAACAATACTACTGACCATTGCGATTGCTTTATATAAAATTACACCTGGAAAGACTTTAAAACCCAGAGCTACCTTAACTTTCTGATCAAATTCATTCGACCGGTTTTTGCAAGTATGAACCAACCTGGCTGATTCCAGGAGTAAGTCAAAGAGTAGAGTGTTCTTTCTCAGCCCACGAAGCCGGCCGGGCTGGGGCTCTACAGTCTAAAGGAGTCCAAGAGGGGAAGAGACGCACCGGCAGGAGGAGCTAACTGCTCCACCAATGGCGCAAACGCTGCAATGCCAGAATTGGTTTCACGCTTGCATCCCAATGACTGGAGAACAGGAATCACTCCACACCAACAACACAACCCTCCCGATCCACGGCAGCAGTAGCCGGGCAGCGGATCCTGTCCCCGGAACCTCGCGCACCACGGAGCCAAATCCTGCCTGCGAACCCTAGAACACCCGCAGACCTGAGCACGCCCAGCTGCGTCAGCTCTCAGGAGATCAGGGCCCCAAGGATACCTCCAGTCCTCGGTTCCTGGGCACCACGCTGTAAAGAGGACGTGAGCGAAGAGAAGCTGCCCAAGAACTTAACCAGAGGACCAAGGCCTCCCACCACCTCCAACGTAGGCTCGCACGCGGCCAGATAGGGCGGTGCCGCAGAAGGTGGAGAAAAGGCTGCGGAGCCCTGGGGCTGGTCTAGGAGCCAGCGCACAGCCCCGCCCCGGCCACGCCCCCGCCTCTGGCTCCCATTGGTCGCTGCCGGCACCAGCCCCGCCCAGGACGCAGGCTGCCCGCTAGCCGGAGTGTGGAGGGACGCGGCCGGGGACGGGGCCGGGGCCGGGGCCGAGTTGCACCCCGATCTCCCCCTCCCGGCTCCGCAGCAAGCTGCCCCAGAAGCGAGGACAGCTCACGTTCACTCTCACATCTCGATTTCGCAGGGAAAGAGAAACCGGGAAGCCGCTAGATCCGCGGAAAGGAAGCCTTCTCAGGGGTAGTTTCCGGTCTGCGGGAACCTCTACTGTTGGAAGGAAGTAAATTTGCATTTATTTTTATACCCCAGTTTTTTAGTTTAAAAATCTACGAGCCGACCGAAAAATGGAAAGAACCGTACTATGAAAAGAATGCTCTTTACCCAGAGTTATCAGAATGCTAACATTTTTCAACATTTGCGTTCTCACTATATATTTTCCCACTGAACCAGTGGAAAGTTGACATCATGTAACAAGACATTAAATATATTTTCAATCGTATCAAATGTACCATTCATGTTTAAATTTCCTCTCCTGTCCCAAAATTTCTCTCTCTCTCTCTCTCTCTCTCACACACACACACACACACACACACACACACACACAAACACTCTTCAGGATCTATGGAGAATCAGCTTGATGCAGTTGATTTCACATCCCTAAACTCAGTCTGGAACAATACTCTCACTTTTTTTTTTTTATTCTTTATAGCTTTCACATATTTGAAGTCCAGGTCAATTGCCTTGCAGACTGCATCACTTCTGGATTTATGGAATTGTTTCCTCATGATTAAATTCAGGTTAAATATTTTAGTGAGAAAAGTAGGAATGATGATGTGTACTTCCCACTGCTTCACTTCAGGAGGCCCACAGTGTTCCTCTGACATCATTATACACCATGTCAAGTCCAACCCCTTTGCTCAAGGTTGCTTCTATCTGTCAACAAAGCTATCTGCTGCATTTGTATTAATATCTGAAGGGATAGGCTGAACCCCAGTGAATATTTGTCCCCATTTTCTGACTCCAAATGCAGCATTTCAAATGCAGCCTGAGGCTCTACACTGTCATAAAGGAATGAGAAAATTTTGAAAAAAAAAAAAAACCCATAAAGAGATTGTGATGATTAAAGAAATTCTATTAATTTTAATTAAGGAGCACAATCAAAAAGGTACTGCTGATAGGATGTGTCTTCTAAACAATAAAAATGTGCTTAATTTCAGACAGAACCTTAAAATTTTCAGAAGTTGAAGTCATTCTAGAGAACAATAATTTATTCCAACAAATAATATACAAAGATAGCATGCATGTGATTTTTTCCAACTTTTTTTTAAAGGTGAAATTCATATAACATAAACCTCTTTGAAGTGAACCACTGAGTGGCATTAGGGCATTCACAATGTTGTACAACTAAATGACTTCAGTATATACCTATGGACACATTATATCCATTGTAATATGGTGGCTTTCCAACTCCACCATTTTTTCTACATTTTTAGCTGACATTCCAATCTTAAAAAAATGAAAGAGGAGTTCTCCCTTTCTCCCTCCTCTCTCTTTTCTCCCTTTCCCATCCTCTTCCCCTTTCACACTTTCCCTCTTCTTTTTTGTTTTTGAGAAATGGTGTGGACTCCTGGATTCTTTTTATGTTCAGTCCTTACAATCAAATGCCATTATTATTTGTTGGTGCTCAAATTGACCACATTTGACCAGTAGAAGCCCCCTGGCCTGGTTCCTATGTCCTTTCAAATGTCTGAAAAATCTTTGAGCTCTTCCTTGTTTTCTAGCAAGAGATCTACCAGTTCTCCTTAAATTTCCTTGTATTGTGCACTTTTAGTTTTATATTTATAATTTTAGGGTTTTGTGAGCCCTAAAGTTCTTTTTATACTTCACTACAATGAACAGTACAAGCCTTTACCCAGATACATATATATGTGTGTATATATAGGTCTATAATTTTTTTTTTTTTTTTTTTTTAGATTGGGTCTCATTATGTTGCCTAGGCTGGCTTTAACTTCTGGGCTCAAGTAATCCTCCTGCCTCAGCCTGCCAAGAAGCTGGGGCTATAGGTATACACAACTACCACTGGCTTCCCTGATCCCAGGTGTGTGTGTGTGTGTGTGTGTGTGTGTGTAAAACAGCATGTAACAAGACATTAAATATTAAATATATGTATATATACATTTTAATTTTTTTTTAGTTATACATGGACACAATATCTTTATTTTGTTTATTTTTATGTGGTGCTGAGGTTGGAGCCCAGTGCCTCACATGTGCGAGGCAAGCGCTCTGCCACTGGGCCACAACCCCAGCCCCTCAGGTATGTCCCCACCCCCTCTCTACTTCCTCCTTTCCATGTTTGTATCTTCCATCTCCTCCAGTAAAAATCCTGGTTCCCATCAGCATCAACAAATTTACTCATTTGTTCTATTCTACAATTTACACAAAACTTACTCACCAGTACCACCAGCAGCAACAAATCTGCTAGGTTTAAGATTTCTTTGCTGTTCGTTTTTGTCTTTATAATATATCATTTTAAATCATTCAGTTAGTGTATTGTATTCTGAAATTGCTTTAATTATTATATGCTTTTTAATATGGCTATATTATCAACTTATGTTTTCATTTTTATTTGTGTCAATTTTAGAATTTTGTTTTTTCATCTTCTTAATTTTATTTTTTGAAAGTATAAAACACTCATATAGATTAAAACAAAATATTATAAAGTTATACTCTGAGAAATCTTACTCCTATTCCCATTCCCTGAACTCCCTTCCTATTCACCCGTATCAGAAACCATCCACAATCAGTAACCATCAGTTATGGTTTGAATATGAGGTGTCCCCCAAAATCTCACATGTGAGACAATGTAGAAATGTTCAAAGATGAGATGAGTAGATTATGAGAGCTGTAACCTCATCACTGGGGTTGACCCATTTGATAGGTCAATAATTTGAAAGAGCTATTGGGCCAGGTGGTAACTATAGGCAAGTAGGGTGTGGCTGGAGGAAGTAGGTTATCTAGGGGCATGCCCTTGGGGATTATATTTTGTCCCTGGTGTGTGTGTCTGTCCCCACACCCTCTCTTTCTGCCTCCTGGCTGAGCGGAGCAGTGGTCCTCCACAAGCCTTGTACCATGATGTTCTGCCTTACAGAGCAATGAAACTGTCTGATCATAAACTGAACCTCTGAGACAGCGAGCCCAAAATAAACTTGTCCTCCTCTAAGTTGTTCTTGTCAGGCATTTTGGTCACAGCCATGTAAAGATGACCAACACACCATCTCCTATCAGTTACCAACCACCATTAGTTTATAGATTGTCTCTCCAAAATTGAGAGAGAGAGAGAAAATGTGTGTATGTGTGTGTGTGTTGTGTGTGTGTGTGTGTGTGTGTGAGAGAGAGAGAGAGAGAGAGAGAGAGAACCCGATGGGAGGGAGGAGGGAGATTGCTATATAACAAATCACTCCAAACTTGATTAAAACAGTAAACCTATATTATCTCACAGTTTCTGCAGGTCAGAGATACAGGAGCCACTTGGGTGGCTCCACGTTTCTCATAGGCAACAGTCAAGGTGTCCCTTGGGGGTGCAGTCATCACAAGGCTTAACCTAGAGAGGATCCATTGCCAAGTTCACTCAACCCGGCTGCTGGCAGGCCTCAGAAGATCCTCTTTCAAGCTTATTAGTGGCTGTTGGCAGGACTCAGGTCTTCTCTGGCTACTGGCTGATGTAATAGTTTCCTGTGGCTACTATCACAAATTAACCATAAACTTAAAAAGATCAGAACTTATTCTTTCACAGTTTCAAAGGCTCAAGGCCAGAAATCAATATTTCAGGAATGGCCACATTCTCTCTGAAGACTCAAGGGGAAAACTCCTCTTTGTCAATCTCCTGGCACTTCATTTTCTTGCATCATGAAACTTTCCATAAAATTACAACACAGCAACTTGCCTCACCCTAGAAAGAAAGACTTCAAGACAGGCAGGGTGGCATGTAATCCCAGGAACTCGGGAGACTGAGGCAGGAGGATTGCAAGTGCAATCCTGGGCAACTTAGAGATATGCTGTCTCAAATTGAAAAAAGGTCTGGAGACATACTGCAGCTGTAGAGCACCCCTGGGTTCCATCCTCAGTGACCCTACCACACACATGCACACACAAAGAGAGCCTTCAAGACAGAAATCACAGTCATTTAGTGAGAATGCTGTAGTGACATCTTATTATTTCTGTTGCATTTACTAGGAGCAAGTCAATAAGTTCATCTCACATTCAAGTGGGAAGGAATTATATTCAAGCATGAAGTACAGGAGATAGGAACCTTTGGATGCCATGTTAGCGGCCATATGACACATTACATGTCACCTGGAGAGGGCTCCCTGGCTGTATCAAAACATGATGGTGGCATCACATGGTTAGGACATATGGTGGAAGCTCAGGAAAGAGAGCTCACATGGCAAGAAAGAAAGCAAGAGAGAGCAAGCTGAGAAGGCCAAACTCACTTTCCAGCAATCCATTCTCCCAGGAATTAATCTAGTCTCATGAGACCCAACCACTCTTGGAGACAGCATTAATTTCGCCTGGCACGTGTGAGGCACTGAGTTCGATCCTCAGCTCCTCATAAAAATAAAATAAAAGTATTGTGTCCACCTACAACTAAAAATTAAATGTTTAAAAAAAATAAAAAAAAGAATATTGGGAGGAGGAGATTTTCCTCCTCAATTCTCAGAATGAGAATTCAGTGCAGCCAACATCTTGATTTCAGTTTTGTGGTACCCTGAGTATACAATCCAATCATGCCAAGTAAGACTTCTGATCTGCAGACTTGTGAGCTAATAAATGGATGTGATTTTAAACTGCTAAATTTCTAGTAACTCATTATGCAGTAATCAAAAACTAATATAGATGGCCTATAGGTTGTTGGCAATATAGTGGCATAATGAACAAGCATATATGTGTGTGTGTATATATGTATACATGTACATATACACACATATACACACAATAAAGCTATACCTCCTCGAATAAAAACAATGCATGTATGTGTGTGTGTATGTATGTATATATATATACATACATACACACACACATACATATATGTGAAAATATACACACATATTGTTTTTATTGGAGGAGGTACAGTCTCAGGATAAATTGCTGGGAGTGGGATTGCTAGGTCAGAATAAACACATAAGCAAAAACTTTTAACTATGGATGCATAGTGCTACTCTCCAGGAATACATTCATTGGTTCATTTAAGCCAAAGAAGTTTTAGCTCCATTTTTCAGATGAGGGAAGAGAAGATTTAGGTGGTAACTGGCCTATGCCATGGCCAGGGCCTGGAGCCATCTCTCTCCCTTGTTCCTTTCTACTGTTTCTCTAGCTTAGATTTTAGGTTGGGCCAAGAGCCCCTTTCCTGCTCTCCAACTTGAAGTCTAGGTGAATCCCTGTGTTTTTGTCCACACCGAGTTTTGATCAATACAACTTAGGTCTGTTTAAGGTATCACCTGAATCCTGACCATAAAAACAAACACAATTCCCAGTCTGTGGGGAAAGTCATGGGAATGCTTTCTTTTCCAGGGCAGGGAAACAAGTACATGCCTCTGTCTACCCCTACATTCCCCTCACCAAGTCCTGACTCTGTGGCACATGCATACAAAGATGCTAGATTCCTCCCTTTCCTCTAGAGCCTTTAGTCACCCAAACTCCACCACCACGCTCAGCCCCAACAGCCTGTGCCCATACACACATAGCACAGTACTTTGTGACATAGTATAAAAATCCCTTTGAGAGTAAACTGAATTTCTAAAAATCTCGAAGTTTCTGTAAAATAGATGGTAGTATTTTCAGCATCCGTTATGAAAATGCATATTGAATCTGAAGATCTCCTGAAGTAAACTTGGGTCCCCATGATGGTCTTAGTGCATGGGTTGGAAACCACTTCTCCAAAGACTTGTAACTTGGTTTCGGTAGCATAACCAATTTAGAAATATCCAGAATACAAAAAGCAGTATAATCTAGAAATATTCCTA
Organism: Marmota marmota marmota; assembly: GCF_001458135.2. Classification (NCBI taxonomy): domain Eukaryota; kingdom Metazoa; phylum Chordata; class Mammalia; order Rodentia; family Sciuridae; genus Marmota; species Marmota marmota. Next base: position 40,977,683 of record NW_025999932.1, read on the forward strand.
GTAAATATTTAGTGCTAGTTCCTGCTGGACACAACTTATTTTGTAGCTATTCTTTGCCTTCAATGTTACCCCCATACCAGCTGTGTTTATGTGTGTGTGTGTATGTGTGTGTGTGTGTGTGTGTGTGTGTGTGTGTGTGGTGCTGGGGGGTCAAATCCAAGACCTTGCACATGCAAAGCAAGCACTCCACACTGAACTACATCTCCAACCCTGTATTTTTTTAATCTAACTACAGTAAACACATCCAGATGGCAATATTAAATGAAGACTTTGTTTCTATTCAGTTCTAGCTACAACCCCATTAGCTCTCTGACCTTGGTTAATTAATCTCAGTTAATTAAAGTTCTTAGTTGCAAAATGGAAACAATGTTTACATTAGAGAATGTTAAATGAGGTAATGTATGTTTGTTAGCATTCTGTCATCCTAACAAATACCTGAGACAATCAATTTACAAAGAGAAAAAGTTGATTTTGACCCACAGTTTTGGAGGTCCCAGTTCACATTGCTTTCAGGCTTCTAGTGGTGTGGGCGGCAAGAAAGAAGGCAAGAGAGAGCAAGCTGAGAAGGAGCATGTGGTACCACATAAGTATGTGGTAGAGCAGAACCACTGCCCTTGTGGCCAGGAAGAAAAAGAGAAAAAGAAGAAGAGACTGAGGTCCCACAATCCCTTTGAGGACAAACCCTCAACCACCTAAAGACCTCCCACTAGGCTCCACCTCTAAAAGTTTCCACCACATCCCAAGTGCCAAGCTGGGGACCAAGCCTTTAATACATATCTACCTTTGGGAGATATTTCAGATCTAAACTATAGGAGTGTGCGTGTTTTGTGAAATGTTAAGTCCTGTAGAAATATCTTCGAAATTTATCTTGTTGTGTCACTTGCCAATTTAAAAGTCTTCAATGGCTCTCCAGTGTGCTCAGGATTATGGTAAGCCCCGAGGCTGCCTTACAAGCCCTAGCTTTCTAGGCATATAGGGATCCTGTTTCCCATCCTCCTTTCCCTTTCACCTGCCTCTTAACCGTGTATTCTGAAGTCTGACCATTTTGTGGGGAAGCTGGACCTTTAGGCTTCTTTTCATTTAGGCCTTGTGTTAACACACTGTGCATGCCATTATTGGTACAGCAAGGTGGCACAGCTGTAAGCCAGCACTGCATTCCCTGAGGTGGACAGCGGCCATCCCTGTGAAGAGCTAGGCAGTCCTCACCCACATGGTAACTTTCATCATCTCTGCAGCTGCATTTGAACACTGAATAACAAATGCCTTGTAATTAGCTGAAATTTAATAGATGTGTGTCCAACTACATTGGGCTACAGGAATGAAGCTGATGCATTGTAATATGGCCTCCATCTTGTCAGGAAAGAGTCTCTTGGGTGTTCCTGGATGCTTGGTGTAATGCACATTGAAAGGCTTTAATCAGACTCCTTTTAGGAGGAGTCTTCAGTGGTTGGTGGAGGGAGGAAGTTGTATCTGACTGAGGCATCTGGTCACTTTCTCCCTTTGAGTAATTAGAGATTGCCACTCCTAACAAGAACACCTATACTGACAAGAGTTCCCAGCTGGTGTACTGGGATTGAGCCAGTGAAATTCTTTGTCATATCATATAGAGGAGGTTCCCAATCAGAAGATTTTGCTCCCCAGGAGACTTCTGGCAATGTCTGGAGCTTTTTGGTTTTTATAACCTGGCATCTAGTGGGTAGGGACCAGAGATGCTGCCAAACATCCTACAATGCCTAGGACAGTTCCCACAACAATGGATTATCCAAATGGAAATATACCGAAGTATGAGAAATACTGTTTTATAGGAATATTGCTTTTGGTAAGTTTTCTTGGTTTCAGGTTCTTTGTTATAAACTTGTATTTATGGTACTAAAAAAATCAAAACAAAACATATATTTATCAGGGTTCTACAGATGCACCTGTGTCCCAGCATTCAGGAGGCTGAGGCAGGAGGATCCCTTGAATCCAGAAGTTCAAGACAAACCTGAACAACAAAGTGAGGCAGCATCCTCATTTTGTTTTTTTAAATCTGTAAGCAGGAATGCCTATTTTGTGGGTGTAGAGAGAGTTTGTAAAACACCTACAGCTTCCCAAACAGGCCAATAGTCACTTTCAGCTGTGGAACTTGGCATATGCTACCTTGCACTAACTGAGTTCTTTCTCTTGCTAATCCCCTCTCATCCTTCAAGCCTGTTGGGACACTATCTCCTCCAGCAAATCTCTCCTCATCCTGGCAGCCTGATAGGACAAACCAGCTGTCAATACAAACTCTGAATATGATTGAGGCAGTTTATATTCTTAACCAAATTCTCTTGCAGTTTCTATTTAAAATCACAAGTATAAAAATCAATTGCACATTTCAAATTAAAATAATAGGATAAATTGTTAGATTGTTTAAGGAGAATAATTTCCACCTTTGCTATTGTATTTCACATAAATAATAAACTCATGCAGATTGTCTTACACTTTATAGCCAGTACTAAAAATATTAGTACTGTGAGTTTAATTTAGATCATCGTTTCTATATTTAATCCTAAACCTTTCTGGAGTTACATAATCATATAACTAACAATAGATTTACCAGGTCAGATCATCTGAATAAATGAATGATGGGGAAAAAAATCAGGATATAGATGAGAATTATTTATTTTGAAGAAATGTGAGAATGGAGCCCAGGATGTGGGAGCAACACTGTGGTATGGCCTTTCTTACAGAGTGTCTGAAACATAAGCAGGAATCTCAGGTCTGAGCCTTTCCACTGGAGTATTTTCTCTCCCTTCACCTCTGGGTACCCCCAGTTATACACTTACCCAATTTGTCTGTGTCCTGCTTTGACTTTTGCAGGATGATTTAGGTGCAGAGAGAGAGAGAGATCACATTTAAAGGATTAAAAAAATAAGAGTAACTTCAAACTTCTCAACAGTAATGCTGGAAACTAGAGAAAAAGGGAGCTATGCCTCAACTTGACGGGAAATTATTGTCAAATTGTAATACCTGCCTACCCAAAGTAGAAATGGGGAAATTAAAAAAAAAATTTACAGTTAAAGAACTGATTTTTCATGCATTTATCATCAGGGAAGCTAAGGAGCCTATGCTTTCACAAGACTAGAGAATAAACACAAAAGGAAGATATAGAGCTCAGGAAATAGGAGATTACACATGCAGGGAAGTGAGGAATCCCCAAGATGGCAGTGCAAAGAAATCTCAGAGGACAACAGCAAATAGTCCAGACTGCAGCAGGGGTAGATGAGATCCTGGAAATTCATTGCCAAGAAAAGCCATGCAACATCTTCATTACCTGATATCTGTAAAAATATTGATAGGAGAGCTCAAAGATGAATTAGAAATAGATACCTGGGAAATTAAGCCTCCAAAATTTTTTATAATGAAGGCAATTATTAATTCCAGGAAAAAACAGAGGTTATATAAAAAAGGAAGTATAATCATGGTATACTACCTGGCTCAGCTATGAATACCATTTATAAAGTCAGAGTAATAAAAAGACTATATTATTGATTTAACCAAAAATTGTGAGGTGCAGATGCTCTTCAATTTACAATGAGGTTACACGCCAGTAAACCCATTATAAGCTGAATATATCACACATCAAAAATATGCTTAATGCAATTCACAATAGCTAAACTGTGGAACCAACCCAGATGCCCTTCAGTAGATGAATGGATAAAGAAAATGTGGTATGTATACACAATGGAATATTATTTAGCATGAAAAGAGAATAAGATCATGGTATTTGCAGGTAAATGGTTGAAGTTGGAGAATATAATGCTAAGTGAAGCAAGCCAATCCCAAAAAAACAAATGCCAAATGTTTTCTCTGATTTAAGGATGTTGATTCATAATGGGGATGGGGAGAGGAGCATGGGAGGAATGGAGGAAATTTAGATAGGGCAAAGGGGAGGGAGGCAAAGGGAAGGGGCATGAGGCTAGGAAAGATGGTGGAATGAGATGGACATCATTACCCTAAGTACATGTATGAAGACACAAATGGTGTGACTCTACTTTGTGTACAACCAGAGACATGAAAAATTATGCTCTATATGTGTAATATGAATTGTAATGCATTCTTCCGTCATATATAACAAATTAAAATAAATATTTACCACAAAAAAAATGGGCTTAATGAATCTAACCTATCAAACAGCATAGCTTAGCCTAATCTAGCCTACCTTAAACCTGTTAGAACATCTGTATTGGGCAAAACCATCTAATTCAAAGCCTATTTCATAATAAGAGCTTGAATATCTTATGTAATCTGTTGAATAACTGTATCTGAAAAAAAGGCTGGCAACACAGTACACTGTAGATTAGTGTTGTGTCCCCTGCCGATTACATGGCTGACGGGAGCTATGGTTCGTGTCCATTGCCTACACCACAAGAGAATGTGAAGCTCCACATTGCCAGCCCAGGAAAAGATCACAATGCAAAGTAGGGTTTTTGCTGAATGCATATGGCTTTCACACCATCGTTAAAGTCTGTGAAGGTAAACCAGGGGCCATCTTTAACCAGAATTGGAGGATAGTGAAGAAGTGTCTATGAGTGTGCACATGTGAGCACATGTGGGAGTGAGTATGTACAAGATAAAGAGAAACCACCTTTAGTGAAAGAAAGTGTATTGGTGCCAAGAGATAGGGCAAGAAATTGCAGATACAACAGCTGTTTAGAGATTCTGACCAAGTGCAAGTGGTTCCCTCTGGGAATCAGGAATCAGTAAGGGAGAAGGGTGGAGAAGGCTACTGTTACTTTTACTGTGAACCCTGTAGAGCAATGTTACTTTTAAAACTAAGAACACATATTATTTTTTAAATTTTATTTTATTAATGAAAAAAAATACATTTCTCATGTTCCTCCTTGGCCATCCCTGGTTGGACCAAACCTGCTCAGTCTCTCTTTCACTGATCTTCTTTCTATAGATCTTCAAATACTAGAATGCTAAGGTTTCTACTGAGCTCCTTCTCTCAAGCCACACTCTCTCTGATGGTCTCACCTAGTACTGTGGTTATGAAAACACCTGACAGTTGCACATTTAAATCTAGTACTGCTCTGTTTGCTCCTCCACACCCATATCCTTCTTCCTGTTAGATGCCTCCTATTGGGTGTACTTAGCCTCAAACCCAACACAGCTAAGATTCTCCTCATCTTGTTTCTGAAGACTATTCCTTCCACATTGTCTCTTAGTAAATGTTACACCATCCTCTCAAGCGCAAGCCAAAAATTAGACATCATACTTAATTTTTTCGTTCGCTTTCAACTTCAGTATCCATATTTGATGTCCAGCTGGCTCTGCACTTAAAATGCACTCAGGCTTGTGTGTGGTTTAGCAGTAGAACTTTTGCCTAGCATGTGGGACTCCCTGGGTTTGATCTCTGGCACTGCAAACAAAACAAAAACAACCTAAGGTCATATCCATTCTGAACTAGATAGCAATATAGAAACATTGTTACTATTTACAAAGCAAAGGCCCTGGGTTGGACCTCCAGTACTGCAAACAACAATTATTGCATCTCAAATCTGGTTACTTCTGTCCATCAATGCTGCAATCAACCTAGTCTAAGCCACCACAATCACTTGTCTAGACTTTTGCAATAGCCACCCCCTGCTTCCTCTCTTGCCAACCATGTACTGTGCCACTCTTCCTCACTATGCCCCTCCTGGTGGCATTAGTTAGAAGAGCAGGTGAAGGCATTGCTTTCTGTGCATACATTCTCCAGCAGACACCCTCTTAGAAATCGAATGTTTGCACAAAAGCGGTTGCATGAAAGGAGTTGCGCCAAAGCTGGTAGCTTGCCATGAACCCTTCCCTAAGGAGAGCCTCTGCTAAGCTTCTGGTTCCAGCCACACTGGCCCCTTTTCTATTCCTGCCAATGTGTCCCATGTTTTTCCCATTCAGGTTTGTTGCATTTATTAGTTTCTTTATTCTGAAAGCTCTTCCCTCTCTCTTCTCAGAACTACTGCTTCTCATCTTTCAGGCCTCAGATGAAATGTCACTGCATCAGAAATGCCTTTCATGAGTACACGTTTTGAAATAGCATCCCTTCTGGTTATTCTGTATTATTTTATGCACTTGTTTCCTTCATAGCTCTTATTAAAACTTGAAATTACTTTATTTACTTGTTTGCTGCTTGTGTATTAACCCAGATTAGCTAACTACCATGAGTGATAATCCTAAAATCTCAATAGCTTAATGGAGTGAAGATTACTGCTCTCTCTCTCTCACCCCCACCAATCATAATGGTAATGGGGTTCTGCTACACAGGGTCATTTGGGGGCCCAGGCTTCTTCTTATAATGCAATCATCTTTATACCTGGCATCCTAGATCTCCATAGAATAGGAAGAAAAAGAAAATGGAGCACAGACACTGGCTCCTTTTCCACCTCTGGCCACACAGTCCACTGGCAAAAGCTAATCATAAAATCTCACTTAAATACAGGACGCTGGAAGACATGGTTTAACCATATATTTAGTGAGAGGAAATAAATTTTGGTGAACAAACAGTCAGTCTATGTCTAACTTTGGTGGAATAGAGTTCCATAGGGACAGGCATATGATAGTAACTAGTAACTCATTCCACTCTTCTCTCTCCTACCCATCTCCACAGCGCAGAGATCAGGATCAAGCTTTCCTGTTGCTAAAAGACCTTTAACAACGTTAAAGCTATTAAGGAAATAGATTTGTTTCTAGAAAATGAAGTAAAAAAAAAATAGATTCCCTCAGAGAGTCACCAGAGAGGAACACAGACCTGCAGAATCCTTGGTTTTAGCCCAGTGAGTCCCATTTCAGATGTCTGTCATCTAGAACTAAAAGAAAGGAGGTTTATATTGTTGTAATGCACTGAATTTGCGGTGATTTATTATAGCAGCAATAGGAAATGTATGTACTTTTCCTGCCTCCCTGACTCCCCACCTCTCTGCCATGTTAATTGGATGTACATCTTATTTTCTTTGTTCTCCCTTTGCAGGCATAAATCTCAGTCGGTTCTCTGCACCTTCTGGGAATGAACCTGACCTTCACCTTCACCTTCACTTCACCCAGTTTCACCCTAAACACTTAGAAGTCTGTTCCTCCCCGCCCCACACACTCCAAATTGTGTGCACCCAGTGAGTTGACAAGCAAAACAGGCAAGAGGGGGAACAAAAATGTAGAGGTCCCCTAAGGAAAAATGGCCAAGAGGGCTACTCTTGTCTGAATGAATTCTTTCCCTCCACGTAGATTCTGCAAGAGAACTTAGCATTCTAATAGTAAGAAACTTAAGAATACTTACATTCTTTATTTCAGTTTCTTAAAAATCAGCAGTTATACTTTCTTAGGTGGATTTTGTAAGAATTAAAGGAAATAAATGAAATAATTAATAATACTCTGCATATAATAAACATTCCAATGACCATTGTTATTATTACCATTATTATTCCAGATGTCTCTATCATGTTACATTCAATGGATCCACCCTATTTAGACCAGAAAAACTGCTATAAAGAGTTCAATATTTTAATTTTTCTCATTAGTTTATACTCAGTACTGTTAAATATTTTTTTGAGCAGTCCTATTTCAAAAATCTTAGTTGAAACCAAAATATTGTTGTGGTTAGTATATCTATGAGACATTAAGAAAACCAACCAATCCAACATGTTAAGAAAAAATCAATTTAAGCCTTCAGCAGAGTTGTCTGAATTATTTTTTAGCCTATTATCTGGCTAAATATTTGATTCTCCAACTTTCTGTCTTGCCTTCATATTAGATACTTGCCAGAGCAAACTATTGGACTTAATTTTTTCAGAAACCACATTTAAAAGGCAAATTTTAACCTCCAAAAATAGATGGAAAAATAACTTTTTCCATGAAAAAGAATTTAGGGAACTGTAAGTGATCTGAGATTTGAGACACAGCAGAAAAGGAATTAAACAGGTGGCTCCCATGGGGTAATTTTAGCCAGTGTGCTCTGCAGCATGCCTCTTAGTGTAAGGGAAGTTGGTTAGGTACATTCACAGAACAACCAGGGACAGCAGAGTCAGAACTGATACTATTTTCAACAGTTGGAAAATTGAAAAGTTATATGATCCTATGAGGACTGTGTTTTCAGTTCTTGGAACTTACCCTAGGAACAGATCATCGTGTTCAGTTTTTACCTCTGATAAGAAGTGAACATGAGCTTAGCAGGAGGACTCTGATCATATCAGGGTAATATTGGAAGGATCAAGGAAGCATGCTGAGGCCCAGGGCTGGCAAGGAGGAAAAGTCTGAGCAGTTCTGATGGGGCCATTGAAGTGGCACCCCCTTTCTCCACTGAAAAGTCTTAACTGGGCTTCTCCAGAAATCTTCACCATGGCTGATTTTAGGACTATCAGCAAGAGTCTCTACAAAAGAGTTCAATGTAGATAAACTTCCAATTTTTGTGTTGTCCTGTTTTACTTGGCTACTGGCTGGGAAGAAATCAGCACTCCAATGCTGCACACCCCCTTACTAGTTTTTCACCAACATGTATCTAGTATAGTAGTTTGTAGAAATGTATAAACAAGTCCTCTGGCCTTAAGCTGGGGCTTCACAGAGATGTCTACATTTCTAAGATAGGAGAACTTACCAACTGGGCTCCATGGTAACAGCTGGCAGAGGGAGGAAAAAAAGGGGAGAAGAAGCTCTCCCCTTCTCAGGTGCTGTCCTTAATAGTTCACATAAAAGCAGCTTTTTCTTTCACTTCTGCAGACTGTGAACTTCTGAGCCCCTCCCCTTATATGCTGGGTATAAAATTCTGAAACTTCCTGAACTCGGTGTTCAGGGGATTGATTGATTACAGCAAAAACTGTGCCCTCTGAACCTGGCTGCAGCCAAATAAAAATGTTTCCTGCTATCTTTGGTGCCTTGCCTTGTCTGTTCCTACAATAATCCTAGCTACTAGGGCACTGAGGCAGGAGGATCATGAGTTCAAGGCCAGACTGGGCAACTTAGAAAGACCCTGTCACTAGATAAATATTTTTTAGAAGGGATGGGGATGTAGTTCAGAGGCAGAATGCTCCTGGGTAATCCCCATTACCATTAAAAAAAAAAAAAGTTGAGTGGCAACTGATCCTCTGCTAACTCATATTGAGGCATTAAGCTGGAAAATTCCTCTTCCAATGAGTAAATGAAAGAAGAGCTTCTGTTTTCATGTCGGACATAGTTACCCATGACCTTGATGGTGACTCACATTGATCATCATTTGGTTTGCTTTTGGGTGAATCTAATTGCTGGCTAAGCCACCATAAAATATTAAACAATAAATGACCAGCAAATAATCTGCATCTTACTGCAAGAGCTATTTGAGAATAGACAGCAAGAGACTGAGAGGGTGATCCTATTACATTTGCTCAGGAAGATACCTTTTCCTTAAAGCCTATCAAGAAGATTAGTTAATTTCATAAACTATACCTACTGGGGTCAGTCTGACAGGCAGTATTGACAGTCTTTTCCATATAGAAGATGAGATCATCCCTAACATTAATACACAAATTCAAAGAGCTTGATCATACAACAGTGTGATGCACTAAATGCCACCAAATTTATGCACTTCCCCTTCCTCGGGTGCTAGGGATTGAATCCAGGGGAGCTTTACTACCAAGACACATCCCTAACCCTTTTTATGTTTAATTTTAAGACCTTATTAAGAAGCTGAGGCTGCCCTTGAACTTGCAATCCTCCTGCCTTTGCCTCCTTAATTGCTGAGATTATACAGGTGCACCACATCTAACCAAATTTGTGCACTTTAAAATAATTAGACTTTATCTTATGCAAATTTCACTTCAATTTAAAAAAATCCAATGATATCACAGTTTGTTTTATTTTGTTCTGGCTTTCTGGCACTCTGGATAGTAAAAGCAGAAAGCTTTTATGGCTTTAATTTTAAACAAGTAAATAAAGATGAATCAACAGTGGAACCACTGTAATACAAAAACAACAAAACAAAACAAAAAAAAAACCAGCAGATGGCCTAGGGCTAGCCTTTGCTCCATTAGCTCCATTAGCTCATCTGGAAAGCCTCAGGAAGCTTAAGTCATCCATGTCCCCTCCAAGAGGGACCAAGAGTGGTTAGACAATTAATCCACCACAACAGCCACACACATGAGCCAAGGAGGCCATTGATAGCAGCTGGAGGTGGCCTTCAGAGCTCTGCAACAGGTGCACCTCTACTGCCTGGTGAAGACTGAACTATAGAAACTCACTTGGGATATTTGCTGTAAAATACAAGGAAAAAGTCTTCTGATAGGGCAGGAGTAGTCAATTCAGAGGCAAAATATTAGAGGCACCATCATGGTGGAGCCCCAGAGCTGGGCTCCACAGTTGTCCAATTCAGAGGAGTCGCCCAATAGGAATTGTGACTGCTATTGGAGTAACGGGGCTACAAGTCCTCTGTGGCCTGGGACAACTTCCCAACTCCTTTATTTCCCTATGTAGCCTTCCAATTGACCCTCATTCCCAGAAATAATCTGAGGATGTAGGTACTTTGAAACCCAGAATCTAATTTACATTTAAATGCCATGAAAGGAAGTAATCAAAAGGATTCTGGCCATTCCTTTATTCCCTAATGGAGGATTGGTGGTAACTTGGTAGCCATTTACTGGTAGGGCAGCTCAGTTCCTATTCCTCCTCTGCTTTGCCAGTCTCCACTAGAAGCAGAAAACACCAAATACTTCTTTCCCAGCATTTCTTGCAGCTAAGTATGGCCAAGTGACAAGTACTGCCCAAGGAGACAAAAGTGAAACTCTTAGGGGGATACTGAAGGGAGTGTTTGAAAACGGTTTCCCTTCTATAGTCACCCTTCCTTATCTGTAACTTCAGTATCCTTGGTTTCATTACCTCAGATTCAACCAATTTGGGATAAAAATTATTTGGAATAAATTCCAGAAATCTCCAGAAAGAAAAACTTTAATTTGTCATGTGCTGAGCACTTGGCTGAATTCAGACAAATGCAGTGATATGTAGGCACACTCTGCTGTGGCCCCTTGGCATTTCACAGGTCCTCAGTCTCTCCAACACTCTTTGGACTCTGTTTGCCTTGAATCTCATTTGTGTACTAGGCAGTTGGCTCTGATAATTGTGTCTGTATTGAGAATGTGCACACTTTTTTTTCTTCTCATTGTTCCCTAAACAATATAGTACGATAACTATGTACATAGCATTTTCATTGTATTAGGCATTGTAAGTAATCTAGAGATGATTTAAGGTATATGGAAGGATGTGTGTAGGTTATATGGAAATACTAATACATTTTATATAAAAAAAAACCTGATCATCTATGAGTTTTTATATCCTACAGGGTCCTGGAACCAATGCCTTTGGGATACCAAGGACTGCATATAAAAAGGCCAGGTACAAGAACAATGTGCCCTGATTCTGCCCCTTCCCCAAACTCCTGCCTTGAACACAAACATGGTAGCTGGAATAGTTGCCACCATCTTACTATTGTAAAATAACAAGCTTTTTAAAAAAAGTCCCAGGAATTAAGAAGTATAGGACTGAAAAATAGCAAGAGTCAAGATTCTTATTGGGCATCTAAGGTAACACCCAAAACTTCCAACCTCCAGAATTCTTGTTCCAAGAGAGAAATACCTGCCTGGATATTGTAAACTTGCACTATACATGTAAAACTAATAAAATATGTTTCATAAATTCATAATTTCCTAAGTCAACTTTTCTGCAAATCACATCATCATCCCATGGTAGAATTTAGTCACTCCAACTATTTCCTATACAATCTCAAGTTTTCAAAAATCACTTTAGGTTTTGTTAAGGAGAGGCTTACAGGGGATACGGCCTTGTCATATGCCAATGCTCAAGCTTTCATATATGCCTGAAAAGGACTGATTTCTATTTGAATGAACCACCTCTTACATGGACAATATTCATGTGGCCTGGTGACATAGTTTCATGCAATAAGAAAGTGGAGACCTAAATCATACATGCAGTGAAGCCTGCTGTGTCGTTACTCCCTCTCTCATGAATCAACGTCCTAAGCAACTTATAAGAATTGTCACTAAATAAAATATTTTTTAAAAGGCTGGTCAATTCCTGGTATCCCCCTTCCCAAAGAAAAGGTCTTATTAAGCAAGGATAAAAAAATAAATAAATAAAGTTAGGTAAAGAAGAGAGAAGCAGGGGAGGAAAGAGGCACTGTAACTTAAAATCTACAAACTCACAAGTGCCCTCACCTTCACCCCTCTGGCCTGTTTTCCTCTAGGCCTAAATCCTTAAAAGATCTAAGAAATCTAGAGTACTAAAAGTCCAATCAATTAGTGCCCATATACTTTGTTATCTTACAGAACGTATTTTCAGAATGATTAAAAGAAGCCAACAGGGAGCTATTGTTAGAGACCCAGGATATGGATATAGTCCAAGCACCATATATTAACTTGATAATGTCAACCTTAAGATTTTAAAAAGAACCAGACCTCCATCAACAATCAAAGGAGTCCAGCTTTCTTTTTTTTTTTTTTTAATGTTTTTTCAGTTATACATGGATGAAAGGCGAGTGACTCACCAGAGATGGAGATTCAACCAGAGAATTATTGGGGGGCTGCCCAAAGGGGAAGAAAAGGAGGGGCAGAGAGCAGAGAGAGAGGAGAGGAGGAGGAGGGCAGAGAGAAAGAGAGAGGAGAGAGAGGAGAGAAAGAAGAGGAAGAGGGCAGAGAGCATGAGCTTGCAAGCTCTGGCTTGAGAAGGGTTGTGTAGGTGTCCTGCAGGTGCTGATTGGCAGGGTGACTCAGGAATGGCGAGAGAACACCCTGTAAACTCTGAATTTGGTGTTCTTCGGCTTGGCGCCCTTACGAGAGGAGGGGGAGGGGTAAGGGATTCTGTGATATTCTCCACCAGACAGAAACTTAACTTCAGCAGGGAGTCCCCCCCCCACACCCAACAATGGACACAATGTCTTTATTTTGTTTATTTATTTTTATGTGGTGCTGAGGATGGAACCCAGTGCCTCACATGTGCAAGGCAAACGTTCTGCCACTAAGCCACATTCCAAATCCAGGAGTCCAGCTCTTTAGGCTGTCACCACCCAGGTTTTGCTTGTCATGTTCATCAGTTACAAAGTTTCCTTTAAAAGAAGAGTGAGAGCCACACAGTCCCCTCCCCCACCCTTCCTCTCCCAGAGACTACACACCCTGCTCTGTTGTTTGCTCTCCTGAATAAATTTCCTTGCTTCCCTAAATAAGGCTCTACTTGTGCCTGTTGTGACCCCACCTTGAAATTCTTGTGTTGTGTAGGTCAAGAGCTTGCCACAGCTGAGCTGATACCCTACTGCCTTCTAGGGATTGGTGGAGAAAACTGGGACCTCATCTGGCATGTCTGTCTGTCTCTCTCTCTCTCTCTCTCTCTCTCTCTCTTTCACACACACACACACACACACACAGTCAATCAAATGGACACAGAGGAACTTTTGGAGACAGTGTTACCCTGATTATGGCAATGGTATCACAGGTATATCACAGTTATATCCTCATCAAATTGCATACCTTAAGTATGTGCAGTTTTTGTGAATCAATTATACCTTGTAAAGCTTTTTGAAAATTAGAATAAAGAAAAGGACCATTGTAGAGTCTAATATGAACATGATGTAAAAAAAATTATTAGGGAGTTGCTCTTGTGGAAATACACAGCTATGCATATATTCACTATCTATCCCAAATGTTCAATATATGTATGGACTAAAGAGTTCATCATAGCTAACCCATGCAGCAGGAGCTCTAAATAGATGGCTCAACAAATGCTAGTTAACTAACAAATTCCTCAGGAGAGGGAAGTTCAGGCAGCAGGCATAGTTAACTGGTGCTTGTGTAGCACCTGACACCAGAATGGTGCTGGGTTTCTTCCCTTATCATGTCTTTCCCCAAGCTCAAGGTCAGTGCTCAATTGATGTTTCAAGTCACATGGACATGCATTCCTCTTACAGTGGACAAGTGCCAAACTTGTTCTATTGTAGTAGAGCAAAATGGGAACTTTAGCAGTTCAAGAGCTGACAGGGTGGGGTTTTGCCCAATGATACACAGTAGCTCTGCTTACTGACATTTAACCATAGGCTTACAGTGGCTGACAGGTGCCTGTAAAAGATGCAGAAGCAGGAAACAAAGCAACAGGGACAGAACAACCCCATCTAGGCTTAGTGCAGTACAAGTCCCTTAGCTGTATGAGCTAAAAGTCCCTAGGTTGTTGACAAGCTTGTATTCATATAAGGAATGTGGAATGTACCTTCCAATAGAATTGCGCCAACTCTTTTGCCTTGATGTCCCCAAAACTTTCTTATATACAAAGTAAAAGCCCTGCTGCACTTTTTTGGGGGGAATTATCCCTCTGAGCCATGGCGCCACTAATAGTGTTGCTTCCAGATCTCCGTGTCCTGACCCTCATTTCCCAATACACTATGAGCACCATAAAAGAGTATAGAACTGACAGAGGTCTCCATGTGACCAGGAAGCCCTGTCCAGATTTTGGATTTTCCAACAGCCTGGGAAAAATTCCACAGCTAAAGCTGTAAGTACCCCACGTTACCTCTGTCACTCTTTCACCTATTTACTTAAAAAGGGAGAACAAGACCTTGGCCTGAGGTTATTGATCTAGTTCAGAGAGTTCCCTCTGACACAGTATGTATAAAAAAAAAAATCCTACCTAAATAAATAGGATAACCTTTTCCCCAAATAAGTTTCCTTTAGTCAGAGTTTATTGAAATACACAAGCTAAGGAGGAGACACGTGCTGCTGTTTCTTGCCATGTGATGCTGAATCACCTCCAGAAATTCCATCAACAGTTGTAGCACATAACCTTCTACTTCTAAAACCAGAGCCAGAATAAACCCCTTTTCTTAAGTAAAACAAGCAAACAAAAAAGCTAAAGAGGATTTGACAAAGTGATTTCCATTGGTATTCATTGTCCCCATTCCATTTGTTCTAAAAAGAAAAAAAATCTTGATGGGCTGGGCAGATGGCTTTCCCAGGTGTGTCACATGCAGCATGATGTGAGTGTTCAACAAATGTGAGGTGAATAGCAATCAGCACAGCCAATCTGGAAATTGGTAAGATTCAGCTAAGAACAGTTTTCTGTGAGAATACCACAGGGTCATCATCACCATGGGATTTGTCCATGATGGATGTCTCCAACTTTAGATTCTATTACTTGCTCTCACCCTCCAACAACATTTCACCTTAAAATGAATCACAACAGCAAACTATCCCACAAAGTCAGGAAGGAAGATAAATTGTATCATTGTGGTAATTCTATAGCCAGCCTCAGAAAGGACATAAAGAGACTCTTTCTTCTAGGAAAATATTTCCGATTGTTAACTTTGTCTGGTTTACAAATTCAATTTCCTTTGAATATCTACATTCACTTAATCCTCTGGCTCAGGAAATTAGAATTAAGCACCAGAGTATACCCTGAAATTTTTTTCTTGTGGTGCTGGAGATCAAACCCAGTGTCTTACACAATGCTGGGAAAGCTCCTTACCACCGAGCTCCACCCCCAGCTCTGCCCTGAGTCCTAAGACTTATTTTACTAATGTAGATAATGAAACAGAAACACAAGAGAAGGAAACAGGCAGGAAAAAAAATTGATAAAACTTGTGGAGAAGCAGTAATGGAGACTCCTCAGAAAACTTGGAATGGAACCACCATCTGTCCCAGTTATCTCACTTCTCAGTATATACCCAAAGTACTTAAAATCAGCATACTATGTCAATGTTATAGCAGCTCAATTCTCAATAGCTAAGCTATGGAATCAACATAGGTACCCTTCAACAGATGAATGGATAAAGAAAATGTGGTATATATACACAATGGGATATTACTCAACCTTAAAGAATGAAATTATGGCATTTGCCGGTAAATGAATGGAATTAGAGAAGTGAAATAAGCCAATCCCGCCAAACCAAAGGCTGAATGTTCTCTCAGATACATGGATGCTAACACACAAAGTGTGTGGGGGTAGGGGGCAGGGGGGATGAGATTAGAAATTCATTCGATTAGACAAGGGAAGGAAGGGAAGGAAGAGGGTATGGGAATAGGAAAGACATCAGAATGAATCAGACATAACTTTTTAATGTTCATATATGAATACATGACCAGTGAAACTCCACATCATGTAAAATTGACAGGAATAGGAAGATATACTCCATGTATGTATAATTATTCTAAATATGCTCTACTGTCATGTATATCTAAAAAGAACAAATTTTAAAAATTTTTAAGAAGAAAACAAACTTGTGGAAAGCTGTAGGGAAACATGGAAACATCCTATATATAACCACATAACTTACATTTATTGTTTGGTTTGGTTTTGGTTTTAGTGTGTGGTGATACTGGGGATAGAACCCAGGGCCTTGCGCATGCTAGGCACATGCTCTACCACTGAGCTACCACATCACTATATCTTACGTTTATGATTGGCTATGAAAACATTACTTTCTCACTTTGTTCACTTATTTACTCATGCATGTGTGCATTTAACAATCATTGAGTGCAGTGCTGGGTATGAAGATTGCAGAGTAGGGGTGCTTTGCCTTTAGAGATTTATGGTCTGTTAGAAGAGAAAAAAAAGAAAAACTTACATAATGGCCTGAAGAGGCTCTTTGAAAGCTTTCTGGGAGAGATGACTGACACTGGAGCTGACTAAGTTTTAAAGCATAAATGTAGGTTCCCAGTGGAAGAGCTAAATTAAGACAGAGTTAACTGAGGAAATGGATTCAAGACAGTTAAGAAAGTAGAATCTATAAAACTGACTGATCTGCTATGGATGTGGAAGGGAAGTAATCAAGGCAAACATCTGGGTTCCTGGCTTGTGGTGAAAGGTGTCTGATGGAGCCACTCAGAGCACAGATTACAAGAAAAGGGGCAGCTGAGATGTTCTGATGATTCTATTTAAGATATTCGAAGAGACTTTAAGGAGATATGTCTACAGTCAGTTTGCTATATGGGTCTAGAGCTCCAGAAATAGATATGAGCTGGAAACAAATGTAGAATCATTGAAGTTACACAAGCAGAGGGTGAATCCGTAACTCCTGATGAAGGCTCCCAGAGGCAGTGAGATGACCAGCAAGTCAGGAGTCTCCTTAGGAAGTGCCAACATGGAGGATGTGAGCCAGAGAGAAAGAGAGAGGGCCGTGACCCACAGCTGAGGAGGGAGTGGCCAGCACATCACATATAAAAGGACTGCTATGGGCTGAATGTTTGTGTCCCTCCCAGATGCACATGTTGAAACCCTCATCTCACTGTGATGGTATTAGAAGGTGGGACCTTAGGGGAAGCCAGGAGTGCTTGGTCCTCTGAATGGGATGAGTGTTTATAATAGAGGATGAAGGATGTGTCCTGGTACCGTTCCCTTCCAACTCCTGCACTATGTGAGGACACAGTATTTATCCCTTTCAGCAGATGCAGCATTGAAGTGCCATCCTGGAAGAAGAGAGCAGCTCTCACTGGACATGAAATCTGCTGATGCCTGGATCTCAGACTTCCATCCTCCAGAGCAGTTAGAGAATAAATTTCGGTTGTTTATAAATTACTTAGTTTGTGTTACTTTGTGATAGCATCCAGAAAGGACTAAGACAGAAGGTAATTGTGTCTCGAGGATGGGGCGCTCATGAGATTAATGCCTTTGTAAGAAGAAGCAGGAGAGAGTTGTCTCTCTCTGCTCTCTTCCAGGGAAGAACACAAGGAGAAGGCATCCATCTGTGAGTCAAGAGGAGGGCTCTCCACCAGAGTCCAACCATGCTAGCACCTTAATCTTATACCTCCAGCCTCCAGAACCATAAGAAACAAAGTTTTTATTGTTTCAGTCACCCTGTCTATGGAAATTTGTTATAGTAGCCCAGATTGGCTAAAACATGACAAATAAGGTAAACATTGGGATGGAGGATGTTACCTTTTCTTCTGAGAAGAAAGCAAAGGACAAAAGGAGAGTAAAGGAATGATTTAGAGAGGAAGGAAAAGGTAAATGATAGTGTAAGAAACACACTGGAGGTAAGATTACAAGGACAGACAGTTCATGGAGTTGAACAACAAAACATTTTCACAAAATACAGGGACCCATGACAGAGATGAGGGTCAGCTCTGTCACTAACAGGCTGGGTGATTCTGTGCAATGGTGAGTTGGAGTGACCTCTAAGTTTTCTTCTTCCTCTAAGAAGTTGGACTCTCTTGTCACTATGCTGCTCCAGTGTGCTTTTTATTGGCCTTCTCAAAACCAAGACGGGTCCTACTTGAGCCTCAGAAACCGAATCCTACCAGGTGCAGTAGTGGGTGGGATGAGGTTTGTTCACATGGGTCTTCCACCCCTAAAGAACTTGGAGTTCTGGCATCCTGATTGTAATAGGAAGACCCACCACAGCTGGGCAGGGCCCCTGTCTCTGCAGTTAGAACCCAGGGTATTTGGCTATGTGAGTCATTGCTGATGCAGGCCCCATGGTTTTTGGTCTACAAAGCTACAGAGAAGCTGGCTTCAAACAGGTGTGACAGTTCCCACATTGCTCTTAGCTTTCATGATGTGCCTCGAGATCATCCCAGACCTTTATCCTGTATATTGTGCCAGGTTCCAGCACAACAGAGACCTTTTATGACCAGAGAGTGAAAGCAACTGACCTTATTTTGTGGAGTTCATAGCTGCTCTGTTAAAAATTAAGCTTCTCAACAATTTCCTTTCACTTGGCTATTAAAAGGATCCAGGTCTAGCTGATCAGTTTGGAAGAAATGATTCAAATGATTCACTCACAATCCTGTAAATCCATCTTGGTGTCTCTGTTCACACCATCATTTTCTTCTTTCCTCCTCTTATTCAAGACCAGGTAAAACTTCCCATCCTCTAGAAATGGTTTGTTCACCATGACACCTAGGTCCTTAGATGCCTACGACCAAATATGTTACAGATTAATGAATCTGACCTCATAAAAGGTTTTGAAGATGCTATTACTTCAGTAATTAATATCATCCACAATCAACATGTCTTGGCACATCTCACATAATTTCACTTTATGTAAGTGTGTAGATTATCACCTAGGGCTAGTGTTGATAGCGTCTCTTTGGGCTTCACTTTAGCATCAGTGAACACAGTATGTTGTTCTTTTTTGATAGAGAAGTTAGAATTTTGCCAAAGGCTTTCCTTCCCCTGGACTCTTTTCAGACTCAGTTTTACTCTGCACTCATTTTTCCTGGGACATTAAACCCAACCCTCTAACAAGCTTCTCTCCCATCTTTAGAAAAACACAGAATGATCCAGAGAAAACAACAAAACTCAGAAAGAGCAGTTAAATGGAATGAAGCTTCCCTGGGAAAACATTCTGGATAAATGAAAGCATGGTGAGAAGAAATCTTTCAAACTGAAAAAGTCCTGAAACCAAATCACTACTTTGTGCTGTAAACAGTATCATGAGGCACTGCTAATTGGGAGATGACCTTGACATGAATAGTTAAAGCAGACAAAGGCAGTAAATTGCAAAATCGACAGTGGAAGTCACTTCAAGAGATGATTCTTTTAATGTTTTCCAGGGACTTACCAGAAAACCAGGCGAGGCCATACAAAAAACACCAAGCCAAACACTACCTCAAGGAGGGTTTTACAGGTGAGTTTTTGATCAACTTTTATTTCTTATGTATTACCTTTATTAGGTACTTCAGGATTCACCTTGGCCAGGTTCCAATTTTTTTGACTTCTGAATTAATTAGATCTGATTGTCAAGAATGTATATATCTAACATGGCTATTTATAGTGTTATTGATTATAAAATTATTCATACTGTACTCAGTTTAAAATGTATTTCAGCAATTAATTATTAGGCTCACTGAATATATATATTCACATCCACGTGCTATGTGTGTTTCGTGTTATTTTGTTTAGTCCTTGTAACAACTCATGGGAGAAAGGGGTTATTACTCTCACCTTCCAGACATGGAAACTGAGGCTCAGGAGATGAAGTTATTAAGCACCTTGATCTCATTCAGCATTCTGTGTAGCTTTGCTTATTGAGAAAGAAGGCCCTGAGCAGTGATTGTACATTTCTTATCTAGTCCATATTTTCCATTGAACATAAAGTAGCATTCTGGATTTTTATGTTCAGACTCTTGAAAAACTGTTTGATCTGAGCAGTTTTCTGTAGCTAGATCACATCAAACCAGCTCTCAAGATGGGCCAAGCACAAAGTGGTGACATCAAGAGCCCCTGGTCCAACAACACCCATCTCAGAATTTCCACTCAAAGGGTACCAGGCCTGTTGGAACCACTCAAACATACCTTGAAGCTGGACTGTGTTTGACAGCACCAGGAGCACAGAAGTCCATCCTTTGAGGGCTGGCAGGTGGTCATTAATTACTCTGTTTCTTTTTTTAGGTGACTGAGGATAACAAAATTCTGAAAATACGCCTGGTATTGAACTGAACAAGAAGTGCATTTTTCAATCAGCCCAAGCCAATGTGGAATTCATTCACTTCTCTGAATACATGGATTTATCTCCTTTCCTTAACTGCAGACCATGAAGCCTCCAACCTCTGGTCCTGCCTAGGCTACACTGTTCTCTACATCCAAATGGAAAGGTTTTTCAAAAATGAATTTATGTTCATTTCCTCTTCTTTGTGTTTCTCTGATTCCTTCCAAGAAAAATCCGAGTGCCCTAGCCTGGCACCCAAGAGCCTTCTAGATCCAGCCTTTATCTTTGCTTTAGTCCCTCTAAGCTTTAGCTCTGGTAAAGGAGGAGCATTTTGCTAAAATACTGGGCCTCCTCCCACTCCTCTGTCCTGGCTAACTTCTTACTAGATTCTGTGTGATAACTGCCCCCATCACTTCCTTCTTGGGATCCAGACCCTTTACAAGGTGCCTCTGCAGCTTCAATCTGAGAGGTAGAGTCTGTTTCCATGAACCTGGAATCTGGACTGACCTGTGACTTGCCTTGACCAATAGAGTGTGCTAGAAGTCCACGTGTGGACTTCTAGCCTCAGCCAGGCCTTAAGATGCTGGCAGTCACTGTTAGCTCTCTTGGATCCTTGCCCAACCACTGCATGAACCTGAACTTCATTTTTGGACATAAATATATCAGTATGAAATAAGGCTTTAGATATGATTCCTGAGCAGCCTCTGAGGAGAGACTGAATGGAAAAAAGCAGAAGTTCTGGAGCATTAACTGCCCATGGGTGAGCCTTGACCACTTGGGAAACAAAAAGAAGCCAGACATACATATTTCCCCCTCTTCCCCTTTCTCTCTGAGCCATGGGTCTTCTTTGTAACCCTCACTGTGAGTGGATGTACCTGTTGAGCAAACCCTTGGTGTCTCCTCACAGATCACTGCAAATCAGTGGCCAGGGCTAGGTGTGGTGGCACATGCCTGTAATCCCAGTAATTCAGGAGGCTGACCCAGGAAGATTGTAAGTTCAAAGTCAACCTCAGCAACTTAGCAAGGCCCTAAGCAACTTAGCAAGACCCTGTCTCAAAATAAAACATAAAAAAAAACACCATAGCTCAGTGGTTAAGCACCCCCTGGGTACAATCCCTAGTACAACAACAAAAAAAAAAAACATACAATTGAAGATGAAATAAAACCCTTCCATGATAAACAGAAGCTAAAAGTATTCATAACCAGAAAACCTGCACTATGAAACATACTCAATGAAATATTTCATGAAGAAGAAAGGAAAAATAAAAATTGAAAATCAGCATAGGGATGAACTACACTAGAAGAATAGTCAATTAAATGAGAATACAGTCTGATTTAAACACTACAGATACATCATAATGGCACAAATTAAAGAGCATCTCTCTATAATAACATGGAATATAAATGGTCTAAACTCTTCAATCAAAAGACAAAGTTTGGTGCTTGGGTTGTGGCTTAGTGGTACAGCACTCATCTAGCACGTGTAAGGCCCTGAATTTGATCCTCAGCACCACATAAAAGTAAATAAATAAAATAAAGGTATTGTGTCCATCTACAACTAAAAAATAAAACAAAATTAAAGAAAAAGAGACACAGGTTGGCAGATTAGATAAAAATAAAAAACAAGACCCAATGATATGTTGTTTGCAAGAGACTCACCTCATAGGCAAAGACATCCACAAACTGAAGGTGAAAGCATAGGGGAAAAATCCCATGCAAATAATTCTCTTAAATAAGTAGGACCAATTATTCTCCTATCAGACAAAATGGATTTCAAGTTAAAATTAATCCAAAGAGACACAGAAGCTCACTTCATATGCTTGAGGGAATCATGCAACAAGATATAATGTTTATAAATATTCATGCCCCAAACAATGGTGCATCTACATACATAAAGCAAACCATTCTAAATAATAAGTATCAAATAGACCAGAATACAATAATATTGGGTAACTGTAACACAACTGTCTCACCACTAGATAGACATCCAGATTCTACAGAACTAAAAACTATGATTAATAATGTGACCCTAACAGACATCTTTAGAATATTTATCCATCAATGACTAAATTTACCTACTTCTCAGGAGCACATGGAGCATTTTCTAAAATAGACAATATTTTAGGTCACGAGTATCAACAGTTATGAACTTAGAACTGATATGACTCTTGAAAGTAGCTGCTGTGGAATCCTAGAATTTTAAAAAAAATTGCATCCCTGAGAAAAGCCCCACTTGATCATGGTATATACTCTTTTCAATGTGTGCTTGGATTCCATTTGCTAGTGTTTTGTTGAGAATTTTTACATCCATACCACCCCTTGGTTTGCGTGAGGACAGGGCCATTCAGGTGAGCTCAACTGGGTACAGTGCAGCATGCCTGGGGCTGGGTGTCTGCATAGGTGAATTAGTTTTTACTATATATTTTTATTTGTTCATAATGGTAGAACATATTTTGATATATCATACATACATGGAGTATAACTTCTCATTCTTCTGGTTGTACATGATGTAGAATTACATTGATCCTGTAATCATATATGCATATAGGAAAGTAACATCCAATTCATTCTACTGTCTTTCCTATTCCCATTCCCCCTTTCTTCCCTTCATTCGCCTTTGTCTAATCCAAAGTATTTGTATTCTTCCCCTCTCCAACCCCCCATTGTGAATTAGCATCCTCATAGCCTTTGGTTTTTGGGAATTGACTTATTTCACTTAGCATGATATTATTAGATCTTGCTTAGCAAAATTTTCTTTTAATCTTCAGTTGTGAAGACTCTTACTATCTGAGCAACAAGTTTAGAACACTAAATACTCTTACCAGTGACCCGCGCAAATAAACTGGGTTTAAAAGAACTGGCTGCAACATTAAGCTAAGAGGCAAAAAACCACACAACACAGAGAGTAGTTTTCTAATTGAGGGAGGGATGGTTCTGAGACCTTAAGGGTCAGCTTCCACGCTGGAAAGAGCTCTGGAGAAGAGAGCATGCACCTGGAATCTCTTTATTTTCATAAGGGGACTAGCAAAGGAGTTTCAATAAAATGTTCTTCACCAAATAAGGCAGGGGATAAGGTTTCAAGTGTGGAATCTTGCTTGGTGAGGTCTATTGACATCTTGGTGAGTTCACACCCATCTCAGGTGCTGTGTGGGATCTTAGGCAGAGCTTGAGAGGGAGGTCCACCTGCATCGTGGGATCTCTCCCTGCAATGCCAGCCTAGCCCCTCATATGGCTACAATGCACAATAGCTCAGGTAAATCTCCCTCTATGCCCATCTCAGGATTCCTTCTACAGAGACAGAGAGGCCTGGGATGTTGAGAATTCAGGCAGTACAGAGTTTGGGATCTGAAGCTAGGTAGGTTTGGCCATGGGTGTCAAGGCATGGCCACTTACAATGAAAGTGGATCATACCAAGGGGAAAGGAGGAAAAAACAACATAGAGACTTTAAATTAACACAGGGCCTGGGTTTAAAAACAAACAAACAAACAAACAAACAAAAAAAACAAAACCTAACTCAGTCTTTACATCTGGACAAACACTTAGAATTCATATTACTTTGCAACTCCTCCTCCCTGCCCTCCTCTCCACAATCCTGTCAGGCTGAATTTGTTGTGTGTTTGCCTTTTTTTAAAAAAAAGATAACTCAGCTTTCAAACATAATTTAGTTACAACATTTCTATAATTGCAGAGAAGCAGTAAGGTCTGTGCCAACAACCTGGGAACTAGTGGCTGGTGTTTAGTTCTTGTTCTGCAACTTAGGAGTTTTGAAAATTTGTCCAAGACTCAAATTACCAATACCTCAGTTTTCTCATCTCTTAAATAATGATGAATCCATATGCCCTCACAGAGTTGTTGTAGATTCGAGTAAGACATGAACCAGTTGTGTGACTCTAAGGAAAGTACTTAAGCTCCGTAGATTTCAGTTTGTTCATCTACAGAAGGAATAGGTTGCAATCAGACAGGACTCTAATTCATTTCTAGCTTGGAACCTGTTTATAGCTACATTAAGAATGGTTTGAAAAAATGTGAAGTACCACTCAAATAATTACACATTAGAAACATCATGAAAATAAAACAGATGAAAGGAGAACTCATTTTATATATTTACTATGCATTTTTGTAAATTCCTGCCATTTCTATGACTATTTTTGTTTGTGTGCCGACCAGCTGAAATCAAGGCAGCAAATAAGTGGCTTAGAAAGAGAATTTAGAATGAAAAGGACAGTGGCCCAGGAGGAAAATGAATCTGCAAAGAAGACTGAGGTGGAGCAGTCAGGAAAGGCAGGAGGAAAATTGGGATGAGATTACCATGGAAGCCAAGGGAAGAATGAGCTTCAAAGCAGTGTGCTGAGTTCAGTGCAGCTCAGGGACCAATAAGATGATGACCAAAAAGGGCACACTGAATTTAGCAACATGGAGGCTACTCATGACATGAGCAAGGACTACTCTGCAGGGGGAGGAGGGGATGAAATGGAGGTCTGGCAGTAGCCACATGTATGGGGACACTTATGTGAAGAGGTTTTGCTGTGAACAGGGTTAGAATTATATAAGTTAGAGTGAGAGTAACAGGAGACTTGATCTTTGGGAACCATGAGATTAATGTCTGAGAATTTGGGGGAAAGTGGCTTGAGGTCTGAAGAATGTGAAGACTGCATGAGACTGTCAAGACTAGGCTTAACAGATGGGGTAGAGAGGGAAGATGAGAGGGAAGGGGAGGGGGGATAGTAGGGGATAGGAAAGGTAGCAGAATACAACAGTCATTAATATGGTATTATGTAAAAATGTGGATGAGTAACCGATGTGATTCTGCAACTTGTATTTGGGGTAAAAAATGGGAGTTCATAACCCACTTGAATCAAATGTATGGAAGATGATATGTCATGAGCTTTGTAATGTTTTGAACAACCAATAAAAAAAATAAAAAATTAAAAAAAAAAAGACTAGGCTTAAAAGACTCCTCCCTTTTCATCTCAAAAGAATTTCCAAATATGCTCCTTGAAATGGAAGTTTTGGGGGTGAATAACATTTTTTTTTTTTGGAGCTATTAAGTGCTAGATGGAAGTGCATGGTCTGAGAAAGAGAAAAGGAGGCTAGATCAGTGGAACCTAAGGCTACTTTCTGTACAAATTGCAAGTATTCCAACATGAGGGCAACTGGTACCTCCCAGAAGTTGAACTTGAATTTCCCAAACAAAAGATGCTTTCATTCCTCTGGGCTTTCACAGCACTCTCTGTAAATCTCCATGTTGTCCTCTGGGCTACAACAGTCTCATCAATCCATGTAAGCTAGATCCACTACTAACCCCTAGGCTCCTCCAAGTCAAAGTCCCTGGTTCACAGCTGTGTTGCACAGTGTGTCT
Source organism: Marmota marmota marmota (assembly GCF_001458135.2). Taxonomy (NCBI): domain Eukaryota; kingdom Metazoa; phylum Chordata; class Mammalia; order Rodentia; family Sciuridae; genus Marmota; species Marmota marmota. The sequence continues at coordinate 41,003,429 of NW_025999932.1, forward strand.
TCCACTATATGCAATCTGTGAAATGCTATTTAAGTTAAGGAGGAAGTGTCATCGGGTATATGCAGATTAACTTTACACATGACACTGAGTGACATATCTTGCAAGAACAAAGGTCTCCAGAAACAGCAACACAAAAACACTTGGGCCAGCCATGCTTGGAAGCAACATGCTGCCTATGAAAACTGCATGGCCACTCTGTTTTACAATTTTAAGAGAGCCCTGGGTAGCCTAGGAAAGCCTCCATGCTCCTAAACTTATTAGGTACAAAAGCCAGATAATTACCTAAAAGCATTTCCCAAAATGAACAAAATGGAAAAGTGACCTTTGAGTCTGTGACAGCCTATTCACGACATGTTTTAAACATGAGCAAAGCATTGTCAAGGCTTAGAGAAGCTCACAGGAGCCAACTTTTTTGCTCTCCCTTATGTACATATGCCATAAATTTAAAAAAAAAAAAAACTAGTTTACCAACAGCCAGAACCAGAACCCAATGGCTCATAATCACCCTGAGGAGTGATAAAATTCTGCTGCTGGTAGACTTACATAAACCAAGATGGAAAGAATTTTTTTTAACAATATTCCCATTGCTCAATAAACCTTAATGTTTTAAACCTGAAAGATAACTAGACTAAGAAGGAAAAGAAATCCATTTGGCAAGAAAAAGCAATTATTCAGAGTGTTGGTAGTTTAACTGAAATACATAGACTATCATATTTAGAGATTTTGAAACTATGCTTGCTAGTTAAAAATCACTGTTTGTAGCTCTTTACCAATTTTTTTTTAAATGCACTAAAATGGCTTTATCTAGTGATTCAGCTACTTAATGCTAAAAGTTGGAGCTTCTGTTCAATTTCTGATTTCTCTGTATTCAAAAGAGAAGATACAATAAATTTCAAAGTCTGAAACTTTTAAAAGATTCATCTGTTGTTCAATTGCAACTGAAACAAAAGTACTTCCCCAGATATAATAAGTCAGTCCAGTTGATAATCCTGACAATAATGAAAATGTAGAGGCTTTTTAAAGAAGAAAGTAACATTTCTAATTTGTTGAGGCAACGTATCCAAACGATTTATTGTTTTATTTAAAAAGAAAACCACAAAAACAATTTTTTTTTATTTGAGAAGTCCTCCTACCCAGTCCTAATCTCTGATAACCACTGGGATTGCAATAATTTGCTAAAGTAATAGTACAATTTCTCTTCTAAATAGCCTTTGCTTTGTTCCTCCAACATATGTATACATATATTTCAGTCTTTAGGCACACACTTGAATGTAGCCAAAGGACTAAGAGGACTGGCAGGGGACTTATGGTATTTTTGGGCAAGGTACAGATAATCAATAGGCTGGAAACATTTTCTAGGAAAAGAATGTACTAGACCTGCAGTTCTTATGGGAAAAAGGTGATCTTAAAAATTAATGAAACAAAGCAACACTGAAATATGAATTCTATGAAGAATAAGTTCCAAAGCATTTAGAGAGACTTACTGGTTTTGGAAAAATGACAATGCTAGTGTTAATAGATTATTTTACTTAGCAATCTCGTTAGAAATGTAACCGGGCACCTGCTTAGGGTTATACACAGCCTGTCTGGAGCTGTCTGGAATTCTGGACCTTCTTATATGTACTGGCTCAGCTTTTCAACAGTTTCAATGTCTGCTGATTGGCGAGAGTTCTGTCATGCTGTGTTGCTTACTACTCTTTTTCATTTTTTACATCTATTTGTTCTTTTTAGATATACATGACAGTACAGTGTATTTTGAATAATTATACATAGAGTATAACTTATTCTAATTAGGATCCCATTCTTGAGGTTGTACGTTGTATGGAGTTATACTAGTCGTGTATTCATATATGAACATAAGAAGGTTGTGTTCGTTTCATTCTACTGTCTCTCCTATTCACATTCCCCCTCCCTTCCCTTCATTCCCCATTATCTAATCCAATATTCTTCCTCTCCTTGCCATCCCTAGCATCCACATATCAGAGAGATCATTTGGCCTTTGGTTTTGGGGTTTGGCTTAGTTCACTTAGCATGATATTCTCCAGTTCTATTCATTTACCTACAAACGCCATAATTTCATTCTTCTTTATAACTGAGTAATATTCCATGGTGTATATGTAGCACATTTTCATTATCCATTCATCTGTTGAAGGACACCTACATTGTTTCCATAGCTTGGCTATTGTGAATTGAGTTGCTACAAACATTGATGTGGCTGCATCACTGTAGTATGTTGATTTTAAGCCCTTTGGGTATAAACCAAGGAGTGGTATAGCAGGGTCAAATGGTGGTTACATTCCAAGTTTTCTGAGGAATCTCCATACTGCTTTCCAGAATAGTTGCACCAATTTGCAGTCCCACCAGCAATGTATGAATGAACCGGTTTCCCCACATGCTCACCAACATTTATTGTTACTTGTATTTTTTTAAACAAACTTTATTTTGCTTATTTATTTTTATGTGGTGCTGAGGATCGTACTCAGTGCCTCACATGCACGAGGCAAGCGCTCTGCCATTGAGCCACAACCCCAGCCCCTACTGGGGTTGAAAATTGCCATTCTCACCGGAGATGAAATCTCAGTGTACTTTAATTTGCATTTCCCTAATTGCTAGGGATGTTGAATATTTTTTCATATATTTGTTGACCATTCACATTTCTTCTTCTGCGAAGTGCCTATCCAGTTCCTTTGCCCATTTATTGACTGGGTTATTTGTTCTTTCAATGTTAAGATTTTTGAGTTATTTATATATCCTGGAGATTAATGCTCTATCTGATGTGCAGGTGACAAAGATATTCTCCCATTCTGTAGGCTCTCTCTTCACATTCTTATTATTTCCTTTTCTGTGAAGCAGCTTTTTAGTTGATACCATCTCATTTATTCATTCTTGATTTTACTTCTTGCACTTTGGGAGTCTTATTTAGGAAGTTGGTTCCTCAGCTGACATAATGGAGAGTTGGGCCTAATTTTTTCCTAGCAGGCACAGTGTCTTTTGTCAATGCCTAGGTCTTTGATCCACTTTGAGATTTGGGCAAGGTGGGAGGATAGGGGTTCAATTTCATTCTACTACATATGAATTTTCAGTTTCCCCAGAACAATTTGTTGAATAGGCTATCTTTTTGCCAATGTATGTTTATGGCGACTTTGTCTAGTATAAGATATGTATTTATGTGGGTTTGTCTCTGTGTCTTTTATTCTGTACAATTGGTTTTCATGTCTGTTTTGGTACCAATACCATGCTTTTTTTTGATACTATACCTCTGTACTATAATTTAAGGTCTGGTATTGTGATGCTTCCTGCATCACTTTTCTCACTAAGAACTGCTTTAGCTATTCTGGGCATTTTATTTTTCCAAATGAATTTCACAATTGATTTTTCTATTTCTATGAAAGTGTCTTTGCAATTTTAATAGAAATTGCATTAAATGTGTATAGCACATTTTGTAGTACAGCCATTTTGACAATATGTGTATCTAAGAACATGGGAGATCTTTTCATTTCTGAGGTCTTCTTCAATTTCTTTCTTTAGTGTTTTGTAGTTTTCATTGTAGAGGTCTTTCACTTCTTTTGTTAGATTGATTCCCAAACATTTTTTTGAGGCTATTATGAATGGTATAGCTTTTATATCCCTTTCTTTCGTCTAATTGCTTTGGCTAGGCTTTCAAGGACTATGTTGAATAGAAATGGTGAAAGAGGGTATAACTGTCTTGTTCCAGTTTTTAAAGGATAAAAAATGTCATTCTCCATTTAGAATGATGTTGTTATGGGTTTAGCATATATAGCTTTTACAATGCTGAGGTTTATTCCTACCATCCCTAGTTTTTCTAGTGTTTTGAGCATGAATGGATGCTGAATTTTCTTAAATGCTTTTTCTGTATCTACTGAAATATTCATGTGATTCTTGTCTTTAAGTCTATTGATGTGAAGAATTGCATTTATTGATTTCCATATGTTGCAATAACCCTGCATCCCTGGGATGAACCTCACTTGATCATGATGCACTATCTTTAAAATATGTTTTTGTATGTGATTCACCAGTATTTTATTAAGAATTTTTGCATCTATGTTTATCAGGGATATTGGTCTGAAAGTTTTCTTTCCTGATGTGTCTTCATCTGTTTTTGGTATCAGAGTGACACTAGCTTCATAGAATAAGTTTAGAAGGGTTCCCTCCTTTTGTATTTTATGGAATAATTTGAGAAGGATTGGTGTACTTCTTTGAAGATCTAATAGGATGTAGTTGAGAATCCATCTGGTCCTGGGCTTTTCTTTGTTAGTAGCCTTTTGATGTCATCCTCAATTTTATTGGTTGAAATTGATGTTTATATTTTCTGTGCTCTCATAATTCAATTTGGGTAGGTCATATGTCTACAGAAATCTGTCAATGTCTTCATGCTTTTCTATTTTGTTGGATATACATTTTTAAAGTAGTTTCTGATTATTGTCTGTATTTCATTAGTGTCCATGGTGGTATTTCCTTTTTCATCATGAATTTTAGTAATTGGAGTTTTCTCTTTTTCCTTGTTAGCTTGGCTGAAAGTTTATCAATTTTACTTTTTTAAATAACCAAATTTTTGATTTGTTGATTTTTGGATTTTTTTCAATTTTTTAAATTTCAGCTTTGATTTTAATTATTTCCTGTCTTTTACTGCTTTGGTATTAATTTGTTCTTATTTTTCTAGGACTTTGAGAAGTAAAGTTAGGTTATTTATTTGGTGACTTTCTTTTAAAGAATGAGCTCAGTGCACTTTCCTCTTAAAAGCACCTTCCTTGTGTCCAGAGATTTTGATATGTTCTGTAGCTATTCTCATTTGCCTTTAAGTATTTTTTATTTCATCCCTGATTTCTTCAGTTATCAATTGGTCATTCAATAGCATATTATTTAGTCTCCAGGTGTTAGAGTAGCTTCTATTTTTTATTTTATCTTTGATTGCTAATTTCATTCCATTATGATGTGATAAAATGCAAAGTATCATCTGTATTTTTTATATTTGCTACGTTTTGCTTTGTGGCATAACGTATGGTTTTTTTTTTTTTAAAGAAGGATCCATGTGCTGCTAAAAATAAAGTGTTTTCAGTCATTGATGGATGAAATATTCTATATGTGTCTGTTAAGTCTAAATTATTAATTGCATTTTTAGTTCTATAGCTCTATATTTAGTTTTTGTTTGGAAGATCTATCAAGTAGTGAGAGAGGCATATTAAAGTCATTCAATATTATGGTGTTGTGGACTATTTTCCTGTTGAAATTGAGAAGGGTTTATTTGATATATGTAGATGCTACATTGTTGGGGCATTATATATTTATGTCTTGTATGTTATATTGTTATGTCTTGTTGATTTTTAGTTCCCTTAAGTAGTATGAAATGTCCTTCTTTGTTCCTTCTGATTAACTCTGCCTTGAAGTCCACTTTATCTGATATGAGGATAGAAACTCCAACTTGTTTATGAGATCCATGTGAATGGTATGTTTTTTTCCCCATCCTTTTATCTTCAAACTGTGGATGTCTTTGCCTATGAGGTGAGTCTCTTGGAGACAGCATATTGTTCAGTCTTGTTTTTTAATCCAATCTGCCAATCTATGTCTTTTGATTAATGAGTCTAGGCCATCTACATTCAATGTTATTATTTAGAAATTATTTTTATTCCCTGTCATTTTTGATTTATTTTTTATTTTTTTATTTGAATTGGTTTCTCCTTTGATTGATTATTCCTTTAGTGTAGTTCCTCCCTTTGCTGGTTTTCACTTTTATTTTAAATTTCTTCTACATGAAATATTTTATTGAGCATGTTTTGCAGTACAGGCTTTCTAGTTGCAAATACTTTTTTTTAAAAAAATCATGGAATGTTTTTATTTCATTGTCAGTTCTGCAATTTAATTTTTCTGGGTATAGTATTTTTTTAATTTTTATTGTTGGTTGCTCAAAACATTACATAGTTCTTGATATATCATATTTCACACTTTGATTCAAGTGGGTTATGAACTCCCATTTTCACCCCGTATACAGATTGCAGAATCACATCAGTTACACATCCATTGATTTACATATTGCCATACTAGTGTCTGTTGCATTCTGCTGCCTTTCCTATCCTCTACTATCCCCCCTCCCCTCCCCTCTTCTCGCTCTACCCCATCTACTGTCGTTCATTTCTCCCCCTTGTATTATTTTTCCCTTTCCCCTCACTTCCTCTTGTATGTAATTTTGTATAACCCTGAGGGTCTCCTTCCATTTCCATGTAATTTCCCTTCTCTCTCCCTTTCCCTCCCACCTCTCATCCCTGTTTAATGTT
>NW_025999932.1:41012396-41024960 GCF_001458135.2 Marmota marmota marmota
TGTCGAACCAGTGACTTTGGGTCAATTCACCAGTTGGCTATCCTCTGCCTTTTCCTTTTTAAGGAATGGGTGGGAGTGGGCATTTTGGGGGCAATGTGTTGCTCGGTGTGTACTTGTTGTGGCTTCTCTGTCGCCTTAAAACTCGCCATGCACAGAAAAGGCTATGATCGTACAGGCTCTTGCGGCCTTAGAAAATGGCATTTCTCCACAAATCTGGCTTGCACATCTTAAACAGTGATTTCTGGGCATGGCCATTGCACCCCAAGTAGTTTTACATTGCACTGGGATTGGCATGCCCTCTTTCTTATGTTCTCCCAGTGCCGGATAGCCCTTGCACTCTGCAGGTCTTGTTACCATTCCACGCAGATGGGTTTCAGGACTGGTCTTTCTTCTCGGCTACAGACTCTTTACCTTCCTCTGGGGCTTAGGGATTGTGTTGCCAACTTAAATTTTGTCATTATTACCAGGCTACTTGTGTCATCCTACTTCTCACCGTCGTCACGATGCAGGATGCGAGGCAAGGCACTGCACTTGAGTGATCCCTCAACGGACCTCAAGGAAAGCATGTCCTATTGCATGCGGGTTTGACGTCCACGCCCCGCCCTACGAAAAAAGGCGTCGGCTGATATGGGATCAGGTCTGGGGAAGGCGCCTCCTTGGGACTGAACCATACATTGCAGCCACTTCTGCACAGTGGGATAGGACCTCTACTTTCGCCTGCATTGTTTTATAAAACAGAAGGGGGAACTGTGGTGAGCCGTTCTAATTAGACCGTGGCCGCCATTAGAAGATGGCGCCGGCTTCCACTGTGGCCTGTGATAAACAACTCCTTTTATGGAGAATTGGCACGCAATCCCTTCCCACCCTATGAGAAAGGTCCACGTGGCAGCTTAGGATTGGTATGCGGGAGACTTTATTAGGCTGTGCTTGGGCGCTCGGCGGCGGGTCGCTAGAAGATGATACATGAATCAAGGCCTGAATAGACTGCTGAAAGAAGAATCCTGTGTCGTGTTTTCCCTTGCTGGCGAGGGGTCGTGACAATATACTACTCAAACATCTTAGTCCTCAAAATTTTGATCCATGGCTGGGGCTGTGTCTACCTTCAAAATGGGGTGAAGAGATGCATCGAGGAAGCTCGATCCCCAAAGAAAAGAAGGAGCATATAGAACAGGAGTATGCAGGGTCCTGGTGGGTGCCGCTCTGCTCCAGGCCATGGTGCAAGTGGAGTTCTGGGCTATCCCCAGGTGAGGGCAGAGGCTCTGCCAGGGGTTTCCACCTCAGCAGAGCCAGTAAATGAGGGTTGGGGAAGAAAGGATGTTGCCTGCACTGCTTGGTGGTAGCATCCTCAGCAGCCATAGTTGCATCAGGAGCAGCACAAAGCACAGTGCCAGCCCAGGAGGTGGCTGGAGCTGTTAGTGAAGTCACCTAACAGCTCTTTCTCCCTAGTATGCAAATTGACAAACAACCACAGAATAGGGCTCCGCATTTCATAATATCCTTTGAGCTATTTTTCCTCGCTATGCCGATCTGATTTATGCGAAAATATGCCTTGCACGTGTATGTGGAGGACCTGGAGACAGTGGATTCGACCTTTAGCTGTGGTCATCTACCTGGTGTCCATATAGTCATTGCGATTCCCCTATGCGTGTGGGAAATACAGAAACTGGATGATGGAATACATACCAAGGCTTGTTTTATTGCTGGAATCTTGTTGCTGTTGACTGTACCTATATCGCCGTGGGTGCTACTGCAACACCTACTGCATTATACACAACCTGAACCACAAAATCTAATAATGATTCTTTGGATGGTAACCATATACAGTTTAGGTAGTTAGATAGCTTTAAAATATCCCAGCATTGCACTATATGTGATTACCTGCAGAGACTGCTATGAAGCTTATGTCATTTACAACTTTATGGGATTCCTTACTAATTATTTAACTAACCAATATCCAAATCCGGTATGAATCCTTGAAGCCAAAGATCAGCAGAAATGTTTTCCACGTTCATGTTGGTGTCCATCATGGCCGAGAAGTGTTGCTATTTAGGTACAAACTGGGTGTACTGCAGTACAAAGTTGTCAGACCATTCACCACCATCTTTGCTTGAATCTGTGAGCTGCTTGGTATATATGATGAAGGAAACTTCAGCTTTTCAAATGCTTGGACTTATTTGGTTATAATAAATAATATGTCACAATTGTTTGCCATGTATGTCTCCTGCTGTTTTATAAAGTACTAAAGGAAGAACTGAGTCCAATCCAACCTATTGGCAAATTTCTTTTGGCATAAGGATGGTGGGTTCTGTTTCTTTTTGACAAGCAGTACTGCTTTGTTTGTAAGAGTTGATGCTATTTCTGAAAAGCATACATGGGAATGACAAGCTATAGAAGCCATGGCCACAGGACTCCAGGACCTTATTATCTGTATTGAGACGTTCCTTGCTGCTGTTGCTCATGGCTACACATTCTCATATAAACCTTATGTCCAAAAAGCAGGAGGGCTCCTCCTTTGATTCCTTTCTGGACATGTGGGATGTTGTTTCAAATATCAGAGATGATATTTCTGAACAAGTGAGGCATGTTGGACGGACAGTTAGGGGACATCCTAGGAAAAAAATTTTCCTGAGGATCAAGATCAAAATGTACACACAAGCTTGTTATCATCATCATCATCACAAGATGCAGTTTCTGTTGCCTCTTCTATGCCACCTTCATTCATGGGTTCATACCAAGGGTTTGGACACAGACTCCACAGACTATACATACTACAGCTAAGATACGTAAGGAAATACTTAATGAAACTACTACAGAATAGAAAAAAAAGAGGCTTTAGATAAATCTGTGGTCTCTTGAACAGTGTGCAAAAGCAAACTGCTACAACCATGCTATTCTATTACCTGGTATCCCTTGGCTCAGGATTTTGTTACTTGGGACAAGCCATAAATGATGGAAAATTTCAACATAAACACAGGTGAAGACCAAGTACAACTACTGGATTTATACATTTTGAGTTTTGTATATCACAAAATAATCAGTCTAAATTTCCTAGACTTAGACTTGATTTCTGAACTAGAACATCACATACTCAAATGATAGAAAATGACTACAGCTAAAATGCTCCTAATGTTTTACTGCATTATCAAGAGGATGGACCTAAATGAGGAAAATTTAAAAAATCAGTGCTTCTGACTACTGCTGCATGAATATAATGCTCTGGATAGAAAGCATAAATTCAGAAGTATGAATTAGTAGACTTAATAATCATGTGCCGTATAAGCTTACCTAACAATTATTTATCTACTTCCCAACTGAACGTCTTTCAATAAAGAAGAGTTTATCATTTATTTTCTGCAAAATAAAATTGATCCATGAAAAATATCTGCCTTCAAAAAATTCCAAAAATGAGAAAAAGTAAATGAAGATGAATATCTATAAGTATCCTGTAAAGGACAGAGTTCATTAACAGGAAAGAAGAAGAGATGGGGGTAGAAAAGTGTTTTTTGATTTGAGAGACTAATTAGACAAATGCAGAGGAGAGGTAGGATATGTTTATGAAGAAGAAGAGGAAGAGGAAGAGAAGGAGGAGGAGGAGGAAGAGGAGGAGGAGGAAGAAGAAGAAGAAGAATAAGAAGAAGAAAAGAAAATAATTAAAGGTAGAGTGAAATAGAGAACACTAGAGTTTGGTTGTTAGGAAGAGGAGAAAAAGGGAAATAGAGTTATGAAACATAAAAAAGAAAATCAATCCAGAAGATACTAATCAAAATCTCTAACCCTGAAAAAAAGAGCACTGAAAAATAGCTACCTTCAAGAAATGCTAAAAATTAAAAAGTGGAAACAAATATGTATGTGTACAAATGTATAAATGTCCATCATGTATCAATCAATACACATTCAAAAACAGAACAACAAAATAAAAACAAAAACAACATAACAGAATAGTCAATGAGAGTATATGCACACTGTCTATGCCAAACTGTCCTTCATTTCTTAGCTTCCTTTGTCAGAGGAATGGTGTGAGGGTCTGTGGAAGACATTTTTGGCTTCACTTCCAGGGTATGGTTGCCTCTGGGTTCTATGAGATGAGTTTCTGCAAATGAAGCTCCCAGGGATGGCACAGGTTCTGGTGTTGCCCCAGGTATTTCATTGCAGGGGAGTTTGTGGGTGTTAAATGAATCAACGTACTTTTAGGACTGTACCCCACTACTCTCCCCAGGGCACCAATTGTGGGAAGAGGGAGTCAGTCCTTCTCTGGTTCTTTTGTTTGGGGACACTGCCCTTTTTGGCCTCTCAGAGACTGTTTTTGAGCACTGAGCTCAGTCACTCCGCCTGTTCAGATTCTCCCTGCTGCTGGTCCTATAGCTGCTGGGTTCAAGGAGGTGGGGAGGACTGGCTTTCTCGGGCCTCTCTGATCTGTGTTGCCCCCCAGACAAAGTAGTGTCCATGCCAGTAATTCTCTGTGCCAAAGATTCTCCTGATTTTCTAGGCTCAGTTTAGATTTTGTGGTTGGCATTTGCTGGATTCATGTATTGGACTCAGCCTGGAACTCACAGATCTAAGTTCCTGGTCTGAGTTTGTGCTGCTGTCACGTGGAGATACTAAAATGTCTCCAGCCCCACAACAGGCAGACTGTGACTTTCCCACAGCAGTTTAATGAGCCAAAAGTCCCTGGGTTGGCCCAGGGCAGGCTGCCCCTCTGACCCTGGGATTCCCCATACCAAGACCTCCCCACCACTTTTCTTCAGTCCTTTCTGACCTTGTGTATTAATTTTGCCCACCCCCACCCAGGAGCTCAGCTCCAATTCTGTTCCTTAGCCTTGTCTGATATATCCAAAATTTCCCAGTCTTCAAGGCTCTCTGTCCAATATTGAGTGCCAGTGGGGTGTTTTCACTCACAGAGAAGTAGTTGTCTCCCTGTTTGAGTCTGAGTTACTGAGCTTTGAGAAAAGCCACTTCCCACTAATCCGCCATCTTGGAATCCTATGGTTAGATAAGAGAAAGGAATCGGTTGCTCTAGTGGTTTAGAATGACGCTGGGTTTCTAGTCAAATACCCTGTTGCAACTGTGCTTGTTGTCACCTCCTTCATGTTAGCAGGCTTGCTCTTCTAGAAACCAAGATCAGATCCTCTTGTCTTGCTCACTTGAATGGCACAGCAAAATAAGCAACATCTGTATTTATTTACCAAAGGAAAGAGTGCCTCAGGGATTTAGGAAATGTCATAAGAAACACTGAAAACTGCTTTCTATTGTTCATATTTTAGGGCATCCCAAAGCAGGCTCACTGCTGCTTGCCTCTGAGCTGTATAACGTTACTTGGCTGCACAGAAACATTGTCTTCCATGGAAACCAAGGTGATCTTATGGGGTTACACAGAGACAAGATTTTTAATGTCAGTAGCATTTTCAAATTTTGGCAGGGTAGACACTGCCAAAATCAGGGTGCACACAGATTTTTGGCTAGTTGGTCACTATCTGACCAAATGGTAAGAGTAGGAAATGCTGCTTGTACTACAGGCCATGATGGATAAAGAGTACAAATTACATAATCACTAATCCTGCTGTATGACCTGGGGCAAGTTACTTAACCTCTCTGGGCCTCAAATTTCCCCAATTATGAATCATACACTTGGAATATTTTCTTGTTCCCATATTGATAACAAAGGACAGAAATCTGTTTTTAGACTCTTTACTCAAACTGCTTTTTAAACCTTAAGATTTATAAAATATTAGCTTGAAATAATGTTGTAATTAGTTTCATATTCTCTTGATAATAGTAACAATGAGCAATAGAAGACACAGTAGATGTCACTTACTATTGTATACTATTATTATTCTTGGGCTTACAGCTATCAGGTAATTTTATTTATATATTTTAAATTTTATTTTTATTCTTGTAAATGAATGGTTTTTTAAAGTTGTTTGTTTTGTATATAGATATCAAATTTTTCCAGCACCATTCATTGACTACCCTTTCTCCATTAAACTGCTTTTGTGGCCTGACTGAAATTAATTGGCAACATATCTCTACATCTATTTTGGACACTCTAATGTGTTCTATTGATTTGGTTTTTTGTTCTTTTGATAACATCATAATGTCTTGATTATTGGAGTTTCATAATAAATCTTAAAATTGTGTAGTTTGATTCTTCCAAATTTATTCTTCTGGGGCTGGAGATGTGGCTCAAGTGGTAGTGCGCTCGCCTGGCATGCGTGCGGCCCGGGTTTGATCCTCAGCACCACATACAAAGATGTTGTGTCCGGCGAAAACTAAAAAATAAACATTAAAAAAAAAATTTATTCTTCTTTTAGAAATTGTTTTGGCTATTTTAGTTTCTTTCCTTTTATCTACAAATTTTAGAATCAGCTTGTCTATAGCTATAAAAATGTTTCTGGGACTTTGGTTGGATTGTATTAAACCTATGAGTCAATGTGGAGAGAACTGTCCTCTTTATTATGTCAAATCTTCTGATCTACAAAATCAGTCTATTTCCACTTATTTAGGCTTTTGATTTCTTTCTCCCACTCTGTAGGCTCTCTCTTCACACTATTGATTGTTTCCTTTGCTCAGAAGAAGCTTTTTTAGTTTGAATCCATCCTATTTGTTGATTCTTGATTTTATTGTTTTTGCTTTAGGGGACTTGTTAAGGAAGTCACAGTTCCTAAGCTGGCATTTAGGCCTACATTTTCTTCTACAAGCACAGAGTCTCTAGTCCAGTGCCTAAGTCTTTGATCCACTTGAGTTGGGCTTCATGCAGGGTGAGAAATAGGGGTTTAATTTCATTTTGCTACATATGAATTTTCAGTTTTCCCAGCACCTTTTGTTGAAGAGGCTATATTTTCTCCAATGAATGTCTTTGGCACCCTTGTCTAGTATGAGATAACTGTATTTATGGGGGTTTGTCTCTGTGTCATCTATTCTGTACCATTGGTCTGCATGTCTCTTTTGGTGCCAATACCATGCTATTTTTCTTACTATGGCTCTGTAGTATAGTTTAAGGTCTGGTATTGTGAGGATGTGGGGGAAAAGGTACACTCATACATTTCTGGTGGGACTGCAAATTGGTGCAACTGCTATGGAAAGCATTATGTAGAAAAGTTGGAATGGAACTAACATTTGACCCAGCTATTCCACTCCTTGGTTTATACCCAAAGGGCTTAAAATCAGCATACTAGAGTGATGCACCACATCAGTGTTTATAGCAGCTCAAGTCATAATAACTAAACTATGAAACCAATCCAGGTGCCCTTCAGCAGATGAATAGATAAAGAAATTGTAGTATATACACAATAGAAATTGTAGTATATATACACAAACCAGATGAATAGATAAAGAAATTGTAGTATATACACAATAGAAATTGTAGTATATATACACAAACCATAAAGAAGAATGAAATTATAGCATTTGCTGGTAAATGGGTGGAGCTGAAGAATATCATGCTAAGCAAAATAAGCTAGTCCCCCAAAAACAAAGGTTGAATGTTTCGTCTGAAAGGCCAATGCTAACTTAAATGGGGGGAGGGGCGAGGGAAGAATAAAGGTGTTTTGGATTGGTCATAGCGCAGTGAAGGGAGGGAAGGATGTATGGGGGTAGGAAGGACAGTAGAATGAATCAGATATTATTACCCTATGAGCATATATGACTACATGACTGGTATGAATCTACATCATGTACAGCCAGAAAAAAGAGAAATTATAATCTGTTTATGTATGATATGTCAAAATGCATTCTACTGTTATGTATAACTAATGAGAACAAATGGGCAAGTGTATGTGTGCATACATGCACACACATAAACACACAAGAAATGCAAGGCAAAAAAAAAATACACAGATTCAATAACCATCAAAATATCAATGACAAATACCAATGACATTCTTCAGAGAATAGTCCTTAAATTCATTTGGAAGAATAGCTAAAGCAATACTGAATAAGAAAAGTGAAGTAGGAGGCACTACTATCCCCAATCTCAAATTACACTATAGAGCTACAGTAGCAAAAGCAGTATGTATTGGAATCAAAATAGACAGGAAGACCAATGGAAGACACAGAAATAACCCAAATTTATACAGTCATGTGATACTTGACAAATGTTAAATAAATAAATGTTGGAGAAAACGCAGCCTGTTTAATAAATGATGCTGGACAAATTGGATATCCATGTATAGAAGAATGAATTTGGATTTTTATCTTTCACCCTGTACAAAAGTCGAATCAAAAATGGATCAAAGTCTTAGGATTCAGACCAGAAACCTAACAATTGCTAAAAAAAAAAAAAAAAAAAAAAAAATCATATCCTCAACACTCTATCACATAATTATAGAAACAAATTTCCTTAACAAGGCCCCTAAAGCTCAAGAGATAAAACCAAGAACCATTAAATAGGATAGGATGCCATCAAATTAAAAAGCTTCTGCACAGCAAACAAGATGATTAAGGGTAAAGAGAGGACCTTTGGAATGGAAAAAAAAATCTTTGCCAGCTGATGGAGGATTATTATCCAGAATACATAAAGAATTCAAAATACTCAATGCCAAAAAAACAAATAACCCAATCAATAAATGGGCAAAAGAACTAAACAGAAATTTCTCAAAAGAAGAAACACAAATGGTCAACAAATATATAAAAAATGTTCAACATCTCTAGCAATCAGGGAAATGCCAATCAAAATTACACTAAGATTTCATCTCACTCTAGTCATAATGGTAATCATCAAGGATACAAATGTTAAACCACGATGCAAGAAAAGACCACTGACTCCAATTAAAATCAAATTAAAGCAAGCTTATTATTTCGACCGGCGAGGCTGCCTTTCCCATCAAAATCGTGGGAGCCAAGGACAGCCCCAAAGCTTTCTTGCAGCCCAGCTTTATAGCCCAAAAAGTTACACAAAGTGGGGTTACAGATAATAAAACTCTGAGGAGCATAACACACAAATGTTAGTTTACATTTTTGCTGGCCCCGACATCAGAATTTATGAAGGTCGTTAGAGCCTCAGAGAGGGTCGTTATTTGGCCAGGGAAGGCCAGGATTTATGAGGCGTCACTAAGATTTAGGAAAGGGTTGTTATCTGGTCAGAGAAAACCAGGCAAGGGTGAGTTCAAGGCACGGGCAGGCATTCCAAGCAGCGTTACAACATCAACTTATGGCCAGGCTATACAGACATCCTAATATTTTTACAGAAAACAGAAATGAATCCTTCATAACTTGTGACAAGCTGGTTTCTGATCTAAAGAGAATTAGGCTAGGTATATCAACAAATAATAATAAATGTTGGCAAAAATGTAAAGGAAAAGGTGTTCTTCAGTGTTTATCCAAAAGAACTAAAATCAGCATATTGTAACAATATACCCACTGCAATGGTTATAGCAGCATAGTTCACAATGGCCAAATTAGGAAAAAAACCCAGATGTCCATCAACAGATGAATGGTTCAAGAAAATGAGGTATATACAAACAATGGAGTTGTATTCAGCCATAAAGAAGAATGAAATAATTTGTATTTTACACTTATAGCACATCTCATTTCAAATTAGATACATTTCAAGCACTCAAAATCCACACTTGAATACAATATTATACTGTTCACTATAATACGATATTATACTATTTATTTAGTTTATAAACCAGCAAAGGTGAAGGACAGTCTGCGGAAGGTATGATGTAGAAACTGCCATAGTTAATGTTATGGATCCTAATCACAATGACAGTAATCATCAAGAAGGCAATGCAGTTGTAAACACCTAAATAAAAATGGGATGATTTGGGATAAAGATCAAGCATATGGGCCAATGTCCCCAGAATGGAACTTTTGGAAAGACTTATCTGTCTCAGTTATGGGAAAATGTTTACACAGGCAGCCAAACCAGTCAGTAAATGCTTACCTCTGTGATGCTCTAAGATGTTTCATAACAGACAAGAAAACAGCAGGCATTGGGCCAGAAACTACAACATGCCATGATAATCACAGGAATTGTCAGCAGATTATAAAGCACCATTTAGATCTGATTCACAGGGTCAATCAATGATTAATGAATACTAAAGAGCTGGCTCTGTCCTAATACACCTCAGGATTAAGAAAAGCTTGTACCCAGCATTTCCCCTTAACTTCCCACCCTCCTGGATGCCTTAGCCAGTGTCTGTCCTTCTGAATCAAATCATGTAGCTCCTCCAGCCACTCAAGATGACTCCTGGTGATCTCCTTCAAGTGCACTACCTACTTTCTCTGACAAATCCTCTGTCTCTTAAATGATAGTCTGTGAGCATTTTCTGATTTCATGGTATTAACCAGTATCCTGTGACTCCGAAGACCCATCATAGGCAATATCCTCTGATTTTGTTAATGTAAAAATGGGTAATGCTCAGTTTAAGACTGGATTGAGGCTAGATTACCACTCTTCAGTATCTATAACTATACACAGAATTACTACCTACAATAATTTACAAAATAATTTACAAAATAATTTCAATGATTTACAAAATAAAGCAAAGAGAAACAGAATTTTTTTGACTCTATATGAGAAGGAGTCAAATTACTAGTAATAGCAATTAAAGTGCCCTATTGAAAGCTATTTATTATAGGTTAGAGAGGTGTGACAAATTTTTAAAAGTCTGAGGACATAACTTTCTGAATGTCAAAAAACAACTCTGGATAGCTGGGCGTGGTGGTACACGCCTGTAATTCCAGCGGCTTGGGAGGCTGAGGCAGGAGGATTGCAAGTTCAAAGCCAACCTCAGTAAAAGCAAGGTGCTAAGCAACTCAGTGAGACCCTGTCTCTAAATAAAATACAAAATAGAGCTGGGGGTGTGGCTCAGTAGTCGAGTGCCCCTGAGTTCAATCAGGACCAAAAAAAACCAATTCTGGATAATGTAACTGGCCTCTTATAAACTGAGACCAATGCCAGGTTCCACATGCATTCTATATGAGGCCCATTATTACCTAATACAGAATCTCAGGCCACTTAAGATAAAGGTTTTAGGTAGCAGAAAGTTAACACCCCAAATCCCTACGTAGGATGCCCAATGTCTGGGACCACACTACATGAATGTCATGATGAGCAACTATCTGCAGTGAGCTAATCTCAATAGCGGAGAAAATACGAGCAAAGGAGCTGGCTTCAGAAACAAAGGCCCCTTGTGTATGTACACTTCAAAACCATATCTGGAAATTTAACCAATAAAGATGAAGTCTGCTTTAATTACCTTTAAATTTGAATAAATGAACTACACATCCTTACTTTTGTTTTCTTTCTCCTAAGCATTTACAATATTCTCCCATTTCATAAAACTTTTAGTTCAATTGAATATTATAAAAAATTCACTTGGATATTTTATTAGATTTGTTTGTATACACCAGGAGTTAAACATCAGACAGTCTATTCAATCCTAAGTGTCTCTTGTTGCAAGATAGTTTGTTTCATACACAATTGGAATCTAATTCAATATTTCCATTATGTGCTATAAAGCACATGAGAACAAAACATCAGTTTAATGCAAGTAAGTCCTATATTACAAACCTCTAATTCATGTGAGAATTTGTGATAGACAAATACTAATTAGCTATATGCATATCTATGTATTCATCGAGGCCTATTAAAGACAGAATGACTTTGTGTTGATTCTTTAAAACTTTTTCTTGGCTCTATTAATGTAAAATACATTGGTATAGGAATTATAAGTGGAAATACAAATGTAGCTGAATTGAAAATTATTTATAATACTTACATATTTCCAGTAGTCAATTTCTCCAAAATGTCCAGTAATAATCCAAGTCCCTGACATCCAAAGCTTTCCACCCAACTGAAAAATGGAAAAGGTGGGGTTATACATTGTCAGTTTTTATTTTGGAATATCAATATTTTATTTTGGAATATCTACTGTTTGTCCTTGTCTCTGTGTCACGTTTGTATTGTCCCTGTCTCTGCCTGAGTAACTCCCAGTATGGGACAAAGCCATTCCACGCCTCTGTCCCTGAAGCCTTTCTTGGTCCCTGCCTCCACTCCGACCCCTTCCCCCAAGATCCTATCACTCAATCCTTCTGCTCCTCCCCCTTTTCCCTCCATTCTCCTTGAGTCACAAGATTGTAGATCTTGGGGTTGTAAACGAACGGGAGCTGCATGATGTCTTTTTGTCTGTGTCTCTGTTAAGTGTGATGGCATTGTTTTACTTTGGACTGATGCAGAGTCCCAAATTCCAAATGGCCTTAGATGTGTGGAAGTAACTTTAGCTAAATTTTAACCTAATGCTTCTCCTGTGAGGGACCAAAAGTCAATAGAACCGCCAGCTTTTCTGTTCTCACCTTTTACACCTCTCTTAGCTGTGTTTTAAAGAACTTTAATAAACTTTACCCCCCTTTGTTAAGCAAGATTAGGGAAGCAGTGTTTTCTTTTCTTCCCGTAGTTGGCTTGAGCACGCCCACTGCAGAGGGAAATGCCTGGGGTCTAAAAACTTCGATATCTCGCTTAAACTTTTCTCAAACTCGAAACAACTGCAAGCAGAAGATGAACTTTTTGGGAAGCTGACTACTGAAAAGTTAGGAGATGTGAGAAATGCCTAGTGCCTGGGG
>NW_025999932.1:41031105-41086738 GCF_001458135.2 Marmota marmota marmota
CAGAAAAGTTGGAAGCGGCTTTGGCAGAACCCAACATGCCTGCTCTGTATTGAACAGGTGATTGAGAGCTGCCTAGGCCGGGAAACCTCTCACCCGAGTCTTGAAGAGTGGCGGCTGCACTAATTGCGTTTAAGTAGCCGTCGGGTGCCCACCTTACCCTCCAGAAAGAAAGAGAGAGAAAGATGCACCTCAAACAGACATGGGGTGCGTGCACTTACCTCGGTGTAGAGTCTCGGTGGGACCTCCAATATGTTACCGCTGTTGACCGGTGACGAGTCCTTGCTTCCCCAATGTTGAAGAATAACACCAAAGAAGCACGCCGAGGCAAGGTCAGAGTAGAAATTAGAAATTTATTAAAGGACAGCAGAAAAGACTTCTCCCGGAGGAAGAAGGGGACCCAAGAGGTGGAATCCGTGGAAGGGATGTTGTCTCCCCTTTTTATAGTTCTTTCAGTGATGGAATGTAGGTGGGAAGGCCCGAGGGGTGGGACACAGGTGGGCCAAAGAAGTAATCTGGTTAGGAAGGACTTCTGAGTCAGCACCTTTTTGCTGGGGGCTGTTCATTAACATTTCTTTGAGGTGGACTTTGGCCTAGGGCCTTTTCGGGACTTCATTAACATTCCATGAGTTGTCCTGTGTTTTCCCTGAGTCATTCTCTGCATGGTCTCCATTTTAGATTTCACTAAATTCACCCGATTTATCTAACTACACTGACTACCTAACTTTAAATCTGGCTTCAGTTCCAAAGAAAAATTCATTGCATGTTGAATTATGGAAATGCTTTCAGGCTTCACTGGGGTATTCACATGACTGTATGCATCTGCCAAACTTCATTAAACAATGCAAGTAAATGTTATTTTATGGTATATAAGTTTCAGTTCAATATTATGGCATTCTTTTTAAAGAATGTGGGCCCTGAAAAAAAGATCACACCATGACCAGAACCAACTTTTTAGAGTCCCAAATAGCAGTTCCCTGTTAGAAGTGCTCCTGAGACAGTGAAACATAGAGGTATTGTGAAGAGTTAAGAAGGTAGCTGAACAGCACACACATAGAAACTAAAAGCTTGATCTTTCTGCCAAGATGGCAGCCTGAACATTACTTTTCTTTTGTATGTCCCTCTATAACAAGAGCAAAAAGACTGCTCAAAAACAACAATTAAGGATTTAAAGACATGAACCCTAAAGGACAGAAAGGATGGTGTATTTTTCAGGATTCTGTAGAGAAACAGAATCAATAGGAAGTATGATTATGAAAAAGAGATTGACTAGATTGGCTTATACACCCAGAATCAGGATAGCCCACAGTGGCCATCTGTAAGCTGGAGAGCTGGAGGAACCAGTAGCTGTGCAGATCCAAGAGGCTGAAGCCACAAAACTAGAGGGATCAATGACGATATCCCAGTCTGAGATGGAATCCTAGAAAGTGCCTGGAGAATCACTAGCATAGTCCCCTCTAGAAGAGAAAGGAGCAAGAATCTGATGTCCATTGGTGATTAAAGCAACTATTAAGAAACCATTCCCCCCCAAAATGGATCTTGCATCTTCCATTGATTCTTTGTTCTTCCAAGCCTCCAATCTATTGGGCTGTGCTATCCCACATGACAAACATTCCTACACACCCCTCAGTTGAGAAACTGATGTGACTCCATTTTTGAAAATAAATAACTGTCTAATTAGGAGTTATTAGATTTATGGCTACGTATTGTTTGCATTGGGTATTGTAAACATTGATCTCCCCTTTAAAGGCAAGGTATTAGTAACCTGTAGGAACACAACAAGATTATAGGGTAGAAACTGTAATATCTCAGCTCTGAACTGCAAGAGAGGAAGACTCACCAACACATGAAAAAACAAGGGAAGAAAGTGCCCCAAACAAACCAAGGTGATACAATAATAGAATCCATTGACACTGCAGTCGATGAAATGTCAGAGAAGGAGTTCAGAATGTACATAATTAAAATGATATGAGCATCAAAGAATAACATAAGAGAGCAAATAAAGGCAAAATTGATCACTGCAACAAAAAGACAAGAGAGCAAATACAAGTAGCAAAAGATTTCTTAAAGAAAGAGACAGAGATTCTGAAAAAAAGCCAAACAGAAATCCTTGAAATTAAAGAAAAAATAAATCAGATTTTAAAAACCTCAATAGAAAGCATCACTAACAGACTAGATCTTGGAAGACAGAACCTCAGACAATGAAGACAAAATATACAATCCTGAAAATAAAGTTGACCACATAGTGAATATGGTAAGAAACCATGAACAGAATATCCAAGAATTATGGGATAGCATCAAAAGACCAAATCTAAGAGTCATTTAAATAAAGGCAGGCATGGATATTCAAACCAAAGGAATGCACAGTCTCTTCAATAAAATATCTGAAAATTTTCCAAACAGAAAGAATGAATTGGAAAATCCAATACAAGAGGCTTACAGGATACCAAATGTACAAAATTACAACAGATTTACATGTAATTATATATAATATATATATTGTATAATATATAATAATTAAAATTTACACATTATAATGAAAATGCCTATCATGCAGAATAAGGATAGAATTTTAAAGTCAGGAAGAGAGAGGAATCAGATCACACATAGGGGGACCCCAATTCAGATCTCAGGAGATTTCTCAACCCAGACTCTCAAAGCCAAGAGATCCTGGAACAACATACCAAGCTCTGAAACAAAATGGATGCAAACTAAGATTCTTATACCTAGCAAAATTAACCTTCAGATTTGATGATGAATTAAAAACCTTTCATGATAAAAGAAAGTTAAAAGAATTTATGGCAAGAAAGCCTGCACTACAGAACAGTCTTGGCAAAATATTCCATGAGGAGGAAATGAAATAAACAGTAAAAATCAGCAAAGGTAGGAACTACACTAAGGGAAAGGACAATCAAAGGAGAAGCCAAGTTCTGTTAAAAACCAAAAATAAACCAAAATGCCTGGGAATACAAATGAAAATGAAATACATATTTCAATAATAACCCTGAATGTAAATGGCCTAAACTCATCAATTAAAAGACATAGTCTAACATATTGGATTTTTTAAAAAGACCCAACAATATGTGGCCTTCAAGAGACTCATCTCACAGGAAAAGATATCCACAGACTAATGGTAAAACAATGGGAAAAAACATTCACTCACATGGGCCACATCAACAAGAAGGGGCTTCCATCCTCATATAAGATAAAGTAGACGTCAAACCAAAGTTAGTGAAAAGCAATAAAGAAGTCATTTCATACTACTCAAGGGAGTCATATATCAACAAGACAAAACAATCATAAATATCTATGTATATCAAAAAACCCTTCTCAATTTCAAGAAGCAAACAGACCACAACACAATTAATACTGAGTGTCATTAACACACCTCCCTCACCACTGGATAGATCTTCCAAACAAAAACTAAACAAAGAAACTACAGAATTCAATAATACAATCAATAACTTAGATTAACAGACATATATAGAATATTCCATCCATCATCGAGTGAACACACTTTCTTCTCAGCAGCACATGGATCCTTCTCCAAAATAGATCATATGTTAAGCCACAAAGCAAGTCTTAGCAAATACAAAAAAAAAAAAAAATAGAGATACTGCCCTGCATTCTGTCTGACCATAATGAAATGAAATTAGAAGTCAATGATAAAATTAAAAAGAAAAGCTACTCCAACACCTGAAGACTAAACAGTATGCTATTGAATAATGCATGGATAACAGAAGACATCAGGAAGGAGATTTAAAAAAATTCTTAGAGATAAATGAGAACTCCAAGACAACTTATCCAAATCTCTGGGACACTGCCAAGGCAGTACTAAGAGGAAAGTTCATTGCATGGAGTTCTTTCATTAAAAGAAGAAAAAGTCAACAAATAAATGACCTGACATAATAGGTAAAAGCCCAAGAAAAGGAAGAACAAACCAACATCAACATAGTAGAAGACAGAAAATAATTAAAATCAGGGTGGAAAGCAATGAAATTGAAACAAAAGAAACAAGTTCAGAAAATTGACAAAACAAATAGCTGGTTCTTTGAAAAAATATAAAATTGACAAGCCCTTAGACACTCTAATGAAAAGAAGGAGGGAGAAAACTCAAATTACTAAAATTTGTGATGAAAAAGGAAATATCACGACAGACACAATTGAAATATAGAAGATAGTTAGAAACTATTTTGAAAATTTATAATTCAGTAAAATAGGAAACCTCAAAGACACTAACAAATTTCTAGAGGCATATGATCAACTCAAACTGAGGCAAGAGGACATGCACAATTTGAACAGATCAATTTCAAGCAAAGAAATAGAAGATGCCATCAAAAGCCTACCAATCAAGAAAAGCCTAGGACCAGACAGATTCACAGCTGAGTTCTACAAGACCTACAAAAAAGAATTAATCTCAGTACTCCTCAAATTATTCCATGAAATAGAAGGGAAGAAACCCTCCCAAACTCATTCCACAAAGCTAGTATCATCCTGATACCAAAACCAGACAGAGACACATCAAGGAAAGAAAATTTCTGACTAATTTCCCCGATGAACATTGATGCAAAAATTATCAATAAAATTCTGGCAAATTGCATACAAAAACATATTTTAAAAATAGTGCACCATGATCAAATGGGGTTTATTCCAGGAATGCAAGATTGGTTCAACACACAGAAATCAATAAATATAATTCATCACATCAATAGACTTAAAGATAAGAATCATGATTATATCAATTGATGCAGAAAATGTATTTGACAAAACACAGTACCCTTTCATGTTCCAAACATTAGAAAAACCATAATGGCAGCTATTAAGACAACAGTAAGAACATCCTCAACATTGTAAAAGCTATCTATGCTAAAACCAAGGCCAACATCATTCCTAATGGAGAAAAATTGGAAGCACTTCCTCTAAAACAGGAACAACCCAGGGATGCCCTCTTTCACTACTTCTATTCAACATAGTCCTTGAAACTCTAGCCAGAGCAATGAGACAGAAGAAACTTCAGAACACTAAAGAAACACACTGAAAAAGACCTTAGAAGATGGAAAGATCTCCCATGCTCTTGAAGAGGCAAAATTAATATTATCAAAATGGCCATATTACCCAAAGCGTTATACAGATTCAAAGTGATACAAATTAAAATTCCAACATCATTCCTTATAGAAATAGAAAATGAAACCATGAAATTTATTTGTAAAAATAAGAGACCCAGAGGGGCTGGAGCTGGGGCTCAGTGGTAGCACACTTGCCTAGCATGCGGGAGGCATTGGATTCGATTCTCAGCACCACCATATACAAATAAATAAAATAAAGGTCCATCAACAACTAAAAAATATTAAAAAAAAAATAGGAGACCCAGAATAACCAAAGCAATCCTTAGCAAGAAGAATGAAGCAGCAGGCATCACAATACCAGATCTTTTATACTATAAAGCTATAGTAACAAAAAATGATATGGTATTGGCACAAAAAATAGACATGTAGACCAATGGTATAGAACAGAAGACACAGAGACAAACCCACATAAATACAGTTATCTCATACTAGACATACATTGGAGAAGATGCCAAAAACATACATTGGAGACAATATAGCCTATTCAACAAATGGTGCTGGGAAAACTGGAAATCCATATGCATCAAAATGAAACTAAACCCTATCTCTCACCATGCACAAAATTCAACTCAAAGTGGATCAAGGACCTAGGAATTAGACCAGAGACCCTGAGCCTAATAGAGGAAAATGTAGGCCCAAATCTTCATCACGTCAGATTAGGCCCCAACTTCCTTAACAAGACTCCTAAAGTGAAAAAAAATAAAGAAAAGATTTAATAAATTGGATGCAATCAAACTAAAAAGCTCCTTCTCAGCAAAAGAAACAATCAATGAGGTGAAGAGAGAGAGCCTACAGAATGGGAGCAAATTTTTGCCACATGCATGTCAGATAGAGCACTAATCTCCAGAATATATAAAGAACTCAAAAACTTAACACCAAAAAAAATAAATAAAACTCAATCAATAATTGAGCTAAAGAACTGAACAGACACTTCTCAGAAGAAGATATACAATGGATCAACAAATATATGAAAAAATGTTCAACATCTCTAGTAATTAAAGAAATACAAATTCCTGTCTGTACACCCTGTGCCTACTCTAAGAGTTCATCTCATGCCAATAAGAATGGAGCTATTAAGACAACAGTAACTTTTGGCGAGGATGTAGGGGAAAAGGCACACTCATACATTGCTGGTGGGACTGCATTTTGGTGCAACCAATCTGGAAAGCAGTATGGAGATTCCTTAGAAAACTTGGAATGGAACCACCATTTCACCCAGCTATCCCACTCCTCGGTCTATACCCATATTAATACAGTATGTCTCAGCATACTATACTAATATAACAGCATCAATGATGATACATTCAATTCACAATAGCTAAACTATGAAAATAGTATGAAGGCTCCTCAAAATTTCAAAAACGTAACTACTACATGATCCAACTATCCCTCTAATGGGATATATCCACAGGAAATAAAATCAGGGTGTCATAGAGACATCAGCAGTCCCATGATTGTGCAGCACTATTCACAATAACCAAGATATGGAAACAATTTAAGTACCCATTAGCTGCTGAACCAATAAAGAAAATGTGTTACATAAACACAATGGAATACCACTCAGCCATAAAAAGGAGGAAACCCTGGCATTTGTGACTGCATAGATGGAACTAGGGATTATTAAGTGAAGTAAGCCAGGTGCAAGAAACAAAGGCTGCATGATTTCACAAATGCATGGAATCTAGAAGAGTTGATTTCAAAGAAGATGTAAATAGAATGGTGCTTACCAGTGATTGGGGAGAGTAGGGGGGAGGAGGAATGGGGAAATGTTGATCAAAGGGTACTAAGACACCATTAAGATAGGAGCAAGAACTCCTGGGGTGCTCTTGTACAACATGACACCTACATATAACAGTTATGAACTGGGTATCTGCAAAATCCAGAGGATTTTGAATTCTTTTACCATAAAAATTTTGTTTTAGGAAATAGGTATGTTTAACCTGATCTAAACATTTCACAATGTACCCATGTATTAAAATATCACGAAACCTCATCGTGTGTATACTTTTTGTTTTGATGTATCAGCTTGAAAAAATAATTTAAGTTCAAAAATACACTGTTTAAAATCCATTTTTCTTGGCTGGCCATGGTGGCCTACACCTGTAATCCCAGCAGTTTAGAAGGCTGAGACAGGAGGATCAGAAGTCCAAAGCCAGCCTCAGCAATGGCGAAGCATAAGCAACTCAATGAGACCCTGTCTGTAAATGAAATACAAAATAGGGCTGGGATGTCCTTCTGCTCCTGAGAACAAGCCACACAAAATGCAAAAAGGCGTTCCTCCTCTATACTGCCTCCCTCCCATCCTCCAGGATCCCTGCACACCTCTGTGACTGTCCCAGTGTGGGCCTGGAGTTGTCACCTGGGCCTGGGCTTCCTCCCCAGGACACTCCTCCATGATCCTCAGTAGGCCTCTCCTGCTTCCCAGAACCCCCTGCACATTGTGACCTTTCAGACAGCTCTTAGGCAATCCCTTCCCTAGGCCAAGGTTGGGTCAGAAAATGGCCATTTCCTGTCTGTACACCCTGTGCCCTGCCTCAAGCTGGGAAGTGGCTTTGCCTTAGGGGGATTCACCACCATTGGGATTTTTCTATAGAAAATGTGTGAAGACTTTCTCTTTAAAAAACTTCCATGGATAACCTTACAACTAGAGCCCTATCACAAAATAGCAAACTACTAAAATGACACATGTGACATATTTTTTTTTATAGGTATCCATATCTGACCACTGAGAGAATAATAGGAAAAAACTGTCAGATAAACTCTGGGGGCGCAGTCCTGTAAAAGTATCAGGGCAGAAGGAGTTAGAGCCTCCCCTCCTGGCCAACACAGTATTCCCACTCTTCATTTGGGCACCCTTTAATTTACAAACTTCAGCATCAAGAGAACCCAAAACAAAGAGCAATTCCACATGGGTACACTTTGCTTTTATGTAAATAGCATCCATAAGATGGCCTGTCATCTGACTCCCCAAATCCCATGTACTCCCTCCTCTGCTACCTCTAGTGTTATGCCAGATTCATGGGACCCCAATAGACCTCCAGGAGCTGAAACCAGTGCAATCACACAAGAGTCGTTATTGCAAGCTCGAGCCAGGATTCACAACCGTTTCCAATGCAGCAGTCCCAGGGAGTGAGTCCTGGTCCTTTGTTAAGTGAGATTTTATAGGTTTTGGGGGGATACTCTATGCATCACAACATCATACAGCAAATCATTCCATACCGCGGGAAAGTCAAACAAAAACTCTTAACATTGATTAGCACATTCACTGGCGGGAACAAGTTGGGTAGGGGTGATTGGTTAGTTCAAGAGGGAGATTCCTTTGAACTGATTGGTTTAAACCACGAGGGGTGTACGTACAAAACTACATGGTTTCCCAACATGTTATCAACCACCATAAACTACTGGGGGGGGGGGTCATCTGGCATCCCAGGTATTTTCCCTGTCTCATGCTGATTGGTGGTTACTAGGGGGTTGCTATGGGTCCTCACCTAGCCTGAGTCAGGGATACCTGGCGCTGCAGGTCTCTCATTATTTGCAGACAAGCAACTCAGCAGGGTGGGTATGTGCTTAGGAGTGCTCTGTGGGTTTTTCCAAGGACAAGGGTCATGCCCCCTTCCTGGACAGGCTTTGCTCTGAGATAGAGGCTGGTTTCTCAAAAATGGGGTCACATTAGTTTCTCACAAGCAGGAGCCATGAGGATTTGGGTGATGAGGCAGCATGGCAGGTGGTGAGGCACACAGTCACTGCTGCAGGCAGGCCCACCCCTAACCCCTGGCCCTCCTCTGACTTCCTAGCAAACAGTATGAAGGAGATGATGCCATAGAACACTCTGGGGTCTTCTCGGATATGATTTCTCCAACAGTTCCCACCCACCTTCTTCTCCACATACCTCAGAGAGGGATTCCTTCTGCCAAAAGCTACCAGATCAAAGGCACTCATATCTACACTGGCTGTAAGTCAAAATATTCATCCATTAGTTTAATGGGAACAAGTCTCCACTGGCACTAGATCAAAGCAAGTGAGTCCCCATCTACATTGGCTAAAGGTGAGTGTGTTCCCTTGTACACAAGCTAAAGCGAGTGAGTCCTCATCTGCACTGGTTCAAGGTGAGTAGGTCTCTGTACATTGAACAGGAGAGGGAGGCACAGTGGTGCAGGCCTTAGAGAGGATGCCTGGTGGGCTCCAGCCCTCACTCACAGACACCCCCCACCCCGTTTGTTAGATCAGTTTTTTTTTAATCTTTAGAATATCAATTTGACTATGCAATTTGAGAGAAACAAATTTATTAAGAAATATCTCTGCCATAACAAGAGCATGGGAGAGAGGACAGAGAAGAGCAGAGTAGGGGAAGGGTCCCAGGGTAAATAGTCTCATCTGATGTCCCTGGCAGGTGAAGGCAAGGGAGACGCCTGATGTCCAGGTAGATCCAGGTGTGCTCCTGGCTGGACCCTATGTGGAGAAGCCCACCCAGTGTGCACTCTCAGTCCTGCAGCTGTTGGGGTCCACATGACCAATGCCCACATAGTGATGACAGCATCCACAGAGCAAAAGGTCCTCTGGCTGGCTGTTTCTTCGTTTGGTCCATCTGAACTGTAGTAACATAGGATTCTAATCTCCTTGTAGGAGTCTCGTTTTCGCCAACACATGAGGATGTGCTACAGCACAGTACGCGAAAGGAGGCAGCGATCCTCTGCCTCACCCGCTTCCAGCCCTTCCTGTGGCCCCAGGGATGCCCTGTGGTGGCATCTTGGGTGACATGGCTGTCTGTTGATGGCCAGGGTTGGGGTGTGTTGAACATAGAGTGATGCTGGGAGGCTAACCTGGGAGTGGGGGGCTTCTCATGCAGGAAGCAGAGACTAATGGCAGGCCAGCTGGCCCTTCTGAAGCCCTTCTGCCCTGACTCCTTGGCCTCCTGAGGCTGATGATGCTCACAGGGCAGGGGGAAGGTGTGAAGGGCAGGCTCACTCGCCCTCCTCTGCGGGAGGGCAGGGAAAATGGAAGGATCCCTTCTCACAGGCTTCATGCAGCCTGCCCCCTGGCTTATCTGCTGCTGGATTATGAGATAGGAAGCCATCACATCATCAAACTTTTTCTGGGACAGTGACACCCAGGTACTGTAAGGGTCGTACCCCATGTCGAACAGCATTGTCAGTACTGTGGGGTCTGAGAGGTTGGGGAGGGGCACATCATGGTAAGATAAATTCTCCTCATCCTGATTCAGCCACGGGTCCGCCAAGATTTCCTCTACCGAGAGCCTTGCTCTAGGGTCCACTATCAAGATTTTCTTCAAGAGTCTTTGTGCTTCGGCCGAGACATGCTGGGGAAATTTCACCTTGGGGTGTAAGATCTTCTTCCTTAGCCTCTTCTTGCTGGATGCCTTAAATGGGCGGTGTCCAGTCAACATAAAATACAAAATGACACCCAGGCTCCAGCTGTCCACTGGGGGACCCTCATGTACTTCCTTGCGCACAAGTTCGGGGGCATGGTACTCCAGAGTGCCCCAAAACTGGGTCAGCTTCTGCCCAGGCTTGAACATGGTGCTTAAACCAAAGTCGATGATTCGGATGTTGCCTTTGGCATCCAGCACAATGTTCTCGGGCTTCAGGTCTCCATGCAAGATGTGCATCTTGTGGCAGTAGCACACTGCACACGTGATCTGCCTAAACAGTCTCTTGGCCTCATTCTCCTGCATGCCCCCAGGCAGGATGAGGTCAAATAAAGTTCCTCTAACCCCGTACTCCATCACGATGTAGGTCTGTTTGCAGGTTTCAATCACCTGAAAGAGCTGGATCACGTTCGGGTGGTTCAGGGTCTTCATTGCCCGTATTTCAGGGAGGACCAAAGTCTTCCACATGCTCCTTGGCAGGACTTTCACTGCCACCTCAGCTCCAGTGCGCAGATGGCGAGCTAGTTTGACTTGACAAAACAATCCGTACCCAATGTCCTTCAAGACCTGGTAATGGTCTGTGAAGGCCTTCTCCTGGCAGGAATAAGGCCTCTGCGACACTACACTAGTCTCACCACTATGCATCCTAAGCAGGAACACCAAATAAGGATGCTACCTAAAAAATAAATAAATAAATAAATAAATAAAACAAAACAAAACAAACAAACCAAAAAAAAAAAAAAAAAACAAGACTAAACAAGAAACCCAAATCAAAGAACCAATCTCCGAAGACCATAACCACCAACAGCCAACCACCAAACAAATGTGCTAACTAGCTGGGAGTCCAACAGGTCACCACCAAGAGCTTCCTGTACTTATGGACAAATACCCAGCTGCAGCCACCCTCTTATACATCCAGTGTTTGAAATTCGCTCACATTGGTGAGAAATGTCCTGGTCACGCCTGGACATCACCCACACTGGCCATCTCCCTTTAGGCCACTTTCACAGTAAGAATCAGAAAGGAATCCAGAAGTTTTTCAATTCAATGGGTTATAGAAATTGACATGTATCTTTTTTAATTAAAATTTGTACAGTAGTCAATGGACTTTTCATTTCAAGTCTAGAAGTCTGTAATCACTTTGGCATTGAAAGACCTCATCAGATCTACATTCAAGGTATCCCACTTCTTTTTCTTCTATCCAACACTGAATAATGGGTGTCAAAAGGATGGTTGCACCTCACACACATCATTATAATATAACAATGCTCTTGTTCCTAAGACCCTCTAGAGCATGGTAGGCACACCTACAGGGTTGACAGGGAGAAAGGGCTCATCATAATTTCCCCATAAGGTCTTCATCAGATCTCTGCTTAGAAACACTAGAGCACAAAACAGTGTGTTGAAACATTCAAAGTGATAAAAGATATACTCTGGAAGCCAAGAATCCTAGAACCAGTACAGGTGTCCATCCCAAAGCGGGAAGAAATGGAGGCATTCTCAGATGACTGGGTACCTTCCTGCTATGGTAACCAAATTCATTAGACTGGGCAATTTATTAACAAATTAATTTGTCCAAGTTTTGTAGACTGGCAAGTTCAAGGTCAAAGAACAACTTTGGTTCTATGTCCTCACATAATAGAAGGGCAGAGGGTGGAACTCATTCCCTCAAAAACCCCTCACCCTTTTTCTTTCTTTCTCCTCCCCCACCCCAAGATACTGGCAACTCAACCCATCAACCCAGAGTATCACATGCTTTAAGCAAGTGCTCTGACACTGAGTTAGATCCATATCCTTTTAATTGTGAGAAAAGGTCTTGCTAAGTTGTTCAAGCTGGGCTTGAACATGTCATTTCCCCGGTTTCACTGTCCTGAGCAGATAGGCTTACAACTTCTTGTGGTTTAAAAATGAGGTGTTCCCCAAAAGCTGTTGTGTTAATGCAGGAATATTCGAAGACAAAACGACTGGATTGTGAGAGCTGTACCTAATCAGACCCTCCTAGTTCCAATGGACTAACTGGGTGGTTAGTTAACTATAGGCAGGTGGAAGCTGAAAGGGTGCTTCTCCCCTGTGTCTCCTTTAACTCTGTCTACTTCATTTTTGCAATGAAGAGAGCAGCTTTCCTTTGCTTGGTCCTTGCCCCATGATGTGCTGCCTCACATTGGGCCCAGAGCAATGTTTTCAGCCATCTACAGACTGTGACCTCTAAAAGCATGCGCTTGGGATAAAGTTTTCATCCCTAAGTTGTTCTCATTGGGTGGTGTGGTTAGTGCCAAATTAAGCTTAAAAACAGAAATTGGCACCCAAAAAGTGGGGTCATTCCTGTGACAACTGGACCACATGGATCAGAAACCTTTAGAGATGGTTTTCACAGTTCAAAGATGGAAGCCTGAAAAGTTTTGGAATGTAGTAAGCAGAGCTTAATGAGCAATTCTGGGGGGAGCTCAGAAGACCAGAATATCAGTAGGAATGCTTACCATGCTAATGAGGTTTCAGAAAGAAATGAAGACTGTGAAATCAGACTAGAGGTCGTTTGTGTATTTTCTGTCAAAGAACTTGATCATATTTTGCCCATTTGCTAAGACTGTTTTAGGCTGAATTTGAAAGCAAGGGGCTAATTAACCGAGTGGAGGAAATTTCAAGATAGCACAGCATTCAGTCACTGGCATGTATATTGCTGGCAGCTTTTAGCCCACTTTACTGTGAGAATGAGGAGCAGCAAACAGAGCAAAAGGATTTTTGAAATTTGCAGTTTGGAGAGAAATGCACATGCAAAGTTGATGCTAAAGAAGATGTGATTGTTGAAGATCTTATCGACCCTAAAGACATGCTAGATTCTTTGCACAAACACAATAGGGAAGATGCTTTGAGGGTATCTCAGGAACGTGCAAGATCATACCCACTGAGAGTAGCTCCAAAGAACAGAATATTTATTTGAATAGAGATCATGGGATCTTCTGCTGACCCAGAGGATGCCTAAAATGTTGTTTCACCAGGCTTAAGTACACAGGCCCTCAGAGGAACTTCATCCTTGACTCTGCACACAATGCATACACTTGTTACATTTCTGACATCAGTGAGACAGAGTACAGATGTACGGGAGCAGCATTCTTCATGTTACTGAAGTTATGCTGCTATATGTTCACATCAGATAATTTCTCTTTCCCCTGTTAAAGGGACCCTTCTGGGAACCACAGAGAAATCCATGAAGAACAAACCCAAAATGAAAAGGGATAGGAATTCAAATATTTCACTAAAAAAATCAAATAGACAGAATACAATCATAGAAGGATGAAAAGCATAGTGAATCAGAGCTCTCCCTGTTCTTTTTATAAGGGCACAAGTTCCAGTGAACCACTAGCCCACTCTGTTCTCCTTATAAGGACAAAACTGCAACAGTACCAACATCCCACCCTGCTCTCCTTATAAGAAAGCAAGTCACACTGAACCAATAGCCCATCCTATATTCCCTTATGACCCCGTCTTGGGGTAAATACATCATAATAATGCCATTTCTAAAAATACATTCCTTTTTCTTAGGTCTGGGGTTGAAATCTAAACATGCATTGCAGGGATATATCAACCCACTATCTATTCCTATTTTTCTAAGAGGTTTTTAATTCATAGATGTGATTTTACTACACTTGTCAATAAAAATAGCTTATTATATAGAAACTTTCATGTCTAGTTCATGATGGAATTTGGCCAGTCAATTTTGGGTTTCTTCCATTGTTTTATTTTGGCACTGTCTTTTCTGGTTGAATGATCTGGCAATGCCATCCTCACAAAAATAAGTTGAGAATTGCTCCCTGCATTAATGCCCTGTCCTTTGATACACTGCCAATGAGGAAGCAGAGGAATTCAGAAAGCGTTCATGGCACCTTATGGAGCATAAGGAGTGCAAACAGTAAGAACCTACAATGTTAGTTTGCTTTTAAAAATCAGCTCTGAGTGTGACCTGGGCCTGAGGGATAATTGGGGCAGATGCAGAGGCATCAGCTTTTCCCCTTCCCTCCACCAAGTGCAGCAGAGGAGGTGCAGGGCTTGACAGCCATAGCTGGAGCTAATTAATATGTTCTTGATTCTGCACTCTAATTCCTGATCAAACTTGGCAAGACTAGAAGAGAAACAAGGAAAGGAGGGCCAATAAATTTTCCTGATGGAATTCATCTTCTTCTAACATCTAAAGCTCCTAACATCTCAACATCTGTTCACTCATTCATCAAACAAAACAAGTGTTATACCTATACAGAATAAATTATGCTCATCTCTTCTGGTTTCCTAATATCTTTAATTAAAACAGAACAAAGTTTCCTAAACTAGTGACTCTCATTCTTCAAAGAACATTTAGAAATAGCAGGAGACATTTTCAGTTGATATTACTGGGGGCTCCTACTGCCAAATGCTGCTGCTAAATATCCTACAAGGCACAGGACATCCCCCACAAGAAAGGCAACAGCACTAAATTAGAGAAATCCTGCTCTAAGCAGCAACTGTTCTTCTATCATGAAAAGTTAATGACATGGAAAATATAGGAGGGAAATATTCTAAAATGGGATTATCCAAATAGAACTTTCTGGAAATATTCTATATCTGTGATTTCCACCATAGTAGCCACCTGTTACATATGTTAGCTGAGCACTTAGAATGTAGCTAATGTGAATAAGGAACAGGATTTAAATTTTACTTAGTTTAAATTTCATTTTACTTTGCCACGTGAGCAAATCACTACCATAGCAGATAGAAAGATTCTAGAATACAGCTAACTAAAGAGAGATAACTCAAAGCACAGTATGAAATTCAACTATAATATTAATGGAAAATTAGCCATAATTGATATCTTAGGAGCAGCAATAAAAATGGAATACTAACAGACAATGTAGAATTGTTATTATTTTTTGGTGTGATAACTGTTTATCATCCTCATTTTTATGATAAGCTGAAGTAGTGAAATGTCATGTTCAGAGTGTGAGATTGGAAGAGACTTAGGAGAATGATAACTAAATCCAATGCAAAATTCAATAGCTGTTTCACAGTAGTGAAAACCTGAAAAAAAAATCTATAATAACTGGTATTGCATCAATGCTAATGTTTCAGATTCAATAATTATACTATGATTACATAAGATGTTGACATTGGGGGAAGCTGGGTGAAAGGGATTTGGGAACTATTTCTGCAACACTTCTATAAGTCTAAAATTATGTCCAAATACAAAGTTTAAAAAATTACCCTAAGAGGGACTGGGGCTATGGCTCAATGGTAGAGCACTTGCCTGGCATGTGTGAGGCACTGGGTTCAATTCTCAGCACTCACATAAATAAAGTAAAGGTCCATTGACAACTAAAAAATATTTTTAAAAATTACCCTAAGAGGTAGAGGAAGTTTGCAGGAAAAGCCCAAAATTGTTTGCATATTGTTAACAAAATCTACAATCTGTGCTCCTGCCTCCCCCTCCAGCATGCGTTCTCTCTTTCTCACTCTCCAGTCACACAGGGCTTCTTCTCAGCTATCACACTCACTCTGCACATGATGAGCACCCACCTCTAGAGGACAATCCCTTCCTTATAAAATCTTCCACTTCCAGCAGGCCCCTC
Source organism: Marmota marmota marmota (assembly GCF_001458135.2). NCBI lineage: Eukaryota > Metazoa > Chordata > Mammalia > Rodentia > Sciuridae > Marmota > Marmota marmota. The sequence continues at coordinate 41,047,209 of NW_025999932.1, forward strand.
AAGCCCAGATTAAGTTCCCTTGCTGTAATGGAGTGTTACTCAGCCACAAAGAATGAAATTATGTCATTTGCAGGAAAATGGATTGAATTTGAGACCATTACATTAAGGAAAATAAGCCAAACCCAGAAAGTTAAGCATTGCTACGTTCTCAATCACATGTGGAAGCCAAAGAGGGAACAAAAAAATAAAAAATAAAAAGATGGGGTGTGAGCATGTCTCATTAAAAATCAAAGGGAGATCAGTAGAGGACAGGAAAATTACCAGGAGGAGGCAGAAGGGAGGTAAAGGAGAAATACTGGGGAGTGATATTAGCCAAATTATATGGTTATTTCATGTGCATGTACGAATCTCACCATTATGTACAATTATAATGCACCAAAAGTTTCATTGCTATAAATTTCATGGCATTCTCGCCTGTCTCTTTTTCCTTACATACAAAACCCTTGTTTTTACTTCTGCTTTACTTCTGGCTGATGATTATGTGGACTCCATGAGGGCAACACCATGTTTTTTAAGATTCACCACGGTGTCTGTGTACAATGAATCAAAATGCATTCTGCTGTCATATATACCTAATTAAAATAAATAAATTTTTTTAAAAAAAGATTCACCACTGTGCCAATCCTGCAGATCCTAGTTCCATATTTAAACAAACTCGGCAAGTACGTTAGTGGGATTCACAGTCACATGTCTATAGTTTCTAACTCACACATCTGATACTTACTGAGGCACCAGGATACAGTTGGTAACCAACAGACATGGTCCTTACAAGACTAACTGGGTAAGTGAGTCAGCCAAAGAAAACTAGTTGTAACTGTGCTGCCTGTCGGCACTGTCATCCAACAGAGTAGAGGAAGTCCAGAAAGATTTCTGCTTTCTATTTTTATCTCTTGAAGTAGAGTGCCTGATAGGGGTGAAAGGAATTCCCAGTTCCAAGAGGGAAACTTGCATTTCCAGGTAGAGAAACCTGGCTTTCTAGGTCTCAGCTTAGAAGTGATCAATCCTCGCAGGCTACCTCCCCAAACTCTCTCCAAAAAGGCTGGCCAGCTTCTTGGCAGGTATATTTGTCAGCTATTTCTCTGCTGTAACTAAAAAGCCCAACTAGCACAATTGTAGAAAAGGAAAGGTTCATTTAAGAGCTCATGGTTCCAGAGGCCTTAGTCCATAGAAGTCTGGCTCCATTCCTCAGAGTTCAAGGTAAGTCAGAACATCATGGCAAAAGAGTACGGCAGAGAGAAGCAGCTCCCATGAACATCAGGAACTGAGAGATAAAGAAACTCCATTCTCCAGATAGAAAATATATACCCCCTAACCATGCCCCCAGTGAATTACTTCCTCCAGCCACGCCCCACCTGCCTCCAGCCACCACTCAGTTAATCCCATCTGTGATAAATTCACTGACTAGGTTAAGACTATAACCCAATCATTTCTCCTCCAGGCTTCTTACATAGTCTTACATGTGAACTTTTGGGGGACACTACATCTAAACCATCACAGCATGCCATTCATTCTCTCAACAAATACCTTTTGAGGACCAGCTATGAGCCCAACACTCTTCTAGGAGTTGGAGATAAAACAATGAACAAAACAAGCAACATATCTGCCTTGAGGCTTACAATCTAGTGATGGAGACAGTTAAGGAGACAAATCAGTAAAATAAAAGAGTATTCTAGTAAGAACATGCAAAGAATTAAACATAATGACAGTTTACACAAAGTGTTCATGTAATTGCTTGTGGCCAGTATGGAAAGCTGGGAATTTTCCACAGGGTAACCAGGGAAGACCCCAAGATTTTTGAGTAAAAATGTTACAGAAGTAAAGGAACCAGTCATAGTATGTCTGTGGGAGTTAAGGAGGTGGACACTGGAGGGAGAAGAACACAGGTGCAAATCCCTCAGTCAAGAATGAGCTGGCCCCTTGAAGGTCCAACAGGGAGGCCATGTGACTAGAGCCAAATGCTTAATGGGGAGGCAGCTAGGACTCAGGTCCTCCTGATTTCTGGTCAGTCACACAGCATTGTGGTCACCATGGCCCTTTTATAAATGGGGGAGAATGTACACGAATCTCTTACAACAAATCCCTGTCAATGCATCTTACACAAAAATAATGCACTGTCCACTATTCTGATATTCTTTACTCTGTCATCACATAATAACAGAGTAATCCATTATCCACATTTACTAGGCTCTATTGGAGTGCCACAGCCAGCACAGAAAGCATTCCCCCACTACCACCAGCTCTCTCCTGAGGACAGAAAGTGGTTATGATTAACTTTCAGAGGTGGCCAACCAGAGATTTTTCACCAAAGGACATCATGATGTGTTTCTTGGCTTGGGATCTTAATTTTGTCATTTTTCATTTGTAAAAAGAAATGGAGTTATTCAGTTCAATGTTCTAATTGAACTATCTGCATCTTTTAAAGCTAGAACCCTTTAAACCTCTCTACTGTACCTTAAGTAGAATCACAAATTTCTAGTCCATCCAGGGGCCTTTAAGCACTTCTCCCTGCCCATGCACGGGAGTCTATCTCTGGAGAGCTAGGGAGACGTTACACTGGAAGACGGTTCAGGAAGACAGACACCAGAAGATGATGTCTTTACCAAGTTCACAAACAGATCCAAAGAAATTCAATGAAAAGAAGTAATGCAAGAAAAAGTATCAAACGTTTCTGTGAAGAAATACCCCATGGAAATGCTTCCTGCTGAACTCCTATACTCCATTTCACCTGTGATTTGGAATCTAAACAAAGTGGTTCAAATTCAACTGGAGTTCAAGGTCAGCAAGAATTACCAATGCAAAAATATTCTAAGTTTTTGCCATTTACCTTACAGATGACCTTGAGAAAACCTAGAGAAAAGATATCCCTATTCAAGTAAAATGACCTCTCACAAGGTCATCTGTAGAGGGCCAGTGAGCTCTTCTGCCCAAGCAGCTCCAGAGACCTTCTTGCCATCCTCTCTAAAGAAAAAGACATCAGAAAGAGTCCATGAAATACCTCCTTAGGTCAAGTCAACAAGGCTCAACAGGCCCTTTATGACCCTCCGGAGTGTGCTGGCCACATTGAACACAAACCAAGAGGAGTGGAAAAACGACTCGGTGAAGATGTTTTGTCTGTAGTATCTCTCTATAATCTGTCATATAGTCTCAGAACAAATTACAATTAAACTACTGCATGTGTGTGTGTCTACACTCACATGAATGGATAGTTTCCTTCTTGCAGCATTTTAGTTATTTTGTCTTTTACAACTTTTGCTTTTTCTTAGAGAATTAGGATGTTTTTATTTACTTTCTGCTATATTTCTCAATTATAGAAATGCACCTCAAGGTTGAATTTTCCTTTTTGAAAATTTGCTTATTCATTTTTAGTACACACTAACTGCACTGGAAAAATGGGATGGTCTAGTCTTCTCAAATTGTAATATTTGATTTTTTTAGTCTCATTATTAACCACTTTAAAATCTTCTTTAAGCCTATTTAATTTTCCATTGCTATAGAATACTTGTACTTAAGGATGTGTAGTCACATTCACAATTTGTCAAAACCTACAATGCCCCGCCCCAAAGCCCATGATAAACAACATGTCAGAAAAATTAAGCCAGAAAAATATGCATAACTTTCCCTTGCCAAAATTCCCTGTGTCCCTCAGCATGCTATTTTTTTCCTTTCTTTATTTTCATAAAGAATCAGTGGAGCCAAGCAGAGTGGCGCACACCTAAAATCTCAGCAACTCTGGAGGTTGAGGCAGGAGGACCACAAGTTCAATGCCAGCGTCAGCAACTTAGCAAGGCCCTAAGCTACTTAGTGAGATCCTGTCTCAAGATAAAATGGGCTGGAAATGTGGTAAAGCACCCTCGGATCAATCCCCAGAAAAATAAAGAAGAAAAAAAAATTAGTGGCCAGGGAAGCAACATATCTTAGAGTCAATAATTTAGGCAACTTTTCTTGCTTCACTTCCCCTTTTCTCACCTTACTATCCCAGATTTGCACCCCTCATAAAGATGTTAGCATCCTATCCTTTGCCAAATGTCCTGCTTTCTGGGAAACAAGGTGAAGGCAGCAGCCAGTGTGCATGGGTGTCACAGCTAGGAAGCTTGCTTCCAATTCAGATGCTCTGGTATCCACTCCTTGGAAGCAAAGTATTCCCAGAAAACACATGTATTAGTTTCCTATTGCTGCTGTAACAAGTTATCAGGTGTCTAGTTACTTAGTACAAACATAACAATGTCTCTTCCAGTTCTGTAAGTCAGAAATCTGAAATCAATTTCACTGAGTCAAAACCAAGGTGTTGGCAGAGCTGTTCCTTCTGGAGGCTTTGCAAGGAGAATGTCTCTGTTCTTTTCAACTTCTAGTGATACCTTTATTCCTGGGCTTGTGGCTCCTTCCTTCGACTTCCAGGTGTCCCATCTGATCTCTGTTATCATCATCACATTGCCTTCTCCTCTCCTATTGTCAAGTCTCCTCTATCTCCCTCTTATAAGGACCCTTGTGGTTATGATTAGGGCCCACCCAGATAATTTAGGATGATCTCAAGTCTCAAGATCCCTAACCTAATGCCACCTGCAAAGTTTCTTTTGCCATATAAGTTAACATTTATAGGTTCCAGGAATTAGTACCTTGACATTCTTGGGGCCATTATCCAAACCCCTACCGTACACAGAATCCTTTTGCACCCATACATTCACTCCCAAATGTGACAGAGCATTCTCTCTTAATGACTTCTCAGTTATGTTTTACCTCGGTGGAAGGCCCTTATGTAAATATGAAAAGTCAAGTGTATGACACAGTTCTTAGCAAATCTAGACAATGTCCTATCCCATTCTCTCATTATTTCAATAAGTGAAGTCTTCAACAGTGCTTCATGGTCTCTGGTCATCATGACATAAAACAAAGACTTAGTAATTACCAACATAATTTGACCAATTTAGAAGTCAGATGCCCCAATTTTACCCAATCTGTACTTCCTTTTGTGCTAACTATACCCATCTGGTTCTGAAGAAGCAATTTTCCAAGTTCCTAATATAAAATTAGTGCTTAATACAATTGATATCATTCTTAATCTTCTTTATGCCCTGATTTTATGAATTCAGAAAATTCATGATGTACCAAGAATATAAATTGAATGCAGATCAGCAGATTACCCTACTGTCTAGGTCTTATTTCCTCACGACTTTAATCTCATAATCTTAATCTTGATTTAAATCAATTTAAATACATAGAATGGAAAAAAAGTGTGGTGAAAGCCTAGCTCTAAGGTAGGTACCCAGTTAGTTATAGTCTCTAAAAATATATTCTTTTAGATAAATTATACAACCAATGCATATTTATTAATTTCATTTTTATGCCAGCTACTATAGTAGGCACAATCCATGCAACAATGAATAAATCAAAGCTCTTTTCCTCTTGGACTTTGCCCCTTACTTAGGAAGAGAGAGATAATAAACAAACATGTAAGTAAATATTGCCAGTGAGACTTGTTATAAAGAAAAATAAAGCTAGTTGTGTGGCATGGACCTGCAACTCCAGCTACTTGGGAGGCAGGGCAATCTAGCAAGACCTCATCAAAGAGAAAAAAGAAAGCAAGGTAAAAAATAAAGAGAATGATGGCAGGGGTGCTGTGTGTTGGATGGGTGGCTAGGGAAAGGTGTGACTGAGAGGAGACTGAATGGAATGAGAGCACATGTGGATGAGAGCAGAGGCAACACTCAGTTTCTAAGAATTGAGAAATGAGCGCTGGGAAATACAATGGCCCTGAAGCTAGAGCACTTGGGTTGTATGAGGAACAGCTAGGAGACCAGTGTGGCTGAGACTGAAGGGATGGGAGATGTATTAGTCAGGGTTCTCTAGAGGAACAGAATCAACAGGAAGTATAATTATAAAAAAGGGACACAGGCTGGGGTTGTGGCTCAGTGGTAGTGCACTTGCCTAGCACATGTGAGGCACTTGGTTCGATCCTCAGCACCACATAAAAAAATTTTAAAAATAAGGCATTTCTGTATATCAGTGACAACTCCTCTGAGAAGGAAATGAGGAAAACTACCCCATTCACAATATCCTCAAATAAATAAGACACTTGGGAATCAACTTAACAAAAGAAGTGAAGAATCTATACAATGAAAACTACAGAACCCTAAAGAGAGAAATCAAAGAAGACCTTAGAAGATGGAAAGATCTACCTTGCTCATGGATAGGCAGGATTAATATTATCAAAATGACCATACTACCAAAAAGCACTGTACAGATTTAATGCAATTCCGATCATCTATGGCATTCCTCATAGAAACAGAAAAAGCAATCATGAAATTCATCTGGAAAATTAGCGACCCAGAATAGTTAAAGCAATTCTAAGCAGTAAGAGTGAAACAGATTGTATCACTATACCAGACCTTAAACTATACTACAGAGCAATAGTAACAAAAACAGCATGGTACTGGCACCAAAAGGCTAGTAGACCAATGGTACAGAATAGAGGACACAGAGACTAACCCACAAAATTACAACTATCTTATATTAGACAAAGATGCCAAAAACATGCACTGGAGAAAAGATAGCATCTTCAACAAATGGTGCTGGGAAAACTGGAAATCCAGATGCATCAAAATGAAATTGAATCCCTATCTCTCAACATGCATAAAAGTTAACTCAAAATGTATCAAGGATCTAGGGGCTGGAGATGTGGCTCAAGCGGTAGCGCGCTCGCCTGGCATGCGTGCGGCCCGGGTTCGATCCTCAGCACCACATACAAACAAAGATGTTGTGTCCGCCAAAAACTAAAAAAATAAATAAATTAAAAAAAAATGTATCAAGGATCTAGGAATTAAACCAGAGACTCTGCGTCTAATAGAAGAAAAAGTAGGCCCATCTCCATCATGTGGGATTAGGCCCAACTTCCTTAATAGGACTCTTATAGAGCAAGAATTAAAACCAAGAATCAAAAATGGGATGGAATCAAACTAAAAAGTTTCTTCTCAGCAAAAGAAACAATCTGTGAGATGAACAGACAGCCTACATCCTGGGAGCAAATTTTTACCCCTCATACATCAGATAGAGCACTAATTAATCTCTAGGGTATATAAAGAAATCCACAAGCTCAAGCACCAAAAAAAAAAAAAAAAAAAACCACCAAATAATTCAATCAATAAATGGACCAAGGACTTGAACAGATACTTCTCAGAAGAGGATATACAATCAATCAACAAATATATGAAAAAATGCTCATCATCTCTAGCAATCAGAGAAATGCAAATCAAAACTACTCTAAGATATCATCTCACTCCAGTCAGAATGGCAGCTATTATGAAGACAACAACAAGTGTTGGGGAGGATGTGGGGGAAAAGGTACACTCATACACTGCTGGTGGGACTGCAAATTGGTGCAGCCAATTTGGAAAGCAGTATGGAGATTCCTTGGAAATTTGGGAATGGAACCACCATTTGACCCAGCTATTCCTATTCTCTGACTATACCCAAAGGACCTAAAACAGCATATCAGACACAGACACAGGGACACAGACACATCAATGTTTATAGCAGCACAATTCATAATAGCTAAACTGTGGAGCCAACCTAGATGTCCTTCAGTGGATGAATGGATTTAAAAAAAAAAAAGTGACAATTATACACAATGGAATATTACTCAGCACTAAAAAAGAAGAAAATCATGGCATTTGCAGGTAAATGGATGGCGTTAAAGAAGTTAATGCTAAGTGAAATTAGCCAATCCCAAAAAAACAAATGTCGAATGTTTTCTCTGATATAAGGGGGGTGACTCAAAGTGGGGATAGGGAGGGAGAGCATGGGAGAATTAGATTATTTCTAGATAGGGAAGAGGGGTGGGAGGGAAAGGGAGGGGGAAGAGGATTAGCAAGGATGGTGAAATATGATGCTCATTAGCATTCAAAATACATGAATGAAGATTTGAATTTGGTGCCAACATACAAACAGAGATATGAAAAATCGTGGTATATCTGTGTATTAAGAATTGTAATACAAAAAAAAGAGGAACATGTATAATGGAATAAATTGGCATGAACATACTTTATATAAAGAGATATGAAAAATTGTGCTGTGTATGTGTAATAAGGATTGTAATGCATTCCACTATTGTCATGTATTTAAAAAATAAAATTTAAAAATAATAAAATAAAATATATTGTGGATATTGTGTCTGTTAGGTGCAGGGCAGGCTGAACTAAGTTGTCTGCAGGGTGGGCTGAAGGAATGTTAGCTGCAGGATCACCCAGGCACTCAAACCCCCCCACCTCTGGTCCTTTCTATCTCTTCTTCTTCTCCTCCTCCTCCTCCTCCTCCTCCTCCTCCTCCTCCTCCTCCTCCTCCGCACTGCTGCAATAAACATCTCTTCTGAGTGTTGCGGTCACTTTCATTTCAGTGTCCATTTATAACTAAAAATATTTTTTAAATAAGTAAAAAGGGGACTTACTAGGTTGGCTTCCGTCGCCAGAAGCTGTCTAGTCCACAATGGCCGTCCGAAGGCTGGAGAGCTGGAAGAACCAGCAGCTGTGCGGTGAGAGAGGCTGAAGCCCCAGAACAAGAGAGATCAAGGGTGCTCCCCTAGTCTGAGAAGGCTCTGGAGAATCACTGGCAGAGTCCGATATTCTCAGAGGATCGCAGCAGCACTCAAGAAACCGGTAGAAGAGAATCGAGCTTGCCTCTGCGGCTGCTTCCCTGTTCTTCCAACTTTTATTCCAACCAAGCCATCATCCCATTGGTTGGTGCTGCCCACACTTAGGGAGGGTCTCCATTTCAATTGGCTATCCCACATGCCAAAACCAATCATTCCTAGATAAACCCTCATCAATACACCCATAATCTCTTAATCCAATCAAGTTGACAATTCAAATTGACTATTACTGGAGACAAGGCCAGGTACAGTAGAGGCTCTGTAATTAGGCTCTCACATGAAATCACTGCCAGATGTCACCAGCGGAAAAGAAGTTTCTGCCCACCCCTAATCATCCCCTGAGTTACTATAGAAGAGGTTGCACCTGATGTCATTTAAATACTCAAGGACCAGTAATTCTTCTTCCTATAAGAAGACAGGGACACCACAGGGTTGCTTCCTGAGTTCTGAACTTGTTTGAGTTTTGCTTTGGGAGACAAATTAGAATACCCAGATGAGTGTTAAGGTTGGGTTCTATTTTAGTTGGCCTTTTCACTGCTGTGACTAATAGGCCTGACAAGAACCATTTTAAGGAGGAAAAGTTCCTTTGGGGATTCAGAGTTTCAGAGGTCGCAATCCATAGGCAGCAATCTCCATTCTTCGGGGCTCAAGGGAAGGCAGAACATCATGGCAGAAGAGTGAATTTGAAGAGACAGGACTGAAACCAGAATTAGACAGGCAGTCAGTAGAGATGGGTAAATCCAGTCAGATTGGATCAAGGAGGCCAATTTGAGTCCAGGAAGTTGGAGACTGTCCCCTGAGGGAATGAAATGTTAATTCCTTCAGACCCCTTCCTGCTTATCAAGAACTTGCCCCCCCTCCAAACTGTTGCTAAAGTAACCTGTCCCAGGGAGTAATAAAGTTGTTTTTTAATGTGTCCCGGGATGCTCTATCCTGCCCTTCCCCCAGCCATCTGCTTCTCACCAGGAAGCATCCCCTAAGCCTAGTCACTTCCACAAGGAGAGAGATAAGAGGAAAAGGCAGGAGAACAGAGGAAGCCTAGGACATATAAAAAAAGGGCAGAACACCCTGCTTCTGAGGATACCAGGATACCAGCTATGGCCCCTTTTTCTCTCCCGGGAGAAGTCCATGTTACCCCTTTTTAAATAAACCCTGCTTCATATGCTTGCCTCGGCATGGCATGCTTCTCTAGTGTTACACTTCAACATGTGGAGAGGCAGGACTCGTCACCGGTAACCACCAGTGGTATCAGTAACACATGAGGAAGGAGTCACAGGGAGAGATGGGAAGCGACGGAGTGGGAAGGGGCCAGTTTTTTTATAACAGCACACTCTAGAGAACTAACTCAGGGTCCTACAAGGACCTTAATCCCTTCTGAGGAGATGCCCCCTGTGACCTAGTGACCTCCCACTAGGCCCCACTTCCTAAAGGTCTCACTGCCTCTTAGCATTGACATACTGGGGACCAAGCTTCCAGTGAATGAACCTGAGGGGACAAACCACATCCAGACCACAGCTACTATGATGTGCCTCACCATAGTTTACTTTGTATTTATTCTGTTGTTTTCCTCAGCTTCTTGTGTGTGTAGTATTGGGGATTGAACTCAGAACCTTGCACATGCTAGGCCACCACTTTACCACTGAGCCTCATCCCTAGACCTTTACTCAGCTTCTTGTATCTGTAAATGTCTTTCATCAAATATGAATCATTTTCTGGTGCACATCTGTAATCCCAGCAGTTTAGAAGGCTGAGGCAAGAGAATGGCAAGTTCTAGGTCAACCTTAGCAATTTAGTAAGACCCTAGGCAACTTAGCAAGACCATGTCTCAAAATAAAAAATAAGGAATTGAGTTGTGGCTCAGAGGTAGAGCACTTGCCTCGCATGTGTTAGGCACTGGGTTTGTTTTTTCAGCACCACATATAAATAAATTATTAAAATAAAGATCCATTGACAACTAAAAAAATATTTTAGAATGAGTAAATACTAAATAAAATGGGATGGGGATGTGGCTCATTGGTTAAGTATCTCTGGGTTCAATCTCTAGTACCGCCCCCCCCAATTTTTTTTTCAACAATTATTTCTTCAGCTGCTTTTTCAGTCCTATTTTTCTCTCCTAGTGTTCCTCAAACCCATATGTTAGCCACATGTTTTCAGAATGGAAGCCATAAAGCAGAAACTAACCCTTTTTCTAAGTATTGACTCCTTTCCAGAGTCTTTTGGTTTTGTTTTGTTTTGTTTCACTTTCAGATAGTTTTTCTACCCCTCACCAGGTCAGTTTGACAGAAGATCATGTGGCTATCACCAGAAGTGATCCCTGATAAGTGACCAGCTTTCCCCTCTGGCCTCCCAAGAAGTCCACCAGACTGTGGGGAAACAGAACTACTCTACCTGCAAAGTCCCAATCCCAGCCATGGCCTTACAATTCACATGTCAATTTGATTTGAGAAGTTAATGGAACGGTTTGTTAGATGGCCCCATCCTGAATCCACCTGTTCTAAAAGATTAAAATTCAAAAGATTAAAATTCCACAGGGATAAAAACAGATTCAAAAGACCTGAGTTGGGCCCAGTTCTTCCAGGAACTAGCTGTGTGACCTTGGACAAAGCACCTTTTCTAAGCCAGCAACATGTGAGGAGCCCATCCCCCCACCACACACACATACACACACACACACACACACACCTCGCAGCCCTGTAGCCTCATGGGTTGATTATGAAGATCAAATGAGGCAACATATGGGAACATTTCTATACACTGTGTCTGACATTGTGAGTCTACTGTGATTCCCTAAAGTTCAAAGCATTGATTGTATCCCCAGGGCATGGCACACATATATGTCAACATAATAATGTATGGCGCAAATCCCACCAGACTCTTTTCCAGTCAGTGTCTAGAGAGACAGGACCACTCAGTAAGTCCCAGAGGAAGTTCTGCTTTTCTTTCCTTAAAAACCCAAAGCTGGTGACATTTATTGATAAAATCCAGATTAGAATAAAATCCTAATTTAACTTGTGTCATTAGTTCTGCTGCTCAGGACACCTCCCTTTCCAAGGGGAAACATGAGCTCAGATGGTGTTACTTAATAAACCAAAGGAGAGGGGACAAGGCATAAACTAGCAGTAGACCTCTACAAAAAAAGGAAACTGGGCTCTAATTTCAATAGGAATGGAAATCTGAGAACTTGACAAGCTGCTGCAAAGTCCCCAGGAGAGCTCAGCACCGAGCTGGGAGGAGAGGAGGTGGGGCTGAGTGAGACCAGGGTGGGAGCCGGGATAGGCTGAGTGGAAAGGCGGTGCTGGGAAGGCACTGAGCAGAGGCAGGCAGTCACAGGTACAAATAGGAATAGAGACAGATGCAGGAACAGGAGGAATTCAAGATGGGAGCCACCATTCAGTCCGCCCTACCTTTGGTGCTTCACATATGAAATGAGTTAAATAAATGCCCAGCACCTAAGCCTGGGTAATTATTTTCCCAAAATTTCTAGCACCACTACCACCACCACCTCTCAAGGCCCATTAGCCTCCATGACATTAATCCCAAGAGAAGGGGAAACTGTTCTCCATTTCAGTGTAAGGCCAGCACAGGGCCTTGATCAGCTTAAATCTGCTCCTCCTCCTCCTCTCCAGCTGTTTCCAGCTGCATTCTGAGTCTCCCTCTCTCACCATTTCCCAGCTCTACCAGCTTCCTTCCAGTTCCTCTGAATGCACCAAATTCATTCCTTGGGGCTTTTTTTTTTTTTTTTTTTTTTTTTTTTTAAGAAAGAGAGAGAGAGAGAGAGAGAGAGAGAGAGAGAGAGAGAAAGAAATTTTTTAATATTTATTTTTTAGTTTTTGGCGGACACAACATCTTTGTTTGTATGTGGTGCTGAGGATCGAACCCGGGCCGCACGCATGCCAGGCGAGCGCGCTACCGCTTGAGCCACATCCCCAGCCCCACCTTGGGGCTTTTGATGACTAGCCTTTTCCTCTCCCCAGAAATCTTTCCTCCCAGATCTTGGTGCAGTTGGCACTTTCTTTGTGCAGGTCTCCACTCAAATCTCACCTCCTTGGAAAGGCACAACAACCTTATTCCCAGACACTAGCACATCTCAAAGTTCTTGTCCCTATCCAAAATTATTTATTTGTATAATTGTGATTGTCATTTTCTCTCCACTAGAATACCTCTTTGCTCCTTGCAGCATCCCTAGTGCTTAGAACCCTTAATATTGATGAGTGAATGGATAGGTAAAGGTGAGGTTTGAGTGAGATGATGTACCCAAGTCCTTGCAGAGTGCCAGGCACTTTAACAATGGCATCAATTATTATTACAGTTACTATTATCCTTTTTTGTTGTTGTTGTTGCTGGTCAGATAAGGTAGTGATAATGACCCCAAAGTGAGAGAGCAGGAAACCTGCTTTTTCAAGAAAGCCACCATTATTTTCCTCTAGAGGACAAGAAAAAGATTCAAATAGATTCATCACCCCACCTTTCCAAGGCAGAGGTGTGTAGTGGTGAGATCACTCCATGGCTCTGAATTCAGTTTCCCCATTTAAGAAATATAGTAAGTTCACTGGGAGTTGTATGAAATCCCTTCTGATTTGAAACCTCCTCCACTTCCTCTCAACTGTTCTTGCCTGCCTCCTAGAGGAAAAGAGGCAGAGATAGCTAGGAGCCCCTGAACTAAATTTTGTTGTCAATTCCCAAATGACTAGATTGGACAGTGTCCTCCTCCACAGGATAGTGGGCAGAAAGCCCAGGTGACGCACTGGAAGCCCTCCTCTGCCTTTGATTCAGAACAGTGTCTAACTTGCTTTGCACACTTATCGTGAGCAGCTTTACACCGGATACCCTTTCCTACTAACCTTACAAGGAAGGCATCTTTATTGCTTTCCTTTTTAAGTGCATGTGGGGGGAGGAGGGAGGGTAAGGGGACATAAACAGAAAGGTCACACAGTCCTAAAGCAACAGGGTTAAGAGTGGCAATCAGATCTACTTTCTTTTGGCTCTTAGCCCCAAGGAATTCTCACCAAAGGGTCTTAAACCCCTTGATCATCAAAATCAGCAGGGAAGATCTTCAAAGGCTCCAAAGCCTGCCGGATTCCTGCTGAATCTTTAAGGGTGATGAACAGACATCCATCTTTTTCAAAAGCTCTCCAAGTCCCAAACACTCAGCCGGAGTTGGAAACCACCCCATTTCGCTGGGCAGTGAAGCCGTCTAGCCGTTGGGAAGCGGCCAGTGAATGCGCTAATCCTTCCTACTGTCGTCATTGAGAACGTCATTCTATTCTTCCCTGCGGGTCCGGGCTCCGCGCCTGAGTGCACGGCAGCCGCGTCTCGGCACCGCCCTCTACTGGACATACGGCGAAACCTCTACTGCAGCCAAACCCTCCACCTGGAAGCATGCAAGTGTAGAGGTGTCAAGGAATGCTCGCCAACTCCTTTATAATTCCCCACGGTGAAGCGGAGATGAGTGTTAATTATACGCTGCCCCAAAAAATGCATAGTGATCAAGTTATACTAATAAATGCACACAAATAAATAAATTAAGAATTTGGAGCCAGGTTCAGTGGCTCAGGCCTGTAATCCCAGCAGCTCAGTAGTCTGAGGCAGGAGGATCACAAGTTCAAAGCCAACCTCAGCAACTTAGCTAGACCATGTCTCAAAATAAAAATAAAAAAAGGATGGAAATGTGGCTCAGTGGTTAAACCCCTCTGAGTTCAACCCTGGTACAAAAAAAAAAAAAAATGTTTTGGCTGGGGTTGAACAGTTGCTTAGCATACCCAAGGCCATGGGTTCAATCCCCAGCATCTAACATATAGATAGATAAATTGATTGAATGATTTTTTTTCCTTGTAATTAGAACAGTACTAGCTAAACACTTGGTTGAAAAGAAAAGACAAGTACTTATGTGACTCATTCAGTAAAGGGTCACCACTGGGTAGAGAGTTTCTTCCCTAGGAGATGCCCAGACTTCATTTACTTATTTACTCACACATTTTTTTCAACAGTTATTTACTGAATTCTTAGGAAATACCAAGAACCCTTCTGTCAGTAGGACTTTGCAAGACAAGAAATTCTCCCTTTGTGGAGTTTATAGTCTAGTGATGGATACAGATACAGGTATTAAATAGATAAACATCTATGTAAGGGCTATCAAGGAAAAGAACTAGGTTTTTGAAAGTCCTGTTTTGGGAAGAATGGTCAAGGACAGTCACCCTCTGGAGCTAACTTAAAGCCATGAAAAGAAATTTGACATGAAATCAGTCATGCAAAACTGGGAGAGGTCCAGGTGGCTTAATAAGTTCTCCTTTAAGACATTCAGAGGGAGCCAGTGTGGCTGGAGAACCATGAATGGGGGAGGGGGCAGGGTGTGGATTGAGATGAGATTAAAGAGATGGGGATTAACAAGTATTTAGGAAGTGGCAGGCACCATTCCACAAGATGCAGAGAGATTAAATTCTTTGCCCAAAGTTCTGAAGATAGTGGGTAGCAAAACTAGGATGTAAACCCAAACAGTCCTGCATCAATACCCAGGCTCAGTACATGTCCTTTACTCTACCTTGCCTTCCAGGCAGTATTAAGAAGCTTGAGTTTTGATGTACGTGCAGTGAGATATCTTTGTAAGTCTTTAATCTGGGCTTTAGGCAATCTCTTGTGTTTTGACAGGACGGTGCTAGATGGGTAATAAGGAGGCAAGAGTGAAGGGACAAGATGAGAGCTTCCTCTTCCAGACTACCCCACCTGTCTCTTCTATTTTAAATATGTTTACCTCTCTCCCATCTTCATATCTACACTCTTTTCCAAGCCATCATCCTCCCTCACCTCACCTATGGTCCTTGTAACTCTTCTCTGTGTACCTGTCCTCCCTTGATAGTAGCCTTCATTTCTGTAACTTTATCAGTATCTATAATATATATGTTATGGTTTGGATATTGCGGTGTCCCTGGTGTCCCCACTAAGTTCCTGTGTTCATGTTCAGGCAAGGGAGAATAGTGGCTTAGACAAGGGTATAGAGATGGAGATAGGAAAGAGGTGAACAGATTTAAGAGAGAAGTGAGGGTGGGTGGGGCGGGGGTGATATGGGAGAAAAAGCTGTCAAAGATGGCACCTGGGCTCAGGAAACTGGGTTCTGATGTTGTCAACTGAGATGGAAGGAAAAGAAGTTTAGGAGAGTGGGTAGAATTCAATAATGCAGACATTGAGTTTGAGATGCCATCAAACTTAATGTACATCAAAGTGAAAACCAAGAAGACTGTAGTATAAATGACCAGCATCTCAAACTTAATGTGTATAAAGGCAAACTCTTCATTTACCTAATTCTGAAGTGCAGAAATGGAAATATAGGCTAGAAATGGAAATATACTCCCTATAAATGCTGTTAGTCCGCTTTTTGTTACTGTGACCAAAATATCTGACAAGAACAACTTAGAGGAGGAAAAGTTCATTTTGGCTCACAGTTTTAGAGGTTCATTCCATGGTCAGCTGATTCTATTGCTCTGGGCCCAAGATGAAGCAGAACATCATAATAGAAGGGTGTGGAAGAAGGACACTGCCCTGCTCATGGTGGCCAGAAAACAGAGAGCAAGAGGAAGCAGCCTCAGATAAGTTAAAGCCTTGCAAGGCACCCACCTCATCTAGCCCTACTCCATCTGCCTACAGTTAACACTCAGTCCGTTCAAACTAGGATGGGTCTAACAATCATTTTTACCTCTGAACATTACTACGTTAACACAGAAGCTTTGGGTGTGGGGGGGCAACTCATAACAAATGCATTATAGGTGCCATTTTATTCACAGAAATGAAGGATACTATCCAAGAAGAGCACGTCCACAGAGAAGAGTTCCAAGGACCAAAACCTCTCCAACATTTGAAGATTGGATCCAGGAAGAGAAGAATGGATAGAAAGATTGCCAATATCTGAGGAGGGTCAAAAAGGAAGGAATAAATCACAAGCCAGAAGCAGCCTAGGGCTGTGCACATATTGTTCTCTGCAAAAGAGACACCTCATTCCTGTTTCCTTACACATGAAAAGAATTGGCTCAGACTTGTGGAGTTCCTGAGTCAAAGTCCAGGCTAGTGTAGGGAGCCCACATGCTTGTCTCAGTGTAGACTAGAAGGTAGTTGGGTATGCCTGAAATAGAAGTGTTGTAGGGAAAACAAGGCAAGGCACCAAAGATAGCAGGAAACAGTTTTATTTGGCTGCATCCAGGTTCAGAGGGTACAGCCTTTGCTGTAATCAATCAATCCCCTGAACCCCGAGTTCAGGGAGTTTCAGAGTTTTATACCCAACATGTAAGGGGAGGGGCTCAGAAGTTCACATAAAAGCAGCTTTTTCTTTCATTGTTCTGGGCAAGTTAACTCTTCAAGGACAACATCTGAGAAAGGGGGAGCTTCATCTCCCCTTTCTTACTTCCCCCTGCCAGCTGTTACCATGGGCCCATTTATAACATATCTAAAAAATGTAGACATCTCTATGAAGCCCAGCTCAAGGCCAGAGGCCTTGTTTGCACATTTCTTCAAAGTACTATACTGGATACGTTTGTGAAAAACTAGTAAGGGGGTGCCCAGCACCTGGAGTGCTGGTATCTTCTCGGCCAGTAGCCAAGTAAACAGGGTGACATGAAAATAGGAAGTTTATCTACAATAGACTCTTTTGCTGACAGTCCTAAAATCAGCCATGGTGAAGAGGGCTTTTCTGTGGAGAAACGGGGTGCCACTTCAGAAGGACAAGTGTCAACACTTTCCCTTTGATTCCTACCGAGAGGAGCGGACAGGGTAAGTCAGCTCAGATGCAGATGCCCACCGGCCTGTGGAAGACAGAATACACTCCCAGAGAGGATGGGTGGGTGGGCTTTATTACTTAAATTCTTCTTGTCATTTCCTGTGGTACTTTTCCTTTTTTTATTCTCTCCCTGCCACCACTTCTGTTTTCACCCTTTCCCCCTCTTTCTTCCTTATTATCTTCCTCCCCAGAAAGCATTCTGATGTTAGCAATCATTTGTCTCCATAATCCCATGATAATAAAAACAGCATCATCAAAGAATCTGCTGATTTAATGGGTTTTTTTCTTCCTTGAGAATTGCTGACATCATGTTTTAAGAGGATTTTGGCTAGGAATGGTGATGCAATGACTCAGGAGGCTGAGGCAGGAGGATTGAAAGTTCAAAGCCAGCCTCAGCAACTTAGCAAGATCCTGTCTCAGAATTGAAAATAAAAAGGATCTGAGAGTGTAATTTAGTGGTAAAGTGCCCCTGGGTTCAATCCCTAATGCCAAAAACTTTAAATTTAAATTTAAAAAGAAGTAAATGTTTTAAGAGGATTTTTGTCTGTGTGGTAAGGAGAAAGGAAAAATGAGTCCTCACCCTGAAGCCCAGCACTTGCACAGGGAAAAGCAATTCTATGAAAAACAGTCTCTAGCTTCTTGCCTGACAGCCCAGAAATATGGGTGGGTAAGTCACTGGGGAAATTCTACCATTAAAACCAAAAGAAAACAACAATGCCCTCTATCATTTCCTAATTATAAAAGCAAATTTTGTAGAAAGAGACTTCTCAAAGTGTAATGAGCATACAAATCATCTGAGACTGTATTAAAATGCAGCTTTTGACTTAGGAGGTCGCAGTGGGGACTAGTCACCACATTTCCAGCAAGCTCCCAGGTGATGCTGAGGTTACTGGCCAAAGAACCACTCTTTGAACAGCAAGCATTTAGCAGACAAAACATAGCTAGGTATCAGAAATGACTGTGTTAAATTAAAATCTAAGTTTAGTTAAAAAGAAAGGATTACAAAAGCCAACTATAAATGTCTCTTCGGGTGGGACATTCTGTTTCCTACTTGTCCCTCCTGACCCCTCCCCAGCATCACCACCAGTGTCTAGAGAGGGGACAGATCTAGTTGAGGATGTGGAGTCCCTGGGTGTGGGGTCGAGAGAAGGTGCCCAGGGAAGCAGAAAGTCAGAGAAGGGTCTAGCCCTGCTGCTGCTTGAGATAACCGGTCTTTTGCTGCCTCGCCTGAGGCTTGTCAGATGTAGGGTCTGTAGGTTCAAGAGGAGCATCAGTGCAGAGCCAGAGGTGGATGGGGGAGAATGTGGGGAAAAGAGGTGGGACTGACCAGAACCAGGATTTGCCTCTCTACCTTCCCCACTAAACCCTAAGTCTGGAGGATGGTCTCCAAGGGATGCTCCCCTCCCCAGAGCTCACAGTTCCCTGCCTGGAAGGAATAAGAGAAAGCTCTGAGCTTGTTTCTGGGGTGAGATTCTCGTTCTTGGGACTTTCTACCCTAGGATGTATCCACCTCCCTTATCTCCAGGTCCTGCTCTCATCCCAACCCTCACCAGCACTGGCATGCCACAAAAATAAGAAACCGCACAGAAGACTCAATGGAAAAATTGGAATAGAAAATAAATAATGAAATAAAAAACAAAATACATGGGAAAATTGATAGAGCTAAGAAAAGAATAACTGGAAATAATAGAGCTGAGAAATTCTAATGGAAAGAAGGAACAAAGACATTGAAAAGATAAAAGAGCAAGGTGTGGTGGCACACGCCTGTAATCCTAGCAACTTGAGAGGCTGAGGCAGGAGGATCAAAAGTTCAAAGCGGACCTCAGCAATTTAGCAAGGCCCTAAGCAACTTGACAAGACCCTGTCTCTAAATAAAATACAAAAAGAGATGGGGTGTTGCTCAGTGGTTAAGCACCCCTGGGTTCAGTCCTTGTTACCAAAAAAAAAAAGAAAAAGAAAAGTTGAGAATCATGGAAGACAGAGATAAGAGTCTCAACATCCAAGTAACTGGATTCATAAAAGGAAGAGAAGAGGGGAAGGGGATATAGCTCAGTTGGTAGAGTGCTTGCCTTGTATGCACAAGGCCCTGGGTTCTATCCCCAGCATCACACATACATACACACACAAAAAAAAAAAAAAAGAAGAAGAAGAAGAAGGGAAGTATATGGAGAGGAGACGATATCTGAAGACAGAGTAGAAATTAATTTCCCAGAATTAAAGAGATGGAAGATCTCAACTAAGAGGATCCAGAAAGGCTAAAGTGGAGACGTGGGAAAACTGACACCTATACACATTATTGTGAATTTAAGATCAAAGAAATTTCTAAAAATTTTCATTGGGAAAGAGCACATCATTGATAAATACAGTCCCCTTGGTCTCTAACCTCCCACTCAGTGAACATGTCTGTGTGACACTGACTGGTAGGGAGAGAGGGGAGGAGGGGGACTGAGGGGGCTCACAGAGGATCCTGCCTGCCAGGGCACTGTGAGTAGACCCCAGGATACAGCAATGATATACAGCATTCTTACCAACAGGACCACCACTCTTACCTGCCTCTGGAAAGGTCAGTGCTCAGCCCTGTGAGGTCAGGGAGTACCCATAGAGAAATGGCATGGACAGGGTCTACCTGCTCTACTCTTCTCTCTTACCAGCCACATGATGCCCCTAAGGCCCTTTTTCTAATCAAAGCTTGTTTCCTCATCTGTAAAATACTATTTTTGCTCAAGATCCCATCCCCTCAGAACACACTGTAGTGATTATAATTTTGTACTTTCAGGCAGTTACCGTGTCCGTCAGATGCTGGTGCTTCCTGATTTTAAACTTTCAGAGGCAACCCCGTTGGCCACCCTCCTTTGTTCTGTTCCCTACTGTTGGAAACTGAGGCAGGATCATCATTTTATCTCTGGCCAGTGGCTGTAATCTTATCAATTTCAGTTTCTTCACCTACAAAATGAGGGGACTTGATGACTTTTTTAAATATTTATTTTTTACTTGTAGTTGGACACAAAACCTTTATTTATTATTTATTTATTTATCTATCTATCTATCTATCTAGAACCAGAAAGTAGAGCAAAGGTTACAGGAGGAAGGAGGTAGTGATAAGGAGTATAATTTAACTGATGCTAAGTCTCTGTTTGGAGTGAGAAAAGTGTTCTGAAAATGGATAATGGTGATGGTTACACAATACTGTAAATGTAATTAATACCATGGAGCAATGGCCTTAAAAATAGTTAACATCAGGCAAGGAATGTAGCCCGGTGGTAGAAGTGTACAAGACCCTAAGTCCATTCCCATTACCACACATGCAAAAAAACAGTACATGGTAAATTCTATGCATATTTTACTAAAAAAAATTTAAATAAATAGAAGAAAAAGAAAAGGGAACATGCTAGATTTGGCCCACACCAGTCTCTGTCTAGTCCAGACTAATGGTTGAAACCCTTCTAGGATTACATCACCAAGTACTGTAAATAATAGAGAACAACAAATCTCTTCTCCCTTTTTTGTTGTTTTGGAGTTTTTGTTTGTTTGTTTGTTTTGGTACTGGGGATTGAACCAGAGGTGCTTTACCACTCAGCTATATCCCCAGACATTTGTAATTATTATTTTTTTAGTTTTCAGACAGGCTTTTGCTAAATTGCTGGGATTGGCCTTGAATTTGCATATCTCCTGCTTCAGCCCCCTAGTTGCTGGGTTTACAGGTATATACCACAGCACCCTAGAATAACAAGTCTCAAGAGGAAAAGCGGACATGTCTGAATTTTTTATTTTGTTGAGGTAATTACACCTCAAGAAAAATGACAGGAATCATCAAGTGTTTACTTGTGGTATCAATTGTCTCCGAGGAGCAATTATTTT
Source organism: Marmota marmota marmota (assembly GCF_001458135.2). NCBI lineage: Eukaryota > Metazoa > Chordata > Mammalia > Rodentia > Sciuridae > Marmota > Marmota marmota. Next base: position 41,068,466 of record NW_025999932.1, read on the forward strand.
CTGAGCTGCTAGCTACACCAGTTGGTACACCATGGGATTTCAACCATCTTCTCAAGTGAATTTGTAAAGAAAAGTTTGGCTTCTTCAAAGAATTGTTAATATGTTACAGCATATTATCTAATGGTCTACTGTTGTAATTATATAATTATTGATCCCTTTGAGCAATCGATGACACCAAGTAAGAAAACTTCAACAAAACTGTTATGCAAATTTATTCCAAAAACTAGTGTTTTTAGCCCATCCTCTGAACAAATTGGAAACAGTGTGTTCCTCTGTATGTGCTTACCCTGTGACTTAATTGTTTGATAAATTAGGAGGCTTATACCAAAGACCAGTACAAATCTGGGCAGCTTCTGACTTGTGCACAAGACCTGCACCGCTAAGTCATTGATGCCCATCTGCCTCCCTAGTTGCATCTTCCTGAGTTACGTACAGTTTGTGTGTGTGCATTTCACCTCCTTGAGAATTAACATCAGTGGAAATGCTGAACCAACAAAGAGGATAAAGAGTACCTTGAAAGCCAGTAATCCCAGTTACTGATGATGCTGAGGCAAGAGGATCTCAGGTTCAAGACCTGCCTGGGCAATTTAGCAAAACCCTATCTCACAATAAAAAGGATGGGGGATGTGGCTCAATGGTAGAGCACCCTTGAGTTCAATCCTAGTACCAAAATTAAACAAGAGAGATCACCATGATTGATTTTAAAAACTAAATCTGGAAAAGCAAGAGAAGTAGGACTCCTCCACCTGTTCATCAGTCACAAATATGTAATATTTATGTAATAGGCTGGGCATTTTCCTTCCCCACCATAGCACAGAGCCTGCCTTCAGGTCCAGCCTATGTACCCACAGTTGTCAGCTTGGCCTTCCATAGGAGCAAACTAATCTTTGGAGTATGGCTTGGAGTTCTAGCTAGACTTATGACAGCCCAAGAGATGGTCACCTTACTTGTTCTCTATTGTGAAAATGTCCACCATTCATGTGAAGACATGCTTTGGACCAATATGGTAGTGCAGGAATTCTTTATTTAGAATCCATGATGGGCATTAGAGAGTCCATAAACCTAAATATTGTATGCAAACTCTTGTGACTATGTACATTTTCCTGGGGGAGAAGGTCTTTGTGTTTGATCAAATTCTCAAAGTGGTATAAGATTTCTTTTTTTTTTAATCAAGAAACTTGAAAGAAATTACAGAATAGTGTCACATGGGTTCCATGGAATCAAGTATCAGTCATTTTCTGACTGAGCTAATGTGAGAAACGTGCTTTAGATTCTCCTCTACTCCTAATCTTAATTTAGCCTCTATTCCCAATGAGAAGCAGATCATTTTAGAAATATCCTTAGCTACTGATTCAGGCTGTACCAGTTTTTTATTTTGTCTTGTTTTTTTAATTTGTGGGGCTAGGGATCTAACAATCCAGGTTCTTGTGCATGCTAGACAAGTGCTCTGCCACTGAACTGCACCTCCAGTTGTCCTGTACTGTTTTTAAAGGTCCCAGGTTAAGCCCTGCTCACACAATCTTAAGGACCCAAATACTTATACCACACCCAGGCAGAGGTCCTCTTCAGATTTCCCCCAGTGACTTGAATTAGGGCTATAAGTCAGGTGTTTTAATAATAGAATATGTTCTAGGTATCACTCAGAGAAAATTAAATGAGATCTCTTACAAATTAAAGCCTATACCTTTGACTTTTGGAGGGGTGCTTGGGATTGAACCCAAGGCCTTGAGCATGCTAAGCAAGCACTCTACCACTGAGCTACATCCACAACCTGTAAAGCTTATGCATTTCATTGAACCATTGTCCATAAAACAATGAGTTAATAAGTGTTTGTTTGAAACAGTCCTTAATGAGTGAGTGTGTGTGTGTGTGTGTGTGTGTGTAAAGAGATTTTGGAAAGATGGCAGTAAGCAGGGATGGAGTAGTTTTAAAATGTCTCTGAATCTTCAAATAAAATAATGGAACTACAACAAACCAAAAACCTATAGAGACTTTCAACAGAATTAGGAAATTGGATATCTCCATGACACAAGAATATAAGCAGATAAGGGCAAATTTCTGAAAGCCCCAGACTACCTGGGATTTGTATCTGAGCAGGAAAAGGCAGAGTGGAACAAGTGGTGTCTATCAGTCTTAAGTACATTTTATGAGACTAAATAATTCATTTAAAAAGAGAGATTTATTTTGGCTCATGGTTCTGGAGGCTGGGAAGTCCAAAAATGGAACAGCCTCATCTGGCAAGGGTCTTGTACTACTTTGACTATGGCTGAAAGTGGAAGGGCAAGCAGTCACATGCAAGAGACAAAACATGAGGGGTGGCCAACTGTATCGTATCACAATCCACTCTCCTGGTAACTAATCTAGTTCCTCAAGAGTGAGAATTAACTCCCATGAGAGCATTAATCCAAGAGGATAGATCCCTTGTGACCCAAACACATCTTAAAGGTCTCGCCTCATCCTCACACTGTTATTTTGGGGACTAAGCCTCAACATAAGTTATGTTAGGGACAAACTATATCCAAACCATTGCACTGAAGACCTGAAAACAGTAAAATGCCCAAATATTTGCTGGAAAGCATGAAACCTGAGGAGGTTTGCCCACTCCAAAATGTAACAAAGTAAGGAGTCTGCAGTGGGATTGAAGAGACTGGAATGGCCTAGCTCAGTGAAGCGAAGAAATTGGGACATAAGAAACAGCAGGTCCAGGTAAAAGTGAGGGAAGGAAGCAGAGCCAGGAAGTCCCAGATCAAAAGCTGCTATGTATTGAAACCTAACAAAAATAACGGAAAAATGGGTTAAAGCCCACTTCTTTCAAAGATTCAGGAAAATGCACTTCACACAATAATGAACAACAGAGAAGCATTGAGGTAAAATCCTGTACAATGTAATTTGCTGATATTAGAAGTATAAAAATAAGTCAGGCAAGATGGCATATGCCTGTAATCCCATTGACTCAGGAGGCTGAGGCTGGAGAATTGCATGTTCTCCAGCCCCAGGCAATTTAATGAGAATCTTCTTTCAAAAAATAAGAAGGGATTGGGGTGCAGCTCAGTGGTAAGAGCAGCCCTACCATTGCTCTAGAATAAATAAATAAATAAGAGCAAAAGTAAACATCCCAAGCTCCCAATGAAACAATTCACCCTACCTGTGAACTAAACCTGAATCTCATCAAGCCACTGAATTTAGCAGATCTTTGCAGGAAATACACAGGACAGAAGAGCATGAACCTCACAGATCCAGATTGTATCAGGTCAAATGATCCAGATTGTGAGAGAGACAGGTCAAACCATCTAAATTCTTTCTATAAGCATATTATTCTTGATCTCCTATTTATTTGCTTTGTTTGGTATTATGCTTTAATTTTTAAATGTATAAAGAACCAAAAGTCCCTTCTACTGCTCAGATTCTCCTTGAGGGAACCATCCAATACTTATGATAGAATTAAAGAATGCAATTGTAGTCCTTTCCACTCATTAATTATCCATGAAATGAAATTAGACCTGACTAATTTTTTTAAATTATTTTTATTTATTTTTTTATTTTTCGGCAGACACAACATCTTTGTTTGCATGTGTTGCTGAGGATCCAACCCAGGCCGCACGAATGCCAGGCAAGCGCACTACCGATTGAGCCACATCCCCAGCCCATAGACCTGACTCATTGACTCTTTTTTGTTGTTGTTGTTGTTTTTGGATACCAGTGATTGAACTCAAGTGTGCTTAACCACTGAGACACATCCCCAGACATTTTTTAATTGTTTTTAAATTTTGAGACAGGGTCTCACTAAGTTGCTTATAGCCTCACTAAATTGCTGTCTTTGAATATTCGATCCTCCTGCCTCAGCCTCCAGAAATGCTGGGATTTCAGGTATGTGCCACTGCACCTGGCTTGAATTCTTTAATTGATAAATCAGAGGAGAAAGAACAAAGGAATGAAGGGATGTCTGCAAATCAAGAAAAGCCCATTTTTTTTTAATAGATAAGACCAAACTATGATGTCTAAGGATACAATTTGGCTGATAAGGACAATTTAAAATGTAATAAAGCAATCACTATTATCAAATCAAGTTTATTTTATAGAAAAGGAGGGATAGAATTAATTGAAAGGCACAAAAAGGTGATATTCTAATTCTACCATTTCTTGTTTTAGTTTATAATTGGTAATTTTAAATTCCTATTTCTTATTTTTAAAGTTACTAATTGGGGCTCTCTGCTCCTCCCCATTCAACAGACAGCCTCATCTTCTTGTCTTATGCGGTGTCAGCAGCATCTGTGACATGATGGTGAAGGTTGGGGTGAAAAGATTTGGCCCTATTGGGTCCCTGGTCACCAGGGCTGCTTTCAACGCTGGCAAAGTGGATATTGTCACCATCAATGACCCCTTCATTGACCTCAACTACATGGTCTACCTATTCCAGTATGATTTCACCCATGGTAAGTAAGTTCAATAGCACAGTCAAGGCTAAGAATGGGAAGCTTGTCATCAATGGAAAGTCTGTCTCCATCTTTCAGGAACAAGATCCCACCAGTATCAAATGGGGTGATGCTGGTGCTGAATATGTTGTGGAGTCCACTGTTGTCTTCACTACATGGAGAAAACCAGGGCTTATTTGAAGGGCAGTGCCAAAAGAGTCATCACCTCTGCTCCTTCTGCTTCCATATTTGTGAAGGGCATAAACCACAAGAAGCATGACAATTCCCTCAAGATAATCAGCAATGCCTCCCGTATCAACTGCTAGCCTCCCTCTGGCCAAGGTCATCCATGACAACTTTGGCATTGTAGAAGGACTCATGACCACAGTCCATGCCATCACTGTCACTCAGATGGCTCCTCTGAGAAACTGTGATGGCCTGGGGCTGCCCAGAATATCATCCCTGCATCCACTGGCGCTGCCAAGGCTGTGGGCAAGGTCATGCCTGAACCGAATGGGAAGCTCACTGGCATGGCTTTCCATGTGTCCACCCCCAATGTGGATCTGACCTGTCAAGGTGGAGTAAGCTGCCAAATATGATGACATCAAGAAGATGGTGAAGCATGCATCAGAAGGTCCCCTGCAGGGCATCCTGGGCTACACAGAGAACCAGGTTATCTCCTATGACTTTAACAGTGATACCACTCTTCCACCTTCGATGCTGGGGCTGGCATTGCCCTTGATGACTACTTTGTCAAGCTCATTTTCTGGAATTACAATGAATTTGGCTATAGCAACAGGGTGGCCGACCTTATGGTCTACATGGCCTCCAAGGAGTCAGAGCCACTTGTGGAAGGACTCATTGACCACCTGCCCCAGCAAGAACAAAGAAGAAGAGAGAGGCCTTCAGCTTCTGGGCAGTCCCTCTACCAGAATCTCCTGTCATCCCAATTTCCATCCAAGACCTCCTGGAGAAGGGGAGGGGCTTAGGGAGCCTTAGTTCACATACCATCAATAAAGTTCATTGTATCCCAAAAAATAAATAAAAGTTATTAATTGGTCATCTTTTGTTAAAAGTTGATTTCCTGCATTTTCCTTGGTTTCCCTGGGAGTATGGTTCATATAGAAAGACAGGACATATGCTTAGTGGAATGGGGCACAGGAGGCAGCTTCTGGGGTGACACAAACTGTTCTATTCCTTGTCCTGAGTGATTACAAAAATGTGCAAAGTAGTGAGATTAGTGTGCATGGAGGAGAGGTAGAAGGGAGCCAGCTGAAAAAAAAATGTTCTACTAATACAGAAAAGCACATATTATCAATGGCATTAATGCATTTGCATAAAACTAATAAGTAGGTGTGGGTCTATCTCAAAATAAATTTTAAAAGAGAGCATCTATCCATGCATGCAGGTAAATTTAAGCATAGCCCACTTAACAGCAGATAAATGTGTAAAATATCCTTTCAAAGCTCCTTTTAGGAGCAAAAAGGGGGTCACCTAAGGTTCCAGTAGTAATCTCAGGATTCTGGATGCTGGTTGCATGAATTCAGTTTGTGAGAAATTATTGGGCTCTACCTTTATAATGTAAGCACTTTCTGTAAGCATATTATTCTTAATCTCTTGTTTATTTGCTTTGCTTTTATGCTTTAATTTCTAAAATGCATAAGGAATCAAAAGTCCCTTCTACTGCTCAGATGCTCCTTGAGGGAACCATCCCATACTTATGATAGAATTAAAGAATGCATACCAACATGTAGAACTGGAATTGTAGTCCTTTCTACTCATTAATTATCCATGAAATTAAATTAGACCTGACTCATCAGCTTGCTTATTCTTGACTGGAAGAGAGACTGGACTGTGGTGACTCTACCACCAACACGTTGGTCTGGGAGTGACTTAGCACCTACAGGTCTACCCCATGGAACCTAAGAATACCCATGGTTGCTGACTGCTGAGTTCAATCCCAATGAATGGGCCCAAGATGGGAATTGAAGAAAACCTCACTAATGACAGTCTGGGAAGAACAGAGGTCAGAGATTAAAAAAGTAAATAAAATAGCCTCCATCTCTTCCTTCATACTAATGAATTTTGAGCTATGGGCTCTAATATCACTTTATTTTTAACATTTTTTTGGTGGGGGTACTAGGGATTGAAATCAGGGGCACTCAGCCACTGAGCCACATCCCCAGCCCTATTTTGTATTTTTTTTTTAAACAGGGTCTCACTGAGTTGCTTAGTACCTTGCTTTTGCTGAGGCTGGCTTTGAACTCATGATCCTCCTGCCTCAGCCTCCAGAGCTGTTGGGATGATAGGCGTATGCCACTGAGCTCAGCCATAGGCTCTAATATCACTTTAAGGCATAAATTAGCCTATTTTTCATTAAATAACCTCATGGAAATGAAAACTAACCATTAGAATTTCTCTTTAAATTTTTTGATCCTATTAACTCTGAGATTCCAGAGTCCCTCAAAGAAATATTCACCTAATGGGATTTGCTGTAGCTACCATTCTTGGTTCCTAAACCTCATAAGGCTTCTGGGAAAGGAAGTAGTACTTTTTGTTCCCTAAGAATATTGGTCATTTGAGCTCCTTGGCCAAAAAATGCTTTGGAAATACCAAGACTTTCAAAATCTCTCTCTAGGTCAAATACCTTGTAGGAAGCTCTCTGCTATAGTTTGGATCTTAAATACTGCCCCACCCCCACCCACTGCAAGCCCCCAGCTTGCCATTATTGGAAAGAGGTAGGGCCTACTGGGAGTTCTTCTGTTCCCTGGGGAGGGGGGTGCCTGTGAAGGGGATAGTGAGGCCCCAAACCTTTCTTCCTCTCTCTCTTGCTTCCCCACCGTGAGGGGCACAGATGTGCTCTCCCACATGTTCCCCCACCATGGAGGGCTGCCTCAGCACAGGCCCCAAAGCAAGGGGGCCAACTGATCACAGACTGAAAATGCTAAAAATATGAGCCAAAATAAACCTTTTCTCCCCATAAGGTGATTATCTCAGGTTTTGTCCCAGTAATGGAAACTAACACAGTATCTAAGCAACAGTAAATGCGAACAGATGTCAAAAAAGGATCAGCAGCATCGCAGATCTGACCTGAAACCACAAATATCGGATCCCAGCAACAGGCCCCTACTCACTCTCCACTCTCTCCCCACTCCAGACTCATGGTTAATAAGCAGGATCAGGGCCACCTGGGGAGGATTTGGCTCCAAGAATAAAAGCATTTGTCTTCCCCGACCACAGCCACCATATGCGATATAGTCACCCTAGGCCTCCTCCATGACCATAAAGCCCAGGAATGGGTACCTGTGAACTCCCCTTTCATCCTTCATGTATTCTTATCCAAATCCAATTTAAGTTAGCATGTCATATGTTAAGCCTGTGTTCTACCACAGAACTATACCCCCAGCCCAGTGCAAAATTTCCTAAGGTATGGCACCAACTATTTCTCTAACTTCAAAGAAATCCTATTTTTTTTTTTTTTCTTTTCGTACTGGGGATTGAACACAGGGAGTGCTTCACTACTTAGCTACATCCTCAACTCTTTTTTATTTCAAGACAGGATCCCACTAATTTGCCAAGGCTGGCCTGAACTTATGACCCTCCTGACACAGCCTCCCAAACTGCTGGGATTATGGGCATGTGCCAACACACCCAGCTCAAAAAGAGATCCTGTAAAGGATAAAAAAAAAAAAAATACTCTGCTGGGCACTGTGGCAAACACCTATAATCCCAGTGACTAAGGACGGGAGGCTGAGGCAGGAGGCAGGAGGATTGAAAACCCGAGACCAGCCTTGACAATTTAGCAAGACCCTGTCTCAAAATAAAAAATAAAAAAGATTGAAGATGTGTATCAGTGGTTCAATCATCATAAATTCCCTCGCTTATGATACTTGTACACTGTTAATAGGCCTACCAATAGATTGATATTTTAAGAATATAATTTAAGGTACTTTCCATCATTATCTACTGGATCCAATAATGGAAACCACATTGGCTAAGGATCCTGAGACAACCAGACTGATGTCATCCTTATGAACCTTCCCATGTCCACTCTTCACCATTTGATGAATTGTACCAATTCATCAAACATTTGAAAAGAGCCTGAAAACCCCAAAATTGTCTCTTACTCTCACGATGGCCCGCATTCTCCCTTGAAAGTGGATTTCTTGCTTTCCTAAATAAATCTCTGTGCCTCTGCTGATGTGGGCTGAAATTCTTTTTCATCACGTATGTCAAGGACCCCACTTGTCCTGTGTTGAGTTCCCCTTTGGGAACTCCTTGGGACCTTCTGGTGGTATCTCTTGTCTGGTGACAGGTTGTAAGACTCTGAGAAGTCATGGTGAATGACTGATAACATTTTCAGAACAGAGTCACCCAGAGTTAATCTGAAGCTGCACTGCTGTGAAATAAAATGCTTTCTTCCACCAGGTACAGTGGTATACACCTTTAATCCAGCAGTTCGAGAGGCTGAGACTGGAGGACTGAAAGTTCAAAGTCAGACTCAGCACTTTAGTGGGGCCTTAAGCAACTTAGCAAGACCCAGTCTCTAAATAAAAAAAATTATTTTAAAAGGGCTGGGGATGTGGCTCAGTGGTTAAGCACCCCTGGGATCAATCCCTGGTACCAAAATGATGATGATGATGATGATGATAAAAATGACAACAATGACAATGAAATGCTCCCTTCCTTCCCACCACTGCCAGTGACATGAGAATATAAACATCATGAGGATGCATGCCAACCTTCTTCAGGTGTCATGGAGACAGGACACTCCAGCAGACATCTGTGTAATGAAAAGAGTATGTGTGGTAAACTACTAGAATAATGTTGTCTGTTCCAGATCATAAAATAATTTTATCTTTGGATCAATCCAGACCTCAGAAAACTGTGAAGCAGGATGCCTTTGTTCTGCCTAACAGCAGAATTATTTTTACAGAATTAAAATTTAGGCCTACATTGAAGGAAATAAGAAATAAGCCATGTGAAACTCACTACTAAATTTTCTATAGGGCTCTTTGTTGCTTTTGTTTCTTGGTGGTACACAACCCAGGGACACTTACCACTGAATTACCTTCCCAGCCCTTTTTATTTATTTATTTAGAGCACATTCTTGTAAGTTGTGGGGAATGGCCTCAAACTTTCAATCTCCCTGTCTTACCCTCTCCTAAATCAATGGAATTAGAGGTATGTACCACCTTGCCTGGCTTCTGTAAAGATTTTGTTGAAAATAATCATATGATGAGGGCCACCGGGAAAACCTTTGTATATCTCCTTTTCAGAAACCAAAGAATGTTTCCTAGAATATTTTTTTAACTCAGAAATTATGGTGAATTTTATAGCTTAATCCTTCTTTTGCTTTGATAGCTAAAAGCTTCCAACCTAATTTAGAGCCCATCTCTATTGATTGTGTAGAACTTGGTGATACCTAGTTTGTCACCATCCTTACTCCTGACCTTATCTTATTTACAGTTTTGGTTTGTACCAATTCATCAAATATTTGAAGGATACTGGCTAAATAGAACTCTAAAAGCTGCTACCACTAAATTTTCAACCAAGGCATAGAGTAATAAAAAGAAATTCATAAACTCTCCAAATTATGTTATCTCTAATTCCCACTCCAGTGTGCTCTTTATTTGAAAAAGTGGAAAGTAGAAGATAAGCTATCTTCTTCCTGCAGCAAGTTGACAAGCATTTATCCACCCCTTCTTCACTACTTCCTAAGAAGTACTCGTTGCCCTTGTAGCAAGAAATTTATGGGTCAATTTTTTAGATCAAAATCATACACACACACACACACACACACACACACACACAACATGCATGTGAAGTTGTCAAAAAAAGCCACTGCCTGTCAGCCTCAGGACTTAAATATGGAACTCCTTTAGCTCTTCTCAGGTGTGTGTGTGCTTCTTGTATCTTCAAAGCATTTTCCTTCTAAGTTGTCTATACATAATATTTACACTTCCACATGCTTTACTTTCATTATGATGTTTGATATCTATGAGGAAAACAATGCTTTAGAAACTAAATATGAAAACATTCTTGGGGTAAATATCCTGACAATACAATTAGTACTAAAGTTCCCTTTGTCCACTTGCTCTTCCTGAGCCTGGATGCCTTCCAGAGTCAGCCACTGTTGATGCATGTCCTTCCAGATTCATGCATGATCTTGCAAATATATACATCTATAGTAATATGTTGGTTTGTATTGTGTGTCTGTGTTAATCAAATGAATGTTGTACAGGTTGTACTGTTCTGCAACTTGCTTTTTTGACTTAATAAAATATCTTAGGGCAATTTTCCTACTCAAATGAAAGGGGTCTTTTCTTGCCTACGGCCTGTACAGGCAACAGAAGCTGGGTCCCCTGTGTGGAGTGGGTTGGCTGAGAAAATACAGTGAAAAATCACGACACAGAAAATAGTTTTAAAGAGCAGGGGCAGGACAGCTTTAACCTTAAGGGTCAAGCTTCCATGCTGAAAAGAGAGCTTTATTTATATGGGAGAACTTTAAAGGCTTTCTACGGAATGTTCTTAGCCAATTAAGGTAGGATGTAGGCTGTCCAGTTCCCAATGGGTCATACCCAACTCCAGAGCTAGGAGACCTAGCTGACTGAAGACAGAGGTCACACGCATTGCACAATCCATTAAGAGGGAAGAGCCACAAAATAGCTTGCAATGCCAAACCAAAATCTCCTTGGCTCCAAGGCCAAGTGAAGATGCTCAAATAGCTCCAGGGTGGCTCCCCACAGTGTCTTTTATGTTAACTCATCCAAACACATCTTCTGGCAATAGCTGCTGTTCTTCCATTTTTGCTCTTGACTATGGCACTGAAAAACACCTAAGGTACAGGTCAAAAAGGAATGTGGAAAATCTTTTTGGCGGTAATGGGAATTGAACTCAGAGCCTCATGCATGCTAGGCAAGCATGTGACCCCTGAGCTACTTTCCCAGGCTTGAAATTCGGAAAATCTGATTATTCAAGTGTGACTACCTCATAATGTCACTGTGCTGGGATATGGTGTAACCCAATCTTATTTACTTATTATTAGTCTTGGTCTGAAGTTCATTCACTTAACAGTTATTTAGTGGTTATAATAGACACTGTTCCAGGTTCTGAGGAAAGAGCTGTGACAAAAAAATACAATCTCTACTTCCATAACACTTACATTGCCTTGAGGGGAGACAGACAATATAATAGAAATAGTAGTTGGTTAATAGTGCTACAAAGAAAGAAGGAAAAAAAGAATAATGGGAGGGCTAGGAATAGCTCAGTGGTAGAGCACTTGCCTAGTATGCTCCAGGTTCTGGGTTAGATCCCTAGCACAGAAAAAGAAAGAAAGAAAGGAAAGGAAGAATAGGGTTCTCTACTGGGCCCAGTGATGTACACCTGCAATCCTAGCAGCTCAGGAGACTGAGGTCAGAGGACTGCAAGTTTAAAGCCAGTCTTGGCAATTTGGCAAGGCCCTAAGCAACTCAGTGAGATACTAAAATAAAAAATGAAAAGGGCTGTGGATGTGGCTCAATTGGTTAAGCACCCCACTGTTCAATCCCTGGTACAAAAAAAAAAAAGGAATAAAGAATAGGGTTTTCCAAGAGGAGGCCAGAGATTATAATTTTGTTGTTGTTTTGTTTTCTTTTGTCAGGGAATGGATTTTTATTTATTTAAAAAAATTGGGGGGGATACTGGGAATTGAATCCAGGGGCATTTACCAATGAACTATATCCCCAGCATCCCCTGCTTTTTTTCCCTTTTATTTTGAAACAGGCTCTTACTAAATTGTTGAGGCTAACCTTGGATTTATGATCCTCCTGTTACCAGCCTCCTGAGTTGCTGGAATTATAGGTCTGCACCACTGTGCCTGGACAGGGAATGGCAATAAGATACAAGAAATGATTTGTGCAACTTCTGGGTGATCCCCTTTACGAAAAGGAATCCCTGTTGATTCCTTTCTTAATGGCTAAACAATGAATATGGGTGATGTCTTTTTTGAATGGAGGTGTGTGGGGAGGTGAATGAACTTGTGGATAAGAAAAGAGAAAGTAGGTTTTAATTTTAGCCGTAATATTACCCATTAAAAAAAAAAGAAAGAAAGAAATCTTGAAGCAAATATTAAATGTGTTAGCAGTTGTTCATTATGGTTGGTGGAAACGTGAATGCTTACTTTTAACAACTCGTAATCAGGTGCAATGGTGCACACCAGTAATCCCAGCAGTTCAGGAGGCTGAGACAGGAGGATCCCAAATTCAAAACTAGTTTTGGCAACTTAACAAGACTCTAAGCAACTTAGTAAGACCCTGTCTCAAAATTAAAAAAATAAAAGGTCTGGGATGTGGCTCAGAGGTAGAGGGCCCCTGGATTCAACAGTGCCAAAAAAAAATTAAGATTCCTTTAATGTCTATATATTTCTAATATTTATGTATTTATTTATTTATTTTAGTACTGGGGACTGAACACAGAGTCTAAGTCATATCCCTAGTCCTTTTTATTTATTTATTTATTTTATTTTGAGAAAGCATCTTGTTGAATAGCTCAAGCTGGCCTCAAACTGGCAACTTCCTGCCTCAAACTTCTGAGCAATGGGGATTACAGGTATGCAGCACCATGCCTGGCAGTGAAATTTTTTCAAATGTATAAAAAGAAATTATAGTACATTCAACTGCTAGAATGTTTATAATAATTTAAAATAGCATTTCAGGAGAATAGTTAATGGCTGGCTACAGTGGTACATGCCTGTAATCCCAGCATCTCAGAAGGCAGAGACAGGAAAAAGAGGCAAGTTCAAGGCCAACTTAATTAAACATTATCTCAAAATAAAAAATAAAAAGGACTGGAGGCGTGGCTCTGATGTAAAGCCCCCTAGGTTCAAGCCCTAATACCTAGAAAAAATATAGTTAATGATATGGGTTAAACATCTGGCTGATTAGCTTAATAATCATCTATTAGATTTTGGTTGGGAGGATAGTACTGGGGATTAAACCCAGGGAAGCATTACCACTGAGCTATATCCCTGGCCCTTTTATTTGTTTACTTATTTTGAGACAGGATGATCTCATTAAGTGGCCTCACTAAATTGCTGAGACTAGCCTTGAACTTGTGATCCTCCTGCCTCAGTCTCCTAGGTTGGTGGGACTACAGGCATGCGCCACCACACTGGGCTAGATTGTTTTTTTTTTTTTTAAACTAACATAAAAAGGCTTATTTAACTAATCTATTTTCCAAAAATAGCCTCAACCAGATCATGGAATTAGCCTGCTCATAAATCTCTTTTCTTAGAGCAAGTATGAAACAAAACCAACAAATGCTTAAAAGTCATCTGATGGAGAAATTGCTTTACCATCCATGTGATGCCCTATAAACATATTAAGACAGAATACTAAAATGTTAACAGTAATTATCTGTGGTTTTTCTGTAGTTTAAATACATTCTAAAATATGTATTATTATCTGTATAACCAGGAAAAGTTCATATTTTTCAAAGTTAAAAGAAATATTCAAATTTAAGAGCATCTTAGAGTCTAATGACCATTTTATATTCATCAAAGACACTAAGAAAATTATATTCATTATGATACTTGGTGTTTTTTGCTTATAAGAAAGGAATCGAAGATTCTCAGTGAGGTCTCAATGCAGTAGACGTTGTTCTGGCACTCATAGACCTTGGTGCCCCTCTGTTGAATATAACCAATCTCCCAGAAAAATCAGTCTCAAAGGCCACTCTATGACCACAATGTATCAAGATAAAAACAAGACCATATGATGTTTTAACATAGGCAAAAATGTGAACCTTGTCCAACTGGGCTAGAGAATAAAAAATAGTATTTACTAAATCCTGGGGCATTTTTTAAATCATCTGCTGAAACAGAATAGTTAATGCCGCCAAACAATACATTCAAAGAGAGAATCTGACTAAGTCAAAATTTCTGACCTAGATTCACAAGAAGAAATATATTTGGGATTTAGTACATACATACATAAATTTAAACAAAAGTTTAATGACATAATACTCACCTTTACTGTGATTCACCTTTTCATGTGATTCACTTTCTTTTCTATTTCTCTCTTTTTTTAAATTTAACAGTTAATTTTAGCAAAGAATGATTCATGAATGAGGCAACTCTCAGAACCAAAAGAGATTCAGAGAGCTATGCTCACTATTCTATTTCTTTTTTCAATAAAACTGTTCGCTACTCACTAAATTGTTTTCTCAACCTTCAATTTAAAACACGCTGATTAGGTTTTAGATATAAGCTAAATCCAATTAATTAAGAAGGAAAGAAGGAATTAGATTCAATCTAATTAAGAGAGATGAAGAAAACTTCACTTATTAGAAAACATTTTTTGAGTCAGACCCTGACTCAGTTATAAGTAGTTAACAGAACAAAATCCCTGATTTCATAGATTTTACAGTATAGCTGTGCTGTCCAATACAGCTATTAGACAAGAGTATCTAAATTTAAATTAATTAAAATTAAGCAAAAATAAACATTCATTTCCATAGTCAGATTAACCAGGGTTCAAGTGCCCAATAGCCACATGGGGTTAGTGGCTAGGTTGGAACAGATATAGAACATTTCTAGGAAGAAAACTACCTTATAACTTGACTAAAGTAATGACTTGTTGACATAAAGCCTGAGAGAGAGAGAGAGAGAGAGAGAGAGAGAGAGAGAGAACAGTAAGAATTTATTCACACTCTCAGAATGAGAAGGTTCAGACTGCATCTTAGGAATAGAACAGTTTGGCTGGTTCATTCCTAATCACCTCTGTCACAATTATATATTGCAGGGCTGGGGTTGTGGCTCAGTGGCCGACTTGCCTAGCAAGTGTGAGGCACTAGATTTGATTCTCAGCACTGCATATAAATAAATAAATAGATAGATAAATAAGTGAAGCTTTAGCAAGAACTAAAAAAAAAAAGCAAACAATTATATATTGCATCCTGAACTCCTCTGCCTAATTCCATATTAATTGAACCACATTTTGGATAACTTACTTTCTTACTACAGCTACAAATTTCTCATTATAAATTAGTGGCATTCTGGTTTACAAATCAATCACTTAGGAGTTTAGTAAAAATGAGCTGAGAATCAGAACCAGACCTCTTTGCACTATGGTCACAGCAGGAACTATCAGCTGCCCATGTTCTTCCTTTATGTAAAAATCCTGATTTTCCTTAGTATAGCCATGAGCCAGTGATAATGAGTTAGAAGACTACAATTTTTGCCTTCCTTGCAACTGCATGCCTCCATGAAATTGCTCTCAGTGGGACCCCTAGAAGAGCTCTTCAAAAGAGACACACAACTTGAACAAACCTCTTATGTCCTTCCTCTCTTGTGGCTGCCTGCAAGAACAATTTGATGGCTGGAATTCCAGCATCTGACACATACCATATGGACAGTGGAAAAGAAGGGAAAAGTCTGGGTTCCTGATGCCCATGGAGATACTATACTTTTGAATTTATTCTACATGAAAATAAACACTTATGTATTTAAACCGTTGTAGTCAATCCTGGATAAAATGAGGAGTCCTTCTAGGGTAATTTTCTCATATGAGGACTTTGTGTGAAGAAGCCAGAAGACATTCTCTTTAAAATCTCCTTAAATGCAAGAAATGCCAAGTTATTATCAGTTGTAAAATTTAGGACAGATATAGATTTTGTTAGAAATCACTGCTTAAATCATTGTTAAGGAATAATGTTGTCAAAAAACAATTTTTAATGATATGAAAATGAAAGATATTCAATTTAGATAAAGGCCTAATATTTGCCATTTTGTCAGTGACTTACAATTAGTACTTAATTTTAGCCCAACCAGTTGTATTCCTGGTGTTCTAAATAGGCATTTTCAACTACAGTACAGATTTTCTAAACTGCAGAATGATATGTATAAAATATACTAAAACTCAAATCAGATTCCTGAGATCTTTTTTTTTTAAGAATGTGTAATCACAAAATTGCTGTGAACTATCAAATATGAACCTGAAATAGAAAATCATAAGGCTACAAGTTGATCAGCTATCTGCAATCAACAAGGGGATCAGCAATCCATTATTAGTACTGGGATGAAATAGATCATCTTTAGTATAACATGTATTAACAAAGTCCCCAAAATGTTTTCAAATACCATAGAATTAATGGAATAGTTTCAGGACATTTCTGAAAAGCGTTAAATTTTGGGAAGAATTATGCGTTGAACTTCTAGCAACATTTATTGCTCACCTGTTGAGGATACTAGGCATTTTCTCATTTTCTCAATTTTTTAAAACTCCCTTTTATACTAGGACTCAAGGGAAGCTGACTTTCCCAAGGTCACAGAACTAGTAAAGTCAAGATTTCAATTTAGGGTGCCTTGGTCTCTTCAACACTTTTTCACTGTTTTTATGTATCTTGAAAAAAAAAATGTTTTTATTTGGATAAAGAGCTGGAAAAAGTAATGTTTAAGGGCTCTGTATAAGTGAATGGGAATGTTTTAAATAATGTGAATGTTAAAGCTAATAAAATCCTGGAATAATCTTATTGGGGAGGGTATTGGGGGTGTTGATCTCAGAGGTGCTTTACCACTGAGCTATATCCCAGTTCTTTTTCTATTTTAAGACAGGGTCTCATAAAGTTGCTAAGTCGCTAAATTGCTAAGATCTTCCTCCCTTAGCCTCCCCAGCTGCTGGGATTACAGACATGTGCCTCCATACTGGGTGAGGATCCCATTTCTTAGATGACTGCCACTTTGACTTCATCATCCCAATACTGTCCTATGTCCTGTTCTTTTACAGGCTTGCTCTTATTCTGATGAATGTCTGCGTTTATGAAAAATTATTAATGTATAATAATTGCCTGCTTCTTTGACTCACCAGAATGAGAATTTCTACAATCTGGATCTAATCTGTTCACAGTCGCAATCATTCCATTTCTGTGGAAATTCCAGTGCCAGGAATACCGGTAGAGCACAAAAATAGAGGGGTAATGGAATAAGCCCTCAAGTTTCATCCAGGTATATACAAAGACCATACCTAAAAAGGTGTGTTTTGGGTTTGTATTGTTGTTATTTTTGTACTTAGTAACTGGGTCTAAAGTCCTTCAAGTAACACGTGGGCAAGTGGGAAATTCCTTATTTTTGTTTGGTAACTTTGTGGCACCGGATATAAAATTTACACTTCATCTTAAATGTGACAATATATCCCTTTTTCTCAAACAAAAGCACATAATTCAAGCCCAGGTCTTAAAGCCCAGGTGCAAGACAGAAAAGATGTCTTTAGCTGTCCGCCACAGATAGATGAAAAATTTTCAAATCTGGGGCCAAATGAAAGAGAGAAAAAAATCCGTGTAAACGCCTATGACACCTTCCTTCCTCACCAGGTCCCTCAGCCCCAGGCCCCGCGCCCGCCTCAATTCCCCCGGGGGCTGAGGTGGACGGCCTGTCCGGGTCCCACCACCAGACTCAGCTCTGCCCCCACAAAAACGTGGATAAGTCCAGCTGGAAAGCCGCTGAAAACTTCTCTGAGGCTCTCGGAGATCTGAAAAGCCAGACAGGCCGCGCGCCCCGCCCTCCACCTCGTAGACAGCTCCGCCGAGATTCAAGGTCCTAGCCCTCCGCACCAGAAATCCCCCTACATCAGCTGACATTTTTGCTCCCAGGGAGGGGGGAGCAGAGAAGGGAAGGTGCCAGCGGTGAGCAGCGCTAGGCGTGGGGCGGAAGCCTGAGACGTCATCTAGGCCCCACCCAGGCTCAGCACCTCCAGGGGCTGCCCCGCGGGGTAGGGCCACCACGCCCCGCCTCCCCAGCTGTGCCCCACCCCGGCCCGGGAGCGCCCTGGAGCCCTTCCAACTCCCCTCCCCCGCGCGCTCCTCCCGCCCCACCTCACGCACACAG
>NW_025999932.1:41086763-41103359 GCF_001458135.2 Marmota marmota marmota
GGCCCGCCCGCGCGGGGGGAGGCAGAGCCGGCGGGCCGGGGCTCGGGGTTTCCGCTACTCCCCCGCCCGAGGTTGTGCAATCCTCTCCGCCCCCTCCTGGCGGAGGAGTCGGCTCTTTCCGGGCTCGGGTTTTTCTAGAAAAGTGGAGGCGGAGCTGAGCCTGGAAATAGGTCCGTCGCCTCGGCGCCCATCCTCCTTCCGGGCCTTCCGGGACATGTTGTCTCTGATTTAGGAGCCCCAGACTCTTAAACCTTTGCCCTATCATCACTTAACCAGTGGCAACCCAGGAGCCCACAACTGGAAACGCGTGCCACATGCTTATAGTGAACCCATTTTGTTTCTGGTAAACAGGCAATTAGTTCTGTTAAACAGTTTTGAGAAACCGACATTTCTTCCCCCCAAAAAATGGTGCTTTTGTGGTTTCCAACAAAAATTAAGAGTATTTGAGAAAGCATAAACTGCTGGCTTAGGAGTTATTTTGGAATTTTTTTCCCCCATTTTTGTAACTAAACTACTTATTCTAATGCAGATGGTCAGTAGGACCGAGGGTAACATTGATGACTCGCTCATTGGTGGAAATGCCTCCGCTGAAGGACCCGAGGGCGAAGGTACCGAAAGCACAGTAATCACTGGTGTTGATATTGTCATGAACCATCACTTGCAGGAAACCAGCTTCACAAAAGAAGCATACAAGAAGTACATCAAAGATTACATGAAATCGTAAGTGATCTTAACACCCAGCCAAAGTCTGGGATCGCTTATTTTAAGTTTTTAGTAGTAGATCGCTTATTTTAAGTTCTTATGAAAGGCCTGATACTTTGTTGAAAAGCTCACTGACAAGGGTGGTTGCTTTCTGTAAACTACTGCGAGCATGACATTTCTTGAAAGATTCCTTCTGTAAAGTAGTAATATCTTAATTGTGCTATTATTTTGCTTATTCAAAGCTAGGCCTAGTGTTGCAGAATTCTTTGTTGCTTGTACTTGTTACTTTAAAAATTTTTTATATTTTAACAATCATTTAATGATACTGTTGTAGAATCAAAGGCAAACTTGAAGAACAGAGACCAGAGAGAGTAAAACCTTTTATGACAGGGGCTGCAGAACAAATCAAGCACATCCTTGCTAATTTTAAAAATTACCAGGTAAATACTTTCATTATTTGAATCAAATGGGTGTACTGTTTAGCTGCAAAAACAGAAGGTAAGTTTTTAATCTTCCTATAATAATTGTTGTTTGAATCATTTAAATACATTGATACATAGACTCAAATTCCAGTGTCTATGACACTGGCTTTTGGATGCATCTGAGCTTGTTGGACCTGTTATTGGAAAACTTCAGTGACTTCCCTTGACCTCTAAGATGTAATTTTAAAACAACACACATCACAAACTGGCTTTAAAATTTTTTAACTAACTTGTAATTCCATTTGATATACTTTAAATCATTGTCAGCCTGACTACTGAGGCATGCAGGTTAGTTGGAATTTCATGTGGGCTTGATAAAGTAAAAGTTCCTAGAAAGCCTAAAGTGTTCCAGGATTGGTCTGTACTATTTTGATTTATTAGTGCTTTAATCAAGTGAACTGATGTTTGTGAATAATGAGCACTGCTTTTAGGCATCAGAGCTTTTACTTGCTGGAATTGCTTGATTTTTTTTGTGTGTGTGGTGTAATAGGTTTGCTTTGATATGATACATTCATATATGGTGGTCTAATTCTGGGTATTTGTTTCCCAAGTTCTTTATTGGTGAAAACATGAATCCAGATGGCATGGTCGCTCTCCTGGACTACCGTGAGGATGGTGTGACCCCATATATGATTTTCTTTAAGGATGGTTTAGAAATGGAGAAATGTGTAAGTATGAGAAAGTGGTTTGAAATCAGTAATTTGTGAAAATAGAGATTTTAGGTATGATTCTTAAGTGTTTCTTGAAAGAATGGATTCTACAACAGTACTTTTAAAACATGGGATTTAGTTTGTTTTTCTTTGGGGAGCTAGAGAGGATTGTATTTCACATGTAATAGATTCTTGTGGTATAAAGGCCTAGAATCTTGGTTATCTACAGAAAACAGTGTAGATGATTCAGAGACAACACTATGTTGACCTTCCCCATTAGATATGACTTCCATTTCTTCTATTGTCACACATGCATGAGTGGCACTCTGGTTTACTGATAATTAGCAATTGATCATTGAAAGTCTGAAACATTATATTCTAGTAAGTAGCTAGAACTGACTGCTAAGAAGATCGTTTAGTAAAAATAAGTGTATGTTTGCTGTGCAGGGAACTTCCTGCAAAGAGGCTGTATGGAAACAGACATTGCCCTAGCTTCAGGGCTTCCTATAAATTAAGTAGAGGATATGAGCGAAATAAATGGCACCAGTGGCCTAAAATTAGGGACCGTACAAGATGGTTGACCATTCATACTCCATTTGAGCTTTTTGGTGGTATAATACTGCAGATTGGACTTGATGCATAATAAGATTTTTCTGGAAAATGTGCTACCTCCAATTGGGTAAGGATGTTCTGCATCCACTGATAGACCTTGAACAATTTGCTGTTGTTCTTTTGGTTTGCACTAGGATGCAAAAGAAAATAATCCCTGCGCTTTCTGTCTGTCTGTGTGGCAGTCCAGATTGAATTGGGGAATACAGCTGTAGTTTAGAAAAGTTGGTACTCTTTATTGGAAAAGGTGTTAATGTGATCTTACTTTATTTTTACAGTAACAAATTTGGCAGTTACTTTGGACCTATCATCTGTCATCATAACTGGCTGCTGCTTGTCATCCACACAACACCAGGACTTAAGACAAATGGAACTGATGTCATCTTGAGCACATTTATTTTGACCGTGATTTATTTGGAGTGGAGGCATTGTTTTTTAAGAAAACATGTCATGTAGGTTGTCTAAAAATAAAGTGCATTTAAACTCACTTGAGAGAAGTTCTCTTAGTTTAATACATGTTTAAACTAAATCCAACTTGTAGTGTTCCTGGAGAAGCTAGAGCCTGATTGTAGGCCACCATTAGAAAGCTGACTGTCTTCAGATAACTCCTGCAGTGAAAACTACTTCTGCAACTGGAATCTAAAAAACAAGAATCAAGGTTTTAATTCTGACTTGTAATAAAGGGAAAGACCATGCTCATAACAGTGCCAACATTTGAAGTGTGGAACTTACACATTGCATCACCTACAACGGAAGTAGTTAACCCTGGAAGAGGTTACCAAAAGAATAAAGAGACACTAACTCAGTTGGAAGCAATGTATTGTCTGAGCTTATTTTAACATCAGTAGAATCAAGTTACCTGGAATGAATTGCCAATTCCCTGGTTGCTAGAACAGGGGTTGGCAAAGGGGGCTCATTCTTCTACCTGTACAGCTCTAGGTGGTGGTTATATCTTTAAATGTTGGGGGGGGGTGGTCAAAAGAATACCTTATGGGATATGAAATTGAATTTTGTGTCCAGTTTTTTGGGACACTTTAATAATGTATGGTTTGTAGTTTGTAAAATGGAAAAAGCAGTTGAATGTGATGGTTGGACATTTCAAGTCCTTAAAACCCAGGTCCCTTTATTAAGTACACCAGTCCCTCCTTTGAAAGAAAGGAATAGCTGGTGGCCAGAGGAGAAATATCCAGAAAAGCTGTGTGCTTTGGAATGGATATGAATAGGCATCTGACAGACCTGGAGCAATTAAGGTCTGCTGCTAAGGTTTTCTCTATTAGGTGAGAAGGAAAAAATGACTGCACTTTGGCAACCAAGATTGAGAGGGAAAACATGGGAAATTCTTATAACAAATGGAATATTTTGCTTGGTTTATTATACCTTTAAAAGGTTAAACATAAAAAAGACCAGTGATTTCATTGACTCCATTTGGACATGTGAGTCCAAAGATCAGACTATGGAATTTGCCATATAACTTCAAAGAATGTGATCCTGAACTTAAGGCTAGTAGGTTAATAGTGCCCCCTGGTGATGGAAAGCAGACCCAAACACTGGAGTCTCCAGTTAATTTAAGCATTCTGGCTCTGACATGAAATCAAAGGGAAAAAGTACCAGCCCTATTTAGGCCATTACTGTCTGAAACATTGTAATTAAAAAGTATTTAGGCAGTGATCAATTCTGTTAAAACCAGGACAATCTGGCAGAGGGGTAAGGGCTTTAAGGGAACATCTAAAGTGAAGTCTGATAGGTGAGCTGGGAAAGTGAAATAGTAAAGGCTTTGTTGGGGAGGTGAACAGGTTTTCCTGCCCCAACATCTCAAAAATTCCTTAGTTGTCCCTTGTTAATCTTTATAGGTATATCCCCCCATCCACGTGAAGAGTCCAGGTAGTTGTTTAAATACTATCCCTTTTTGGGGGTGGGGGGTCTTTGGTTATTCTAGAGTCAGGTTAAGACATTTTGAGATGAATAAGTGATATATTGCTTCCTGAACGCATCAGAAGTACATGTCATTTTGTTTGACACTAAGTTTGGTACAGGCAGGTTTTTATTGGCCCATGGCCAAGGGTTTTGTTGTGTGTATGGAAAATAAATGAATAGAGAAGGATTTTTATAGTGTCTAGAGAAGGACTTTATAATGTGGAAAGAAGGTCACATTCGTATGTGGGGAGAGGTGAGCAAACCATCCAGGCAAAAGAACACATTCACAGTCTGAAATGTGCTTAATGTGTTCTGGGAACAAGATGGCCACTGTGCTGACCCAAGAAGGTGAAAGGAAAGAGTTGAAGTAAAGAAGTATGATTGCATATGGGGAAAGACCAAGGCGTGCAGGAAAACCACAGTGCTGCTTTGAACAGAAGAGTTATAAGACTTAAATTTTCAAAGATCACTTTGGTTCCTGGGGAGCAGGGTAAAAAGTATAGAGCAATTATGCATTTAATGCAATATTTCTAGGCAAGAGATGACAGCAGTAGTAGTAGAGATGGTTGGAAATGAAGGTAGAGGCAGTAAGCTGTGCTGATGTGTGAGGTGAGAGGTGAGAATGAACTTAATGAATGGATTGAGCAAAATGAGTGACAACTGTTGGATTTCAGTAGTGGGGAAGAAAGCCTCGTTAACATGGGCTCCAAAAACACATTCACAGGCAGCACATGGCTCATGAAATGTCATAATACAATTGTGTGCTTGTTATTACATCTGCTTTAAGCAAAAGATATGTGAATGACTCATTTGAATCATTAGAAATTTTTCTCAAAATTTAGTTGAATTGCTAGATTCGTATTGTGTTACCATTCTGAACTACAGTGTATTCAATAATTCGCTACAACGTGAACAGTAATGATGACACAAGATTGCAAGAACAGCAGCAATGAACCTCAATTAACTTGAAAAAATGAATACATGGATATACATGTATATCCTTTGAGTGTATACACGTGTGCTCACATGTAAAGTGGAGTTACCTTGTCTGGTAGTCTATACTCTGAGTAAAATGGAACTAAACTCAGGTGGATTTGAATTCATTGGTATCATAGTGATTGGTGATTTACAACAGTAGGTCACTACTACATGATCCTCGATCCTATGGTAGAAGTATACAGTTAACAGCCTGCTAATGGGCACAAATCTACCCCCCACCCCCAAAGAGCTCCAGCTTTGTGGCAATTAGCATGTATTTCTGGAGACTTTGCCCATAAGAACTGAGGGTGTAACTTGATATTTTTGGAAACATTTAATAATCATTATTTCAAGAAGTTCTTGAATTGTTCAACATAAAGAAGTAGAAGTCCTGTATACCTTCTACTGAATAAAGCTTAACTGCTGTGAGAGCCACCTCAATAAGCTAGATTATTGGACTGTGCAGATAAGTTAAAAATCATGTTGACAGTTTATATTTATCCACGGAATTCCTCCAAGTCCATTTCTTGGCCATGGCGGCAATGATATACAACCAACCATATGTAAGTCAGCAGTCCAAAATAGATCTTGGAGTACTGCAGGTGCGTGTTTTTAACTAAGAGGATATTCAGGGTTTTGGGTTGGTTGGTTGGTTGGTTTTGTTTGTTTGTTTTTGAGAGACTGTAGGCCCTGAATTCCTCCTGTTATACATGATTTCATATTGTGCCTGGAGGTTGCCACTTGCAATTCTATATGCTGGGCCATGAGAAGCTCTGGTGTGGATGTGGTTCTGGCAGGGTATCGGGAGTCACTCTGGAAATACACACCCTTAAGTCCTGAGCAAGAGATACAGAACAATTATTGCGCCCTGCAATAACTTGGGCTTTACCTCCGCTTGGATAATGAGGCGTGGCTCCAAGAGTAGGCATCACCCTGTGGGATTGAGTTACACCCACCTGTTCCTTTGTAATCCTACCCCTTTGCCCTTTTTGGGATAGAATGTTCCATGGAACTTCCCCGTGTGTGTGTCCCCTATATAAGAAATAAAGAATTCCAGTAGCTCTCTCTTTCCAAGGACCCCTAAGGTCGGAGAGCCATCCTGGATTTTGAAAAGGTACTTCTGTGTGTTTGCGTGCTTTCTTTGCCATTTCTTAAGTTATTGGAACAGTCAGATTTGTGAACCCAGCATAGGTCACCAGCTAGGATAGATGGCAATAACAGGGGTGATACAGTTCAATGAGAAAAATATTAAATTGGAGCCTAGAGGAAAATTCTTTCCAAAGTAACTTGTCAATGTTTCCCTCAATTACTGCCTTTCTTCCTCCTGTGATACACTCGGTGTCCGTTGAAGTCTTCATTCTGCTCTTTTATGAGCTTAGAGGTCAAGCAGAGAGCACAGATAGAAAACAATGTGCAATGTTTTTTCTTGTGCAAATAACAAGTTACAGACAAAATGAAAATTAAGACATTGGGTAACTCACTGGAGGAGTCCCCTGACTGGGAGAAAACATACAGAAACAGTTCATATTCAACCTTTAAAGTACAATTTTTCTAGTTTCTGTGTTTGTTTTTTTGCTGGGGCTGTGGGGAGCCCAGGGCTTCTCACTTGCTAAGCATACACTCTTACCACTGAGCTACAACCCAGTACCTTAGTAAAGTATTTTAGAAAATAGTCCTGTAGCGCTACTAGACAGCCTTTGGCTCTGACATTCATTTGGATACTAGAAATCTAGTTATGTATGTGGTGATTGTCCTCATGTGTAAAGGTGACAGATAAATCATAGTTTATTATCAAATGCAACTTGCACATGGCCTCATTGAGAGCATAGGGTTATGAAATTATTCTATCCAGTGCATAGTCTGCCATTCTCTAGCTGGAAGAGATTTGGAAATTTGCAGAGAAAGATGGTATTTTCTGGACCACAACTCAAAACAGAGCAATACTTGTAATGTCCCTTTCCTTGAATACATTGATTTGGGGGTTTTCCTTTATCGTGTAAGCAAATACTTGAATTAATATTCAACCTGGGGAAAAAGATGGCTGGTTAAAAAGAAAAAGTATGTGCATGAAATTAGAAAGAAAAGAGACACCTTTTTTTTTTTTTTTGTACCAGGGATTGAATCCAGGGGTGCTTAATCACTGAGCCACATCCCAGCCCCCCTTTTTGGGGGGCAGGGGTGGTTACTGGAAATTAACTCAGGGGCACTTGACCAGTGAGCCACATCCCCAGCCCTGTTCTGTATTTTGTTTAGAGATAGGGTCTCACTGAGTTGCTTAATGTCTCACCATTGCTGAGGCTGGCTTTGAACTTGCAATCTTCCTGCCTCAGCCTTTTGAGCAGTTGGGATTATAGGCGTGCTCCACTGCACCACGCCCCAGCCCTTTTTTGTATTATATTTTGAGACAGGGTCTCACTGAATTGCTTAGGACCTTGCTAAGTTGCTGAGACCGGCTTTGAACTTGCAATCCTCCTGTTTCACAGATACCTTTTTTGACTACCTCACTGAGGTGGAACAATGTGTCAACAGATGGTGAGTATAAAATGGGAAGCTAAGTCAACTCAGAGGCTGGTGTGATGCATTATAACCTTTCTCCATCGCGATCCTAGCACGCCTTTCTTCCGAAGCCTCCCCTGGTGTATAAACTCGAGGGGAATTCACAGCAGTGAATTTTGTCAGGTGGAACATGGGCTGGGTGACTGCCATGGGATCGGTAGAACGGTAACACCAACTGCTAGCATCTATTAAAAGTGAAAGTGACTAAGCCTCTGAAATGTGGTTAAGTAACGTGCAACCTGTTCCACTCGGCTCAATAGACAAGGAGGGGGGGACTGGGGGTGTGAGAGCTGGACTTCCTCTGGTGGAGGAAAGCTCTTTCCTTACCATCATCACTAGGCTCAAGGCTGAGGCCCCTCTAACAAAGGACACATTAACCAGAGAAAAGCATGTACTATTTTTTTTAATGTAAGTTTTACATGACACAGGAGCTTCCATGAAGAAATGAAGACCCAAAGAAACAGGTAAACTTGCCTATGTTTATGCTTGGGTTTTGGGGGTTGGTTTTTTTTTTTTAAGAATATAATTTAATCTTTTTATGCTTAGGGTTGGTGAAGAGTGGACGCAGGGGTGTGAACTAATGGAAACAGATGGGGGGGAACTTAGCAAGGCCTGTTTGTTCAGATTCCCTCAGTGTCCCTGTGTCTTCAGAGATACTGATGTTCCTTTGCTCTGGGAATATGAAGGGCACCTCTCAAATGAGAGTATTATGATCTGTTTTAAGGAAGAAGGACGAAAGGGAAAGGAGGGGTGTCTTCCTGCTGCTTCTGTGTTTTTCAAACGCCAAGATGACATATTTGGGGGTAACATGTTCTGCAATCCCCCATTAGCATCCCAAGAGCAACATGGAGGCTCATTTTTCTAGGCATTCACTAAACCCTATATAAATTGGGTGTGTGAGTTGTGCAAATCGTTCAACTACTGATTAGCTTCCACTATCAAAGATCCTATGAAAATTTTGCTGGATAATTCTTCTCTTCTAATCCCTCAATCTGCTTTTATCTCAAGCCACTTTTTATTACCCTCCAGTCAATCTCCTGCCTGTGTTAACTTTTTTTTTTTATATATACTGGGGGATCGAACCCAGGCCGTTTGACCACTGTGGCACATCCTCAGTCCTTTTTATATTTTATTTGAGACAGGGTCTCACCTGAGTTGCTTAGGGCCTTAGTAAATTGCTGAGGCTGGCTTTGAACTTGCGATCCTTCTGCCTCAGCCTCCTGAGCCACTGGGAATTTAGGCATGTGCCACTGTGCCCAGCCATTTTGCAATTCTTAATAAGAGGATGCTGTATTTTTTATTTTGCACTGGGCCCCACAGATTGTGTAACCAGTCCCAGATGCGTGCCTGGGTAGATGAGAGAGGTATGTGTATATTCTGTTGAAGGTCGGTAATTAGTGGCAGGTGAAGCAAGGGAAGAGGAGAGGCAGAGATAACTCGTTGACAGTGAAGTTCTTTGAATAACAGGACGTTGACCAATGAATGTGATTTAATCTAATAAATTAAAAATGCAGATAAAAGCTTTGAATATATACATTTGGCTCTTCTCCAACAGAGAAATATGAGAATAATTGAGACTGATATCTCAGACAAATATTTCTTTTTCTAAATCATACCTAAGGTTCCAGTCAAGAGCAATGGTACAGGCCTAAATCCCAACTACTTGGGAGGTTCAGGCAGAAGGATAGCAGGTTCAAGCCCAACCTCAGCAATGTTGTGAGACCCTGTCTCAAAAGATAAAAAGGGCTGGGTATAGCTCAATGGCAGAGCACCATTGGGTTCAACCCCCTGTGTCTAAAAAAAAAAAAAAAAAAAATCATGGCTAATATTCCTGAGCACACAGAGCAGAAATGACCC
The DNA here is from genome assembly GCF_001458135.2 of Marmota marmota marmota. Taxonomy (NCBI): domain Eukaryota; kingdom Metazoa; phylum Chordata; class Mammalia; order Rodentia; family Sciuridae; genus Marmota; species Marmota marmota. Next base: position 41,096,512 of record NW_025999932.1, read on the forward strand.
ATTTGATGGAATGACCATCTCGACAGGGGTTATTATCAAAAGGATGTACCTAAATTTCCATCTGGGCACTGAGCATTGAATGTCTACTTTGTAACTAGGTATAGGACTTGGTAAGGTATAAGTGAAAAGTTTTTTTGAAGTTGTTAAGAAACTATTTCCTTCCATATAAACCTATGATGAAATTCTGTTCAAAGTGCTTCCTAATTGGGCCACTTGCTGCCTGTTCAGCCTTACCTGCTCCCCTCCCATTCATCCTCAGCTGCCAGGTGAAACACAAATGTTCTGACCCTGATTTGCCCCTTGAACTTTCCCCTCTCCTGAAAAATTCTTATTCTTTTCTACCCAGCCTTCAAGGGTGGGTCACTTCATATTTTGTTTTGTTTCATTTTGTACCAGGGATTGAACTCAGGGGTGCTTAAGCATTAAGCCACAACCCCACTCCTTTTAATTTTTTATCTTGAGAAAGGGTCTTGATAAGTTACTTAGGTCCTCACTAAAGTGCTGAGGCTGGTTTTGAACTCAGGATCCTCTTGCCTCAGCCTCCTGAGTCACTGAGATTACAGGCATTCCCTACCATGCCTAGTACCACTTCAACTTGGAAGAGTTTATACATTTTTTTTTTTTGGCACTGGGGGTTGAACACAGGGATGCTTTACCACAGAGCTACGTTCCCAGCCCATTTTGTTAAAATTTTTAATTTTGATACAGGTGCCACAACCTGCATCATCATTGGTTTAGAAACTGGCAGTGGGTGATAGGAGATTAGAGAGAGAGAGAGAGAGAGAGAGAGAGAGAGAGAGAGAGAGAGAGGACCAGGAGGGACACTGTCCTCTGATGGAGCAACAATGATCCAGAGCTAGCTCAGCATGTTTATATATAGGTTTTACCATCAAAAGGGTTTTCTGGGAGGAAGTTTCTTCAAAGCATGCAGGATTGAAGGTTGAAGAATCATAGCCAATTATAATTATCTTTTTGCACTCATAATTCTCTACCCCTGGCAGCTGGTGTCTGAACTCAGGGTCAAGACTGGCAGTCTCCTGACTTTCACAGAACCTCATTAAGCAGGGCATCACCATAGCAACTGGGCTGAACTTGACCCGAACTTTTGCACAAGAAGTTCCCAGCACAAGTGCAGGCTTCTGCTTTGAGACAGTCAGAGATCCTGATCCAAGTCACTGCTCCCCACAGATAGGGTCTCACTAAGTTGCTTAGGGTCTTGATAAGTTACTGAGGCTGGTCTTGAACCTACAATCCTCCTGCCTCAACCTCCTGAGTCTCTGGGATTATATGCATGCACCACCACACCCCCAAGTTCTTTTAACTATCCTACTTAACACTCACAAACAAGTGATATGAGCCCTTCTCTCCTCAATGGAAATCACTGAATTCCCTCTCTTTTTCACTACTCCTGAAAATAGGGATGGGGTTTTCTTAGTCTTCCTTCTTGACCAGTAGAGCACAGCTAGCATTCAGCTAGGATTTACTGGGGAGCAAATAATGAGCTTCATGGGTCCCCAACATGCTTTGGACTGTATTTCTCCCTAGATTGCTCCTGTCTTTTTAGGCTATTTTGAGACAATATCTCACTAAGTTTTTGAGGCTAGCCTTGAACAAGTGATCCTCCTGCCTCAGCCTCCCAAGTCTCTGGGACTGCAGATGTGCACCACTGCACCTGGCTTGCTCCAGATCTCTCAAGGGCAATCATTAAATATGGATAAAGTGGATAATCAGACGATGTGTTGACCTGAGGAACCACAGGGTTGAAACCATGGTAAGCTCATTTGTTAGTCTCTCTGAAGGCTTTCCTCATGAGCCCTTAGCCATAGTGGAGTTTAGGTTAGGGTACTTCATCTCAGGATAATGTGAAATGCTTCTCTGCTATCTTAATTGTGAAATGACTATTTTTCAAAGCATTTAATGTTTGTAAATGTTTAGCTTTCCTTTCAGTGTCTGGTTAATTTTAATGCTCTTTGCATTTTCTATTGCATAATAGATTTTTTTTAATCCTACTCAAGATTCCAAAGTTAGGTCCAATACACAACTGCTTAGTGGGAGATGTGGCATTTGGCTGAATCTTGAAGGATGCAGCGTCTTTGTCTCATCCCTGGCCTTACTTCAGAACTATCTGCTATGACTTTTAAAAATATAGGTGAAATTCTTTGCAATCCTTATTACAGAGGAGTTTCTACACATTGTCAGAAACTATAAAGGAGCTGAGATTTGACCCTATTTGCAAACTAACAAATGAGCTTACCATGGTTTCAACATATTCCAACCAAAGACACAGACATCTGGGTCAAAGATATAGATGGTTTATTACTCATGCTAAAATAGCAGACAGTGACATCTTGCATTGGTTCCTATGCCCCATCCCCCAAGGGTCATGTGATGGTCAGATGCCACTGCACATGGCCCCAAATTAGGAGACCCTGAGCTTCTATAAAGCTGCTAGCATAGCTGTTCCCCTGAATGGGGACATTACTCATTACCCTGGATTGTAAACTAATCTCTGGAGCAGACAGGGAAGGTGATTCTGGGTTTATGCCCCTGAGATCCCTCTGAGAAGTTACACCTCTAAATCTCCAACTTCTAAGACTATTTGTATTAAAATATGTCCTTTTCCTAAAATAAGGCCTTCACCATGCAAGAACATGATAGATCCATGGAGGATTATCTCCAAGCACTATAAATCAATAAGAAAAAAGACCAGAAACCTGTAGAAAAATGGGCAAGGGGTATATTCAGAGAGTTCTCAGAGCAGGACCTATAAGTACTTGATAAATATATGGAAAAATACTCAGCCTCACTCATAATACAAGAAATACAAATTAAAATCACCCTCTGATACTGTATCTCACCTACCAATGGGCAAAGATAAGACATTTGGCTACCCCTCTGTTTGCAGAGGCTTCAGGGAAACAAGCCCTCCCAGACATAGGAGTGGAGAGTGTGAGAGGGTGGAACCCATGTAGGGGGCATAGCCATTGACACAGTTCTTGGGTTTCTGAGAATATCACTGCCAAAGAATTGGTGTGTCATAGAAAGAATTTCTTTGAAGTACTATTTAGGATAGCAAAGATTGAAATAAGTACTTATCAACAGAAGGCTGTTTGATAAATTATGATACTGTATAAATTGAAATATTCAATGTAATTCTGGGTATGATGGCACACACCTATAATCCCAGACCTCCAAAGTCTGAGGCAGAAAGATCACAGGTTCGAGGCCAGCCTCAGCAACTTAGTGAGATCCTGCCTCAAAATAAAAATAAAAAGGGTTGGAGGTGTATCTTAGTGATAGAGCACCCCTGGAATTCAATCTCCAGGACCACACACACACATACACACACACACACATACATACACACACATACAGGTACACACACACACAGATACAGTTATAAGAATGAAGTGCTCTTTATCTAGTGAATGAAATAATGTGCATTTTTATGTAAAAAGGCAAGGAGCAGAATAGTATGTTGAAAAGAAAAGAAAAAACTAATTGACCAGTCTCTGCATAGAATGTCTCCAGAAAGAAACACAAAGAAAATTTCTGGAAGAAAACTTGAAACACCTCAGAAGAAGATTTTCTAGTCTACTTTTTATGATTTTGAATCACAAATGTATTAGCTTTTCATTAAATAAACTCCATTTTTAAAAAATGCCAAGACCCATACCACACCTGCTATGGCTTGAATGAGTGTCCCCCAAGGACCTAGGTGCTAAGGCTTAGTCCCCAGGGGAGGGCTATAGGGAGGTGATGGGATCTTTAGGAGATGGGGCTTCGTGGGAGATTATTAATTCATTGTGGGTGTGCCCTTGAAGGGGATTGTAGGACCCCAGTCTCTTTCTCTTCACTTTTGGAGATAAGTTGAGGGACTTTGCTCCACCATGCACTCCTACCACGATGTGCTGTTTGGCCAAGCAACAGGGCCAAAGTAAACCTTTTCTCTTTATGAGTGAATTATCTCAGGTATTTTGTTGTGATGATGGAAAGCTAATATAGACACACCATACCTACTGAATCACAACGACCAATTTTCATTTTTTAAATGACAAGTCTCACTATGCTGTCCAGGCTTACCCAGCTTCTGGGCTCAAGCACTCCTCCTTATTCAATGTATTCCAACCAAAGACACAGACATCTGGGTCAAAGATATAGACGGTTTATTACTCATGCTAAAATAGCAGACAGCAACATCTTGCATTGGTTCCTATGCCCCATCCCCCAAGGTCATGTGATGGTCAGATGCCACTGCACATGGCCCCAAATTAGGAGACCCTGAGCTTCTATAAAGCTGCTAGCATAGCTGTTCCCCTGAATGGGGACATTACTCATTACCCTGGATTGTAAACTAATCTCTGGAGCAGACAGGGAAGGTGATTCTGGGTTTATGCCCCTGAGATCCCTCTGAGAAGTTACACCTCTAAATCTCCAACTTCTAAGACTATTTGTATTAAAATATGTCCTTTTCCTGAAATAAGGCCTTCACCATGCAAGAACATGATAGATGCAAGGAGGATTATCTCCAAGCACTACAAATCAATAAGAAAAAAAGACCAGAAACCTGTAGAAAAAATGGGCAAGGGGTATAATCAGAGAATTCTCAGAGCAGGAACTATAAGTACTTGATAAACATATGGAAAGCTAATATAGACACACCATTCCTACAGACACACCATACAGAGACACATCTACCAAGTAGCTGGGACTCTAGGCATGGACCACTGTGCACAGTTCAGAATGTCCATCATTTTTATAGCTCCTCTGGGAATTCTACCTGTTGAAGGTTGAAGAGCCACTACTTCAGAAATCATGGCTGGGTTGCTGTTGCTGCTCTCTTGCTAAAACAAATACAAAGCACCAGTGTAGAACCTTGATTCAATCCCTCCTAACCAAGTAGCCTTGAATGCCCTGCATTTCTCCAAGTGTGGATGGCCTCCTTTTCCACATAATATCTTAGAGCAATAATAGTTTAAGGCAACCTAAAATTGCTTTTTGGGGGTAATGATATCACACAGATGACTCATATTGAGCTTTCTGATAGCTAAACTCCTAAGTTATTTTTTCATGACCTCTGCTGCAAAGTAGGTCTGTCTCCCATGCATACACCACTGCTGTTAGATTTTGGATTCACACACAGGAACTTGCATTGTGATACCTTTTTCTCACTTTGCACACCAGATGTTTCAGAATCTGATTTGAGCTGTAGATATTTTCTTTCTCAATTCCTTTTTCTTTTTTTGAAATTCCATTTTAGATCTGCTAAAACAAATGAAAGATATCCTTTTGCATCAGTTTGGCAGACTTCTAAGTCTGGAAGAGGGCATGAGGAATGGCTAGAGTGCAGTGGTGTTATTTTGAAATCTGGGTTCTAACTAAAGTCTCGCCCCTTTTGCAGCATCTATTCAAGCCTCAGAATCTTCACATAGCAAAGATACTGATACATGCCTTGTTGACTCATTTGGTAAATGGAAGCTATATGGGGGTACCTTCACCATGAGAAATTCTAAGAATACTGGTCTCTGCTGTGAATCAGCACAACACACAGGATGCCTGTGCACTGTTCTCTGACTTTGGTGCAGCCACGAAAAAAGGATTTGATAATATATTTTAGGCACCGGGTATGAAGGTGCATGCCTGTGATCCCAGCAACTCAGGAGGCTGAGGCAGGACAATTACACGTTTGAGGTCAGCTTCAGAAACTTAGTGAGACCTTGTCTCAAAATAAAATTAAAAAGAGTTGGGATATAGCTCAGTGGTAAAGGGCCCCTGGGTTAATCCCCAGTACCACACACACATGCACAGAACATGTTTTAAGGGAGAGGGGGATGAAGAAAGGATGGTTAATGGGTACAGGGGTGCAGTTGGATAGGAGGATAACTATAGTTGATGACAATTAATTGTATATTTCCAATAGCTAGTAGAGAAGATTTTAAATGCTCCCAACAGGATAAATGTCTGAGGTGATGGGTATGCCAATTATCCTGATGCGATCATTGCACATTGCATATATACATGTATTGATATATCACACTGCTCCCCATAAATATATAATAATTATTACATGTATACATGTAAAAATAAAAATATTTTAAATTAAAAATATATTCAACTGCTGGGTGTGGTGGTGTACGCCTATAATCCCAGCAGCTAAGAAGGCTGAGGCATCGTGAATTCAAAGCCAGGCTCAGCAACTTACTGAGGCCCTAAGCAACTTAGTGAGACCCTGTCTCAAAATAAAATATTTTAAAAAAGGCTGAGGATGTTGCTCAGTGGTTAAGCACACCTGAGTTCAATCCCTGGTGTCAAAAAGAAAATATATAAACATATACAGATGCAGATACATGTGTATATGTATGTGTGTATATATATATATATATATAAACTATTTTTAAAAAGATTATGTTTTATACTAGACAAAGGCACCAAAAACATAGCCTATTCAATAAATGGTGCTGGGATAATTGGAAATCCACATGTAACAAAATGAAATTAAACTCCTACTTCTCACCCTGCACAAAACTCATCTCAAAGTGGATCAAAGACTTAGGCACTAGACCAGAGACCCTGCACCTAACAGAAGAAAAAGACTCCTAAAATGCAAGAAGTAAAATCAAGAATCAATAAATGGGACAGATTCAAACTAAAAAGCTTCTTTTCAGAAAAAAAAAATCAATAACATAAAGAGAGAGCCTGCAGAACGCGAGAAAATCTTTACCACATGTACTCAGAGCATTAATCTCCAGGATATATAAAGAACTCAAAAAACTTAACACACACACACACACACAAAAAAAAAAAAAACCAAAACAGAAAATCAAATGGTAGGAATACTAAGGAACATA
>NW_025999932.1:41103381-41106807 GCF_001458135.2 Marmota marmota marmota
AAAAAAAAAAAAAAAAAAAAAAAAAAAACCCAGTCAATAAATAGGCTAAGGAACTGAACAGACACTTCACAGAAGAAATACAATGGATCAACAAATATATGAAAAAATGTTCAACATCTTTAGCAATTAGAGAAATGCAAATCAAAAGTACTTAGATTTCATGTCACCTCAGTCAGAATGGCAATTACCAAGAATACAAACAACAATAAATATTCTTGAAGATATGGAGAGAAAGGTACACTAATACATTGCTGGTGGGACTGCAAATTGGTACAACCATTATGGAAAGCGTTATGGAGATTCCTCAGAAAACTTGGAATAGAACCACCATTTGACCCAGCTATCCCACATCTCAGTTTATACCCAAAGGACTTAAAATCAGCATATTACAGTGAAGCAGACACAGCAGAGTTTATAGCAGCTCAATTCACGATAGCTAAACTATGGAACCAACCTAGCTGCCCTTAAACAGATGAATGGATAAAAAAAGGATATATATATAAAAACATATATATATATATATATATACACACACACACACACACATACTCATACACATACACATAGATATAGATATAGATAGATAGATATAAATCACCTTTGTGATTTGCCAGTGCTAAAGACATCGGAGGCCATTGTCTTCTCCCTCTTGAGAGGAGCTAAGAAGATCCAGTCTTAGGGTGCTCCAGATGGACAATAGAAGAATTTCCCAACTACCACCCAGGCTATCCATCAGGCACTGACAGGACTTCCCTGTGAACACATTTTTTATGGAATGATCAATGTGGCAAAGAGAGAAACCGTTCTGGAACATTTATCCCTTCACAGAGGTCAGGGCTGCATCAAAGCATAAGATAGTAGGTAGTCTTTAAAAAAATTCCTTTATTTGTTATTTTTAGATATACATGACAGTAGAGTGTGTTTTGACATATTATACATACATGGAGTATAACTTATTCTAATCAGGAACTCCTTATTGTGATTGTACATGATGTGTAGTTTCATTGGTGGTGCATTCATTTATGAACATAGGAAAGTTATATCCAGTTCATTCTACTGTCTTTCCTATTCCAATCCTTCTTTCCTTCCCTTCATTCCCTTTTGTCTAATCCAATGAAATCCTGCACCCCTGCATTGTATGTTAGCATCTGCATATCAGAGAGAATGTTCTACCTTTGGTTTTTTGGGGGATTGGCTTATTTCACTTAGCATGATAGTCTCCAGTTCCATCCATTTACTAGAAAATGCCATAAATTCATTCTTCTTTACAGTTGAGTAATATTCCATTGTGTATGTGTACAACATTTTCTTTATCCATTCATCTGTTGAGTGGCAGGTAGGTAAAGTCTTTGAATCTCGTGACTTGATGGTTTCTCTGGAGACTTCAGATATGTTTGCAGTATATCATTTCCTTCTCTGCTTGCTTGGGCCCTCATTCTATTTTCTCACTGTCACCCCACCCTGGTGTGTCTTGGATTCTGCCTAACCTCCCACTGAGATTTAGTTCCAACTGAAGCCAAACATAATTGGACCAACCTCACCTCCCTCATTATATTGATCAGAGGCAGCTTGTTTATATTCCTTCTTAGAAAAAGATGGCTCACCCAACTTCAACAAAGGCCAGGTTGAAATGTTTCAGTTGGGATAGGTGATACCGGTAGCATCAATGGCCTCTCTGGATCCTGCCCTTTGCAATGAGACTTTGTAACTTTTTTCTCCAAGGCATGAAATCTATTTCTCACCAACCTTGTGACTTGTTTTGACAGTGCGACTGTAACAGAAGTGTTGATGATGTGACGGTTCCAAGACGAGGCCTCCAGAGACCTTGTGAGTCCATCTAATCTCTCTCTCCAAACACTGTCTCCCCACAAGAACACTCCTGGGCTGCCTGCTGGGGAGGAGAGACCAAGCAGAAGAAGACGGATGGTGCCAGCTGAGGAAACCACCCCTGAGTGGCCAGTGGACCCGGTGGGTGATAGTGGCCAGTGGACCTGGTGGCTGATAGCTGAGGATTGTGTAGGTCTTCCCCAAACCACCTGAGACCCGAACTGCCCAGCTAAGCTCAGCCTAGGTTGCTGATCCACAAAAATCTTAAACAAGTGACGTTGTTTTAAGCCACTAAGTTTGGGGGTGGTTTGGTGCACAGCCTTATTTTGGTAATGGGCGACTCTCTCAGAGGAGAAGGAACGGTTCTGATCTTTAGAACTGCAGTGATTGCCACAATTTATGTCACCAGCAAACACTTATTAGCATGTGGTTGTGTGTTGTGAAAAAGACGCTTCTGGGGGGTGTCGGAAACTCTGCATAGCTTCCTGCATTTGTACTATGTTTTATATATGACACACATTTTTACATAATTTATTTCATTTAACATGGTTAAAATCTCCAAAGTGCTTTCTTGACTGCCTGCACAGGCCTGGACCTGGGCAAACAGGGAGACTCCAGTCAGAGGTTACTTGTCTTAGAAGAGAAATTGCTCCCTATGTTTAAAGGGCCGTTTTCTCCCTGATCACCTTTCTGCTTGAAGAATAGACCTATTTTCGTCTTCTCCTCCTCGGGGGTGTGGTCCCTGCAGGCTGTGGGTCATTGTGCAAGGCAGCCAGGCTCCAAAGGAGAGTGTGTGTTGGTATGTTATATAACCACGTGGTGTGCTGTTAGGCACAAAGCCCAAGTCCTGTCACCCACCACGTATGGAGCTCTTACACAGTGACATTTTTCCGCAGTGTCTTATGACATTAGACTTTCCTCTTCTTCCTTATATTTCTTCATAACATTTTCCTTAAGGATACATAACTTCTTAAAACATCTGAAAGTAGTTCTCCCTCCAGCTTATAGCAGGAGGTTAGAAAAAGAAGAAGAAAGCTTCTATTTTCCCCTCCATTGTTTTGTTCCTTTTTATTTAATAGCAGCCTAGACTTTAATCTGAATATAGAACGACTTTCTGGGAGCACTGCAGGACTTTGAACCCAGGAGGGCTGTATTACTTTGCCACTTGAAAGCCACTTGCCCCAGCTGCTGACACTCCTTCTACATTTCCACTCTGCACAAACCTCAAGTCTCTTTATAGCCAACCTTTTATTTTTATTTAAAAAAAAATTTGGTACCAGGAGTTGGACCCAGGATTGCTTAATCACTGGGCCACATCCCTAGCCATTTTTCAATTTTTTATTTTAAGACAGGGTTTCACTAAGTTGCTTAGGGCTTTCCTAAATTGCTGAAGCCGGCATTGAACTTGAGATCCTCCTGCCTCAGCCTCCTGAGTCTCTGGGATTACAGGTAAGTGCCACCGGGCCTAGCTACAGCCAGTTTTTAATTAACACACTGTTTCTTTCTCAATAATCCTACATAAACTAGAAAGGTAAAACCTTGTTTTGCATTCTTCTTCTTCTCTCTCTCTCTCTTTTTTTTTTTTTTTTTTTTTTTTTT
>NW_025999932.1:41110990-41114272 GCF_001458135.2 Marmota marmota marmota
CCCTCTGGTGATAGAACGGTGTTAGTAGCAGCCTCCTGTTGTAGCTTTTTCCCTAATAGCTGTTTCTCCTCTAAGCTTTCTTCCTTTAAATTTTCTTCCTCTGTCTGACTAGCTTGAGAGACCTTCTCTTTTGCTTGATCTAAAATGTCTTTCTCCATGGTCTGAACCTCTAACAATTTACTTAACACTCTTTCAGTTTGTTTTTTACTAATTTCTAATCTGTTATAAAGATAACGCAACCCAATAAGATAACACAAAACAAAACCGAAACAGAATGAAACAAAAACGGAACAAAAAATCGTTGTATCAATTTTCCTATTTTCTTGACATGTGCATTTGTGGTCTATTTCTATCTCTTCCTCAGGGGTGAACAACTTCAAACCTTGAGCCAACCATTTTTCCCAATCTGCCTGAGAAAATTCTAGGGATAGGCAGCTTGAAACAAACACAAAACAAATCAAAACAAGAACACATTGTTTTTGAAAATGGTCACCCATTCTCTCGCCTTCCCTTAGGGGCAAGCAATTTCACTTACCCCGAAGCTTCAGACGTTCCCCCGCAAGGGCCGCCAAATGCCACAGTCTGGCTGGGCACAAATCACGAGCCACTGAAGCAGGAACAAACTTTATTTTTAAACTGCAGGAAAACACTTCACACAGCTCCCGGGGAATCCTCCCGAACGCCACGAGGCTTCTCCAGGAACCCCCAGCCTGAAATATCTCTCTCGGAAATCCCTCCTCCTGCACTTCCCCAACCAATGGGAACTCTCGGGGAATCCCCGGAAATCCCCACGAGAACTCCAAAATAGTGTGAGAACTCAAAAGTTGCGGCAGAGGCGGATAGTAATGCCTCGCCTGTCAATCAATACTGTTGGCAAAATGCCAGGGGCCATACAGACTCGGCCGTGGCTCTCAGCAGTTTAGAATTTGGAATCTGGCCACACAATCATTTCGCCCTCCTTTTCAAAAGCCTGCAGAACTTTGGCCTGCCTTTCAAAAACCTCTACAATGTGTCCCAAATGTGCCTTTAAAAATCAGCTTTATCAATGGATAACTTATGTACAATAAGCGGCATCCATTTAAAGTGTATAGCCAATGAGTTTCAATGGATTGTTTTTGCACATGAAATGTTTTTACACCATCAAGGTACAGCAACAAAGCCTTTCCATCACTTTCCCCATCCACCTCGCCCCCAGGATTCCCTGAGTCCCCAGTTCTAAGCAGCCACTGCTCTGGTCACTATAGATTAGTTCTGCATTTTCCTCTCATTCTTTATTTTTTTTAATGTGTCTTTATTTTGACAAGTCAAAACTGCAGTCAGTCTTAACAATTCCAAATTTTGTATTTTTCAACCTTTCTGTACAGAAAATAACAAAACCCCCCAAAACAGCCAGTCTCCCCCTCACACATATTTTTCCATTCACAATCACATTAATGACAGGTGAGGATCCACGTTGCTGGGTACCTCAGGACCTCTTCCCTCTAGACAGCAGTGTGGTGCTCCCAGATGAACCTGCTGCTGTTCTCATTTCTGCTTACTGTGAACATTGTGCATAAACCTTCGAGTGACATGGATTTCATTTCTCTTGAGTAAAAGCCTAGGAGAGGAATGGTTGGGCAGTATGGTAGGTGGATATTTCACTCCAAACCCAATTTTCCAACTCTATTTCCCGTGATTCTTACCCTCCTTTGAGCCGAACGGAACTATTCACGTTTTCTCAGACATGTCCTAGGATCTCCTGCCTCTATGCCCTTCTTTTTGTCATTTTCTTTCCAGATCACACCCAGATCAGCTCGATGGGAGTATTCATGGGACTCCACAAAGACCTCTTTTTCCCCCCCAGTTAGAATTGACCGGCCCCCTCAGAAAGTCAGATGTTTACCTCTACCATTCTTATGGTGATGATCTCTTTTATCTTGAATCAGAGTTCTTGTCTCTTCTGCTGGATCCTAGATACTCCTGATCACAGGTTCTATATCCAATTCAATCCCATGATCTCCATAGGACTCACCTACTTCAGTTCTCTGTATATAGTAGGCACTCAGCCAATGTCCACTGAATAATGCAGCCAATGCTATATGAAAAAAATATTAAAACTTGCCTTCTTTGTATGATTAAGATTTCATATAAGAAGTACCAAAACATCTGTTCCTCTGTCTTCCAAAATAGCTGTGCCTATTGAACTTCTTGTATACCGAAATTCCACTATTAAACATCCATTCCTATCTTGATATTATCAATGAGTAGAAACATTGCAAAAAGAGACAACTAGGTTTTCATGACGTACTTCCTGATGGGGAACAATGCCATCAACAAAATGGTCCAAAAGATCGAACCTGAATCTGATCAACATCCACAAAGCAAACTACAGCAACTACAGAGATGGGGAAGCATTAAGCCACAAGACAATGATGCCATCACCAAAGTCCTACCTCTGGGGAATTCTAAAGGACAAACAACTTGGGTGTGTTTTTGTTTTAACAAATACATTGAAAGAAAAAAGGCAAAAACTTAAAAGGAAGATCAACCATTGGCATGTATGGATTTCATTTTGATCTTGATTGAAACAAACTGCAAAAAAAATTGATGACGTTGATGATATTATGGGTTTTTTTAGAGTATTAATCTTTCAGATAACATTGTTTCTGAGATTTATTTTAAAACAATATAGAAAGGGAGAATCGAATGGCAATGTGGATGAGGCCCGATTGGCTCTGAGTGATTAATTACGGAAGCCAAAAGATGAATACATAGGGTATATTATATTATTGAAATTTTCCATGATTAAAAAAATAAAGCCAACTACCTTTGAGCCAAAGTCTTCCAGGCTCCAAAGTCCTTTTAAAAAGTGTTGGCACTCCCAGCAGGTTACATATTAACAGATTATTAATCATTAACATTTTAGTCCTTACAAGTTTCCAATAACTTAACCCATTAAGTCCAAAGTTTTCAATTCTGCAAATATTTCAACAACATTGACATAAATGCATTAAAAGAGATAGGAAACCATAATCTGAAGCTTATATATATTAAGATATTAGTTAATATTATATTATAATTTTATAATATTACACATTATATAATTACATATTACATACTATATTTAAGTTTTTATAGGTGTTCCTCATCTGAGACAATAGGACACATTTTTCCAGCCTCTTCCTTGCTGACCTCCTGCATCCCCCAACACAGGCTCCACTTCCCTGCATCCATTTCTTACTGCTCAGGCCATTTTGCCCCCACCCCACCTCAGGCAGGTGCTCTTCCATGGAGCTACATCCC
>NW_025999932.1:41115199-41166521 GCF_001458135.2 Marmota marmota marmota
TCCCCCACCGCCCCAAAGCTATTCACTGTTCAAGATCCAGAGAAATTGCCACCTAGAAGGGCTCCCTCATCCTCCTCAGTCAGGACACACCACCGTACCCTGGACGCATACATCAGAACTTTGGTTAAACTGCTCTTTTATATATTCAGCCCCTTGCTGTGTTAAACTTTAACAAATGTTCTAGATTTTTCCCCAACTTAAGACAAACATGTTTAACTACAGCTATTCTATCTACTCCAATCTCAGTGAGGGCTGAACAGCCTTCACTTAGAGGTACTGTTAAAGTTTTTGGGGGGCCAGAGAAACAGGTCACAGGGGCTACAAACTCCGGTGGCTACTGGTGCTAATGGGTCACATCATGCAATAAAAGCAGGCTGGGATGTGAAAGGTCACAATGAACATCTGCCCTGGGTCACTCCTAACCTAGCTGCAGAGGATTGTAGCCCTGAAAGGGAAAAGCTAGTGATCCTGCCTGGGCCCTTCCAAGACCAAACGTTCATGTGAAATTTACAAATGAAAGATATTATATCTGTTTACCTTGATTTCCTCTCTGTCACTCTCCCTCTGTGACTGGGTGGCACTGAAGTGGCTACAGGCATTTCTGGAATCCAAGGGAAGGGAAGGTGAGATGAGTACAGTTAGTTGGTGTTGAGTGGGCTCTGTGCACAGGATCTGCAGTCATCCACATGCTTGGTAAAATTATGACCAGCTATGCAGACACAGGAATGATTTTCTGAAATTCTCCTACCACCCACTATGACAAATCACTCAGAAGTGACTTAAAAGGTCAGAGGTCAAGTTGGGCAGCAGTGGCATGTCTGTAATCCCAGCAACTGGAGAGATTGAGGCAGGAGGATCATAAATGCCAGGTCATTCTGGGCAACTTGGTGAGACCCTGTTTCAAAATAAAATAAAAAAGGGCTGGGGGTGTAGATCAGTGGTAGAGCACCCCTGGGTGCCACCCCTAGTACAGGGGTCATGTCAGAGTTCCCTTCATGATATAAACTTCCAAGATCCAGTATAGGAAGTAAACTGGACAGGAAACAAAGTACAAAATAAAACAGATGGAGGCAGAATCTATTATACAGAAAAGTCATCCACTCCTCATGTGAGTAAAATTCCATATAAAATTGTGCTCCAAAGTCATTTTGTATGAATACTGGGAAGAGGGCCCAGCACTGCCAGATCTTTTTGAGTTTTTGAGAGAAGTTGGAACCCCTCTTGCATGGCACATATGTTTTTGTAAATATCTGTAGAATGAAGAGGTGGCTAAGCAGTTTGCACTTTAAAAAGTAGGGAAAAATATTGAGATGTGGTAGACCATTCATAAAAATATTATGTTGTCTTTCTGGATATCTGTCAGTTTTTCAAAATTTGAACTTTTTGTGTGATTTGTTTTCTCCCAGTAAATCAAGGGTTTAAGTGTGTGTGTGTGTGGCAGGTGGCAGTCTGATGAAGTCTATGTACCTCTTCTCACAAGGATGTTTTAAAATGTATAAAATATAATACATATGATTACAAAAGACACCAATTACACTGGCAGTTATTACAATATTAAAGTAACAAATTTATGATATTCTAGTAAATTTGCTTCTTAGTGCACTAAATAGGAAGATTTATGGCAGGCCCTATAACCACCGAAATGTTATAGAGATGATGGGCATTAGTGATAACCCAAGCTTTCTGCACCACTGTGCTGTCATATGTGATGTCTATTAGTGACAGAGTCATAGGTAGTGCTGTCACAGCTGTGTACTGTTTACATTTATAACTGAAGACAGTGCTAGATTTCTGTTAGAGGCTGATGAAAATTAACATGCATTTTTTTGTCTACTCAAGTGCATTCCTGAATTTTACCCATAGAAGGTGGGAAGGGGAGTCCATGGACCCCAGGTTAAGATTTCCTTGCAATGGTCACTCTCATTCTGTGGATCAGTTTGATATTCATTTCTTCAAATTGGGCTTTCCAGATTTTGTCAGCTTTGAGCCCTATAAAACCTGGACCTAGCCGGACAAGGTGGTATTCGCCTGTAATCCCAGTGGCTTGAGAGGCTGAGGCAGGAGGATTTGGAGTTCAAAGCCAGCCTCAGCAACTTAGTGAGGCCCTAAGCAATTCAGTGAGGCCCTGTCTCTAAACAAAAAACAAAAAGCTGGATGAATCTTCAAATGTATTCAGACAATGGCCACTTCTCACTACCTTCACTGCCAATACTCAGGCCTAAGCCACTATCACCTTTCACCTGGACTATCTAAGAGATTCCCAATTAATTCAGTCTGTGCTCTGACAGTTCATTCTCAGCTCTGCAGGCAGAATGAGCTTTTTTTTCTCTCTAATTAGTTATACATGACATCAGAATACTTTTCAACTCATTGTCCAGAAATGGAGCACAACTTCTCTTTTCTCTTGTTGTACATGACGCAGAGTCACACCATTCATGCAATTATACACGTACATACGGTAATAATGTCCGTCTCGTTCCACTATCCTTCCCACACTCACTTCCCCTCCCCTCCCTAGCACCCTGACATTATGAATAAGCAGCTACATATCAGAGAAAACATTTGGCCTTTGGTTTGGGGGGATTGGCTTACTTCACTTAGCATGATATTATCCAACTGCATCCATTTATCTCAAATGCCATAATTTCATTCTTATTTAAGGGTAACATTCAATTGTGTATACAGACCACATTTTCTTTATCTATTCATCTGTTGAAGGGCATCCCCTATCTGTCACCCTGCCCAAAACTCATTTGAAGTGGATCAAGGACCCAGGAATTAGACCAGAGACCCTGCTCCTAATAGAAGAAAAAGTAGGCCCAAATCTTCATTATGTCAGCTTAGGACCTGAGTTCCTTAACACAATTCCAAAGACACAAGAAATCAAATCAAGAATCAGTAAATGGGATGGATTCAAACTAAAAAGTTTCTTCTCAACAAAGGAAACCATCACTAATGTGAAGAGAGAGCCTACAGAATGGGAGAAAAATTTTGCCACATGCACATCAGATAGAGCAGTAATCTCTAGGATATATAAAGAACTCAGAAAACTTAACACCAGAGTGAGCTTTTAAAAACTTAAGTTTCATCATGTACTCCTCTACTCACATCTTCCAACAGCTTCCCATGTCACTGAGAACAGAATCCCACAACGTTACCATGTCCTACCAGACCCAATGTGGTCTGGTACCCTCCTCCTCCCTGATGCATCTGATAGACTCTCTCCACCAAACTGTAGTCTGGATCCTCGGAATTTTCTTCCCAAATAGACCTCAGCTTTCAGTGTCTGTTCTTGCCAGGCCTGCATAGCCCAATTTTAGCAAAAAGCCTGTCAGTTTAGCCAGAACCCCCACCCCCACCCCCAGACACTTCTTCTTTATCTAGCTACCTTCAATATCTGATCAGGTTCTTTATTCCCCATCATCCCCAAGTGATGTCTGATCAGCCCCCTGTCTTCAGGAAGAATCCTAGGAGGTCTGTTGAGTCAGAATCCCCCTTTACTCTTTGCACTGGTTTGGGTAAGTGTCTCCCAAAGGCCCATGTGTTAAAAACTTGGTCCCCAGACCACGGTGCTACTGGGAGGTGATGCAAACTCTAGGAGGTAGGGCTTGGTGGGAGGAAGTGAGGTCCCTGGGGGCATGCCCTTGAGGGGCTGCTGGGACACTGGTCCCTCTCTTCCTCTCTCTTTGCTTGCTTCCTGGTTACCATGAGGTGAGCACCTTTCATTGCATGTTCTTACCATAATGTGCTGCCCTGACACAGGTTCAAAAGCCATGGACCTCCATCATGGACTATAGCTTCCAAAGCAGTGAGCCAAAATAAATCTTTCTTCTCTACAAGTTGGTTATTTCAGGTACTTTCTCTCACAATGACAGGAAGCTGACTAACATACCCTTGATGTTTCCTCTTAGTCAATTTCAATCCACCAACCCCTACCCTTTTCCTTGGCTATACATTCCTACTTTCCCTTGTTGTATTTGGAGCTGAGCCCAATCTCTCTTCCCTGTTGCAACACCCATTGAAGTAGTTCCTCCTCATGACAATGGGTTTTTTTCTTTTCTTTCTTTTTTTTTTTTTTTGAGGGAGAGGTACCGGAGATTGAATTCAGGGACACTTGTCCACTGAGTCACATCCCCAGCCCTATTTTGTATTTTATTTAGAGACAGGGTCTCACTGAGTTACTTTGCTGAGGCTGGCTTTGAACTCGTGATCTTTCTGCCTCAGCCTCCTAAGCCGCTGGGATTATAGGCATGCACCATCATTCCTGGCTCTTTTTGTTTATTTGTTTGTTTTTAACCTGGTCCTGGGGATTGAACCCAGAATTCTAGAGAAGCACTCTATCACTAAGATTCAACCTTGCCCAGCAACAGTCTTGCTGACTAAAGCCTGTCTTAGTTAAAGTGATATTAATTTTTTTTTTCTTTAGCACATCTCCTGCATGTTCCTCTCCCTCAATCAGCTCTAGCTGTACTGGCTCTTTCACCCACAGTGGCCCTTCAGCATTTCTCCCAAGGCCTGGCGTTACACTTGCTCTGTCCCTGGATTTCTTTATGGCTTAGACTCTCAGTTCTTTTGGAGGATGGAAACCAGGGCATCAAACATGCTAGGCACTCTACCACTGAGCTACACCTCCAGCCCCCCACTCTTTGCTTTTAAGGTCTCTTCTCATCAGAAAGGCCTTTGCTAATCAACCAAACTTCCCAAAGACGGACATGTCTTCCCTTACTCTTCCAGACATGTCCTCTCCTGATATGTTACACACTCCTTCTTGTAAGCCCTCTCCTTGCACCCATGAGAATGCAAGTTTCCTGAAAGCAGAGACAAAGGACTTTGCTTTAATTTTAGTGCTTAAGATACATTGGTGGGCACATTTAGTTCATTGTGGACACTTCATAAATATTTGCTGAAAAAAGAACAAAGCAAAAAGTTAGAAGAGGCCAGGTGCCAGAGTGCACACCTGTAATCCCAACAACTCTGGAGGCTAAGGCAGGAGGATCACAAGTTCCTGGCCAGCCTCAGCAACTTAGAGGCCCTAAGCAACTTGGTGAGACCCTGTCACAAATAGGAAATTTAAAAAGGGCTGGGGATGTGGTACATGGTAAAGCACCTCTGGGTTCAATGCCCAGTACCAAACCAAACCAAACCAAACCAAACAAACAAAAAGAGGAGAATTTGAGCTTAAAGTCTAACAAAAAAATGTCATTAGGCAAAACTTTCTTTCTCTGAAAAAGGGACGTGCCAGGAAAAAGGTCTCAAATCCACAAACCCACACTTCTGCAGAGCAGATGTTCTACTCCTCAACTTTTGAATGATAAAAGGCCCCAAGGGCCATTTGCCTGGCCCACGGTTGCTTGCCACTAGGACAGACACAATTCAAGACGTTTGTCTGGAAAGAACCCCATTCTAGTGATGCTTTAACGGTGTTTGTCCGTCTGCTTTTTTGATGTAGTGTTAAATCTTCTGGAAAACACTCAATGAACACACACAGACTTTTGGAAGTGACTTGGGACTTGGATCCCCCTGTGGATCACTCCAGAGGAAATTCAAAAACCATTGTTGAGAGGCTCACCCACAGACCTAGGGATGGAGGGCAGATTTTTATCTGATGCTCCTCGCCTCTCAGAAGAGCCTTAGAATCTCCTCCAGTCCTTGGTGCAGGGTCGCCTCCTCCACGCGGGACCTAGCACCCGCGACACCTCCGCGGGGCTGGGCTCTGGTTGCACGACCCAAAGACCGAGCATCCGGAGACAGGGACGCTCGCGCCCCGCCCTTCTCCGCCCCCTGCCGGTCCTGGGGCCGCTGCGCGCTTGGTAGCTTTCCCCGCAAGTGGCGCATCCCGGCCTTT
Organism: Marmota marmota marmota; assembly: GCF_001458135.2. Lineage (NCBI taxonomy): Eukaryota > Metazoa > Chordata > Mammalia > Rodentia > Sciuridae > Marmota > Marmota marmota. The sequence continues at coordinate 41,121,045 of NW_025999932.1, forward strand.
CTGGCCTCTCCTGCGTTGCCTTTCCTAGCAGAGTGTACTGGAACGTGTCCAAATTTGAAAAAAAAAAAAAGCAACTCATTGGCATTATCCATCTCCTCCCCCTCCTCCTCCTCCTCCTCCTCCTCCTCCTCCTCCTCCTCCTCCACCTCCTCCACCTCCTCCACCATCCTCTTTTCCGGAAACTATGACAAGAAGTGACAAGAAGTGGCATTTCCTGATGACAGAGTGTGGGCTATTGCAATTGCAGCTATTTTATAAGCCAAACAGCTGTTCGCTTTAGTCGGAGAAAATACAAACAAACTTCCAAAATACGATTTGTGGTTTGCAGAGCGTCCCTGCCTCCCGTCTCTCCCCGCGAGTTCGCAGATGGGAGATGTCGCCTGGAGCAGGCGCCTGCTGCTAAGCGTGGCTCTGAGATGGATCGAAGAGACAGTATGTCTGTATTGGCAGCGGTTCAAGGAAAGAAAGAAAAAGGCCAAGAGAAAACAACCGTCCACCGTGAGGGGCATCTTCTTGGAACAGTCGAGTTTCCTGGACAACAGGGACAACCAGGCAGACGCTAGTGTAGTCTGGGGAGGAGCCCAGACCCGGCTCGTTGCTTAGCAACCTAAGTCAGAGTGTTAATAAAAACCGTTAAGGTGAAAACTCACAATAAAAGGCAGGTGGGTACAAAGTAAATAGATGCTGCTGCATCTCATTACTGAAATGCTTGATGGCTAAGCGGCAGGGGATGTCGTCAGGCTTCCAAATTTGTCTTTGCAGGAAGATACCAAACATTCCCTTGGGAATGGAAATAGAGCTTTGGGGACTCTTAAGTTCAATCTGTTATTTGTTGTGTAGGCATTCTAAGATGGCTAACGCCATTCTCATGGCTTATCATGAATTGATTCTTTCAGTAGAGAGTTAAGTACTTTGCAAAGCACATCTGCCTAACTGCCTTTGTTATTACCAAGTCCTTCTTATATACATCGGCAATCACTCTTTAGGATCTTGTGACTACTCTGCTCTTTTCTGCTCCAAAGAAAAGCAAAAGGCAGGGAAAATGATCAAACAGTGGGGACACTAATTATGAGGGAAGATATATTCAGAGTTACTACCTGAAATCATGTCCCCGGGACTTCTGAAGCCAGCAAATATGAAAACAGAAGAGACAAGTCAATCATTGGTATTCCTGCTCTCCAGCAAAATTTAGCAAACTTTGATAAACCGTTTCTCAAAGGTTTCCCATGAATATTAAACTGGGTAATGAGACCATATTATTTTATTAAAATTGGTACAGCCAACCAGAACCCATTAGTTGCACTTTACTAAGATATAAATAAATGTAAGAAATGAAGAAAACATATGCAATTGATTAAAAATTTTTTAGTAATTTTTCTTTTTGAAAATCACACTTTTGGGAAGCTCTTGCATGTATCCTGTTTGTATACAAAAGGGACTTCATTCAATTAACTCATATATGGGGAGCCTATTTGAAACAGTGCTGGCGGTTTGAGTGATGTAGTTCGTTAGAATGCCACCAGAGGGAGCCCACGTTTGTCTCCTACAGAACTCCAGGGCCAGTCGCAGTTCAAAAGATAGTGGAATTCAGACCAGAATGGTTTCACTGCGAGGAGGTTCTGTTGCAGGAAAACATGGTGGAGAAGCAGCATTGATCACTCAAGAACATTGTTATGAATGGGAAGATGGCTGGGCTAGTGCTCATGTTGTATGCTGAATTCTTCACCTTGTTTTCAGGTGTAGTTTGATGCTATTGTATAAAAAGGCCCTCACCCCTCTTCTCCTCTTGTTCACCCCCCCTGGGGGAGGGGACAGAAGGGTAAAACAGCCTCTCATTAGTATTTTCAGATAAGTCCACAAAGATAGAGCATCAGAAAAGAACAAGAGCTCTTGGAAATGAAAACATTTTAATGAGAAAATTTCTTAATGGAAAGGATTGAAAGATAAAAATGAAAGCTCAGAACAAAATTTTTAAAAAGGCAAAGGAGAGTTGGAGATGTAGCTCAGTGCAGAGTGCTTGCCTGATATGTGGAGGCCCTGGGTTCAATCCCCAGCAGAGAGAGGGGAGTGGGAGGAGATGAATGAATATGGAGAAGAGGAAATTACTAAAGAAATATAAAAAAATTTCCCTGAAATGAAGTAGGTTTTCAGACTAAATGTGGTGTTGTGTGTTAAGCCCAGTAAATGTTAAAAGACTCATATTAGGACATATTAGATATTTTACATTTAGTGAAATATCCGAATGTATTACAGATAAGGAAAAATAGAAAAGTCAAAAAAAAAGAAAAACATTAATATCAATTCCATGAATTCCTCTAAGAACCATTCCTCTATTAAATCATTTAATCCCTACAGTAGCCTGACGAGTAGGCAGTGTTACTAAGATTCCTATTTCACAGACAAGGAAAACTAAGATCACAAGGCCAGCAAACAGGCAAGCTAAGTTCTGTAGCCTGCACTCTAAACGGTTACACACACTGCTTCTCAATAGTTCACCTCCACGGGAAAGATGCAGATTTCTCCAGCAACAAAAGATGCTAAGTCAAAATGGCTCACTGTTTCTTTTCTTTTTCTTTTAAATTTTTTTATTTGTTCTTTTTAGTTATACATGACAGTAGAATGGATTTTGACATATCATACATGGAGTATAACTTCCCGTTCTTGTGGTTGTACATGATGTGGAGTTTCACTGGTTGTGTATTATATATGAACATAGGAAAATTATGTCCTATTTATTCTACTGTCTTTCCTATTGTCTTAGTGTTTCTGAGCAATGAAGCATGAGGGAGAATAAAGACCTCTTTAGACATTTAAGACTTAGAATACTTACTTCCCAAATGTCCTTTCTTAGGAAGTTACTTAAGGATGTAAGCCTCAAAAATAAGGAAAAAATGAAAAAGGAGAATTAAGAGAGTGATAAAAATAACTCCTAGGAAGAGATGTATAATGCAATTTGGAGAAATATGACTGAGGATTCCAACTGGGAAAGGGGCCTCTATGGAGTTATTAGCATTACAGAGAATTGATAAAACTCGATGGAATAATAAATAGGTAGAGGGGAAGAAAAGAAAGAGCATTTTAAACTCCAGGAAAACAAAAGGCCATAGAACAAAGTCAGAGTTTGGATAAAGAGTCTGGGAAGGGGAGGCAGGAACAGTAGAGTCAATGCTACTTGATCTTTGAGCCCCACACATGATGCTCTGATGCCAATATTTGTATCTATATCTAGGTTTAATTTTCTTTAAGAGAGTGAAATATTCATAGTTGAGTGGGCTGAAATAACTTCATGTAGAAGTTGGGTCTGGAGCAAAATGCTGAAAGAGGAAAAAGTCTGAACTGGTAGCCAGGAACAAGAAGACATTAAACCCTGAGAAAGGAAAAAATTTATTTAAAAAGTAAAAGTCTTACCTTGAATAGGTAGGAGAACTATTGAGCTATCAGTAAAATTTCTTTTTTTTAAGTTGTAGATGGACACAATATCTTTATTTTTAAATTTATTTTTATGTGGAGCTGAGGATCAAACCCAGTCCCTCACATGTGTGAAGCAGGCTGTATACCACTGAACTACAGCTCCAGCCCCAGTAAAATTTCTTTAAAGGCAGAGAAAGTTCACTGTATGAATACTAGACATGAAAGTGGGGCAAACAGGGCTGGAGGGCTAGTAATCCGCAGGGTTTATAGAAGGACAACTCCTCATGTGTTTTTTTGCAGCAGATCTGCAAACTGTTAACTCTAGGTCCTGAGGTAGAACCAGGATAGTACTCAGGTCTGAGCACACCATGTTGCGACTGCCTGATGCTCATAGAGACACTGGTCCCTTGTTTAAGGACAGTGCCTTCTAAAAGGGTTGAAAGTCACACAAGAGCCCAGGGATCTATGGACAAGATGTTCACTGCAGCACTGTTTATAGAGCAAAGCAGAATAAAACAAAATCTAAGTCTGGAAACACCTTGAATGCATGTTTGTAGGGGAATATTTAAATAGATTATAATATGTGATTTATTTATTCATACACCATTCAATGGCTGTTAAAAAGAATGAGGCTGAGCTACATGAACTGCTACAGAAAGATGTCTACCATATAGTAAATAAAAAAGGCAACTTGCGAAAGAGCATATATATTATGAGTCTGTTTGTATTAAACATATGCATAATACACACTGCAAAATGTACTTTTATAATTGAAAGTGCTAGTTAGCAAAATAAACTGCTAGTGAGAAATCTATCTGGTCTCTCACTTTTGGCATCTGCTTCTTTGAGAAGTGAAGCAGGAAGGGATTCAGGGAAGTCGTGAGGGAAGACTGAAAGCCTAGGGGCCAGGGAAAAGGCCAGGGAGGGGGGTGGGTGAACCAGAAAGGGTGGCTGAGGGACTGGCAGTGAAGTACAGTGGTTAGGGAGGATGAGCAGGGTAGAGGATCCCCAGGACCAAACTGTCCTCAGGGAAGCCACCAGCACTCTGGGATAAAAATCCTACATGTTTAGCTTTGACTGGGAGCTTGTTCAAACAAATCCTGAGGCATCATGAGCAGCAGCTGCACTGAAGTCTTTTGTAACAAGTGGGCAGCAACCTGGTTGCTGGAAGGCACCCTGTAGGGAGAGAACTTCCTGGTGCTGGTAGAGAGACAGCAATGGGCGATAGTAATGAAAGCAGCTCCAAGCACTGAACATCTAACCATAATCACAGCTACCTCTTCATTGAGACCCATGCCTGTCATTTGTTCTGTCCTATTTGAGGCATCCATCCTCAGACAACGCTACTAGATGCAATTGTCACTAATATGTAGACAGGAAGCTCAGGTATAGGGAGGGGAGGTAACAGCTTTGAGGTTACACAGGTATAGCAAGATGCAGAGCCCAGAATGAAACTCAGAGACCAGAGGTCTCCAAAGAGACTTACTTCTGGTGACTTTTGTTCTGCCTTTATTACACCTGTCTATACTGTTGGAGTTTCCTACAATGGGCATTCCTACCCTCCAAAATTCATGTTGAAACATAACCCTGTTGTGGTGGTATTAGGAGGTGTGGCCTTCTGGGAAGTGACTGCCATGAGGGCAGAGTGCTGAAGGGAACTGGTTTAGACCCTTCTTGACCTTCTGCAACAGGATGCATCGTTAAGGAAAGGAAAGCAGCCAGGCTCTGACCCACTGGCATCTTGGACTTTTGGCCTCCAAAAGGGTGAGAAATAAATTCCTATTATTTGTAAACTATCCAGTTTCGAGTATTTTGTATAGAAGTACAATGAACTAAGACAGAAATACATCCTTTTTTTTCCCCCTTAAGATATGTTACTATGTTGCTGCCCAGTCTGGCACTGACCTCCTAGCTCAAGTGATCCCCCCTCCTCAGCCTGCCTCGGAGCTGATACTACAGGTGGCAGCATGATTGGCCAGACATCATTAGTAGGATGAAGAAATCCTAGTAAGTTCCCATGGGGGAGGGCCTGGGAAGGGAGTTCCTTTATGCAGCTGAACACAGGGGCCACCATGACGCTGGGGGGAGAAGCTGGGAAGAGGAGCGGGCAATTGGGGCAGGGGAAAAGTAGAAGTTCAGGACAGACACGGAAGGAGAAATCTCTGAGGAGCTAGTAATAGATACAGGGCTGGGAAGGGAGCAGAAAGGAGAGAGGGAGGGATTTTGTGTAGGCCCTGGACCTGGCCTGAAGCAAGATCAGGGCCAGTGCGCCCTGCCTGGCCTTCTGCGCACAGTCTGCAGAGCTCTGGCCTGTCCCAGTGTGCTGCCCAGCCCTGCTCTGTGTGTTGACTAATTCTTAACTCAGACACTGAAGGGCCGGCAGCTGGAAGGGCTCATCTCCCCCCAGAGGGCCTCAGTTTCCTCCAACAAAGAGAATAATGAGCATTCTACAAGGGCTAAGAACTCAACTGCATCTAAACGTTTTAATCTGCCTGAGACTCCTAAACTCTCTCTCCTCGGAAACACAGCGGGTCAGTTCTTCAAGCTGAGCTGAGGGAGGAAAAGATTTGCTCTTCCCAGAAACCCATCTGCAGTGCTCTGGGGCTGAAGAGGGTGTGACCATCACTCCTGTGCCAAGCTTTGCAGGTTGGAATGAAGCGAGTGTGTGTGTGTGTGTGTGTGTGTGTGTGTGAGAGAGAGAGAGAGAGAGAGAGAGAGAGAGAGAGAGAGAGAGAGATCCCAGGAGACCTTCCAGAGGGGAGTGCAGGAGGTTTCCACTCTGTTTCCTCGGGGCCCAGGCTGCTGTATGTCTAATTAAAGACAACATCATCATTACCCACAACAGCAGCCATTGAGTTCTCGGCTTCTGTTTCCTGCTAGTGGAAGTCCTCAACCTAACACCTTCCACCGCTCTCCTCTGGCTCCTTTTCCAGTTCCCAGAACAGACACCTCCACCACTCACTGCTAACTCCAGACCTCCAGCCCCTAGGGCCACATCTTTAACTTTAGTTTCCTGAGTGCAGTTAGGCTACTTTTGCCTGAATGAAAATGGTCAATGCTTCCCTGTATCCACCCACCAGATAGAAACAAATAAAATCACGACTTCATTTTGGATCTTTCTTCTCCTCCCACATGTGCATGATGAACTCAGCCATTCCTTCCTTCAGAACGTCATTGTTCTGCCCTTCTGGTCCATTTCCATCTTAGCTCTCAACTTGGTTATTTTTCAGTGCATTCATTTGGCAAATGTTTATCAAACATCTCTTGGTGGGTCGAGCATTGTACTAAATAAAGGGAGCGAATGCTAATTCCAAATTCTAACTTGGCAGGAGTTGTTCACAGCTTAATAGAGAGTGACACATATCTATGGCCTTCTCATGTGGCAGAAAAGTCTTTCCCCCTGTGTTCCTGGCCCTGGAGAATGTGCCAGTTCAGTTCTTCTGATCTTCCAATAGGTTATCAGAACCCGATTTATCCCCAAGGGCCTGTGTGTCTTAGCAGTGCCTTATTTCATAATTCTTACATCTCCCCCTCTAACTTTGTCACTTTAGTTCCACTTATTTTTCCTCTTTTTCTTTTCTTTTTCTTTTTTTTCCTTCTGAGATGGAGGTCTTATTATATGTCCCAGGCAGCCTCAAACTCCCAGGTTCAAATGATCCTCCTACCTCAATTTCCCAAGTAGCTGGGACTTATAGTTATGTTGGTATCGTTGGCTCTGGTGCCATTTCTTAAAGAAATTTAGAATGTTATTAAGAAGAATACTCCCAAGTCCCCTTCCTGCAAATATGTTTGCTAGCAGAGTGACCCCACTGTGTTGAGAGCCAATCGTGGGCTATCATTCATTCATGTTAGGCAAGTGGACTACATTGGCATCGCAGCCTAGTGAATAGGAGAATCTGGTGTCTGGGAACTTCCAGTGGACATTTCCTCTGGCTGACTGCCCAGACACATTGTGAGCCCTATTCAAGCTCTGCCCCAGGTCCCACACAGCACCAGAGATGGGGTGACCTGCTGTAGCACACAGTCCTTCTGAGATGGGTGTGGCCTACCAAGATGCCAATCAACCTGCTGACTGCAAGACATCACAAAGCAAGACTCCACCCCTGAAACCTTATCCCTGCCTTTGATGTACCCCTTAAATAACCACAGGAGCCATTTTCTAATTGTCTAGCTCCAGCTCCTGTGTGGACAGGCTCCATCTTTTGAAACTCTTTCCAACTTTGTCTTTTGTTCTTCACTAATTATTCTTTTTTAATTTTTTTAAAAATTTTCATGGAGAATTTTACTTTAAAAATTTTATTTAATTAGGTATATGTGACAGCAGAATGCATTTTGATTCATTGTACACAAATGCAGCACAACTTTACATTTCTATGGTTGTACACAATGTAGCGTCGCACGATATGTGCAGTCATACCTAGGGTAATGATGTCTATCTTATTCCACCATTTTTCCTACCCCCATGCTCCCTCCCCTTTGCCCCATTGAAGTTCCTCCATTTTTCCCACGTCCACCCCATTATGGATCAGCATCCACTCATCAGAGAGAACATTCAGCCTTTGATTTTTTGGAATTGGCTTACTTCACTTAGCATGATATTCTCTAACTCCATCCATTTCCTTGCAAATGCCATAATTTTATTCTCTTTTATTGCTGAGTAATATTCCATTGTGTATATATACCACAGTTTCTTTATTCATTCATCTATTGAAGGGCATCTAGGTTGGTTCCACAGGGTAGCTATTGTGAATTGAGCAGCTATAAACATTGATGTGGCTGCATTACTATAGTATGCTGATTTTAAATCCTTTGGGTATAGGCTGAGGAGTGGGATAGTTGAGTCAAATGGTGGTTCTATTACATTTTTTAAGGAATCTCCATACTGCTTTCCAGAACGGTTGCACCAATTTACAGTCCCACCAGCAATAAATGAGTGTGCCTTTCCCCCCACATCCTCACAAACATTTATTGTTTCTGTATTCTTTTATTTTAAAATATTTTATTAGTTGTTGGTGGACCTTTATTTATTTTTATGTGGTACTGAGAATCGAACCCAGTGCCTCACATGCTAGGCAAGTGCTCTACCACTGTGCCACAACTTCAGCCCTGTTGTCTGTATTCTTGATAACTGCCATTCTGACTGGTGTGAGATGAAATCTTAGAGTAGGTTTGATGTTGAACATTTTTCATATACATGTTGATTGAATGCATATCTTCTTCTGAAAAGTGTCTGTTCAGCTCCTTAGCCCATTTATTGATTGGGTTGTTTGTTTTGGTGTTAAGTTTTTTTTAGTTCTTTATATATCCTGGAGATTAGTTCTCTATCTGATGTGCGTGTGGCAAAAATTTGCTCCCAAAATGTAGGCTCTCTCTTCATCTCATTGATTCTTTTGCTGAAAAGAAACTTTTTGGTTGAGTCCATCACATTTATTAATTCTTGATTTTATTTCTTGTACTTTAGGAGTCTTGTTAAGGAAGTTGGGGCCTAATCTGATGTCATGAAGATTTGGGCCTACTTTTTACCTCTATTAGGCACAGGGTCTCTGATTCAATTCCTATACAGATTCAATGCAATTCCAATTAAAATCCCATTGTCATTTCTTACAGAAATAGAAAAGCAATCATGAAATTCATTTGGAAAAAATAAGAGACCCAGAATAGCCAAAGCAATCCTTATCAAGAAGAATGAAACAGGAGGCATCACAATACCAGACCTTAAAGTATACTACAAAGCTATAGTAGCAAAACAGTATGGTATTGGCACCAGAATAGACATGTAGACTGATGGTACAGAATAGAAGATATATAGACAAGCCCACATAAATACAATTATCTCATACTAGACAAAGACACCAAAAACATACGTTGGAGAAAAGATAGCATCTTCAACTAATGGTGCTGGGAGAACTGGAAATCCATATGCAGCAAAATGAAAACAAACCCCTACCTCTCACCATGCACAAAATTTAACTTCACTAATTATTGTAGACTTTAATACCTCTCTAGAGGTATTTTTAGACTTTGATACTTCTCACCATGCACAAAATTTAACTTTACTAATTATTCTAGACTTTAATTTATTAGGTGGCTTATATCCCCCTGAGCAGGAAGAAGAACCCCCTAATGAGGTGCTGGATGCCTCCCCATAGTAGGGCTCTCAAAGCGTGAGGGATATCAAGACTGGAGGGGACAGACATGCTAACTGCCAGGCCTGTAGGTTCTCTAAGCTCAGTACTTGCATCAAATCAGGCTTAGGATGGGTTGTTTCAGAAAGCACAGAAATCAGTAACTTACTGTTCCCCCAAAGCTCCTGTGTTCATTCAGGAATGTTAGGAGGTGGAATACAAGAGCTATAATCTAATCAGTCCATCCTAGTTAGAATGGACTAACTGGATGGTAACTGTAGGCAGGTGGGGTGGGGCTGGAGGAGGTGGGCCACGGGAACCTGCCCTGGAAGGGTGAATCTTCCCTATAGCCCGTCTCCTTGCCTTGTCTGCTTCCTGGCTGCCCTGAGATGAGCAGCTTCCCTCCACTGTAGTCTTTCCACCATGATGGAGTTGGCTGACCATGGACTGAACCTCTGAAATTGTGAGCCCTCAATAAACGTTTTCTCCTATAATTTGATCTTGTTGGGTATTTTGGTCACAGTGACAAAGCTGATTAGCACACCTATAAACTACATCTTTGAACTATTTATCCTTAATATAATAAGGAACCCTGGGGCAAATTTATTCTATATTTCACTTAAGACAGTTTGTCACTTACAATTCAAAGGACCCACACTAATAGCAATAAATTACCTTGAACATTTGTATATTACTTTACAGCCTATTGTTTAACCCTTACAATGTTTTCCTAGGGTAGGCAACATAATTGTACCCTTTATAAAACAAGAAAGCTCAGAGAAATAGAGGCTGCCCCTGTACAGCTAAAATCCGAGCTGCTGTTTCCGCCCAGAGCCTCTACCCTTGCACTATAACTCCATTCTTCTTAAGGGTTTTAGGTGATCTCAATTTTTTTTTTCTGAAAATTAATATGGTTCACATTGCTTATACATGATAAACTGAAGTAGTGCAATTAGGAATTCATTTGGAAAAAATAAGAGACCCAGAATAGCCAAAGCAATCCTTATTAAGAGGAATGAAACAGGAGGCATCACAATACCTGCAATAATGTTTGCAGTTATCACTAAATTGACTATTTCCAGTCTGATTTCTTTTTTTTTTGTGGGGACGGGGACGGTTACCAAGTATTGAACTCAGGGACACTTGACCACTGAGCCACATCCCTAGCCCTATTTTGTATTTTATTTAGAGACAGAATCTCACTAAGTTGCTTAGGGCCTCATTAAATTGCTGAGGCTGGCTTTGAACTTGTGATCCTCCTGTCTCACCCTTCTGAGCCTCTAGGATTACAGGTGTGCGCCACGCCCAGTCTGATTTCTTTTTTTTTTTTTTTCAGTTGTAGATGGGCACAATACCTTATTTTATTTATTTATGTGGTGCTGAGGATTGAACCCAGTGCCTCATGCATGCGAGACAAGCGCTCTACCACTGAGCCACAACCTAGCCAGAACCCCAGCCTCCAGTCTGATATCTTTCAAATTCTGGATATTGAGGGCAGATTCAAACAGTAAGTTTGTGAGACCCCCAGGCTTCCCTTGACATAGTCAGAAGCCTTATGGTAATCACTCATTCTTGGTTTAGTGCATCCAGCTTCCCACCCTCCCTCCCAAGTCTAGAAAGAGCTCTTTCTTCACCCATTATCAAGAATCCTGGAGCCAAGGGAGGGAAAAGTGGCAGGTGCCAAAAAAACTAGATGAAGCTCCTTTAAGTCTGACCAATGAAGCTTCTAAAAATCCTTTTGTCAGATATCTGAAAATGATGCTTAGAAAGACAGCCCCTGGCTATTCCTGCTGTTCCTTCTCACCTGTATGATGCCATTCTTCACCATCCAAGCTCAAGGTCAGTCTAGATGATTTTAGCTCCAGTGCTAGAATTGCTATTCAACCCAATTTAAGTTAAATTGGCAAGTCAGTCTTCATGAGCTGTGGCATTAACCACCTTCTTTCAAGCCCAAAAGTAGATTCTGTGTAGGTGTAGCCTCTACTTTGAAAAATAACAGAGATGTGCACGCATTTCAGCTGAGGATGGAAGGCAGCAAATAGTTGTTTTCAAAATAAGGTTTATTCACCATAAAAAAAAGAAAAACAGAATAAGTTCCTGTATGAGAAACCCACTGACACAAAGTCACAGTTTGTATTGCCCCCAAATTCATGTTGCAATCCTTATCCCCAAGGTGACATAAGGAGATGGGGCTTTGGAAGATAAGGTTATGAGGGTGGAGTCTTATGAAAGGACCCCAAGATTGCTCTCTTGCCCTTTTCCCCAATCTGAGGGCACAAAGAGAAATATGCAGTTCACAAGTTTAGAAGAACCTCATCATGACCAACCATGGTGGCACCTAGATTGTGGATTTTAAGAAACTTTTTGTTTATAAGCCACCCAGGCTATGGCACTTTGTTATAGCAGCTGAGTGGATTAGGACAGACACCAACTGTTGGACCACAACAAAATGTGCCTAGAGTCCTTGTGGTCCTATGAGGTGAGGGACTCACCAGTTCAGTGTCATGCTAAGGCACATACATGGGAAGGAGAACTCTGAGCATCAAACATATATATATATATATTTTTTTTTTCTGACATGAACCCCAAAGTGCAGAGGATCTAATTGTCATTTCTGGAAGTACTCACCTTCCTAGGAGTGACCATGTAGGGGCATGTGCTCCGCTCACTCCCAATACTCCTACTATCTCCTCAGATGCAGAAGTCAGACCTTGAAAGGCAAGGAAACTCAAGTAGATACTATGGAAGAAGGGACCATGGGACTGTAATCCCAACTGACTGAACCAGTGTTTTGAAGGACTGTCACATACACTGGGGCGACACATACTTTCTCCTCTCCATGTTTCCTGTTGGAATTCAAACCACAGAGGAACATAATCAAGAAAACACAAGAGGGGGGGTGTACCAGGGCTGGTTGGGCAGGGGCTGACAGAATTGGGTTGGTGCCTCTGGTGGCCTTAAATGAGGGGACAGAGGAAACCTAGCCTTGGAGGCCCTGAACTCACAGGGCTGTGAACCAGTTACAAGGACCCACCATCGTAGCCAGTCAATATTTACCTTTGTAAATCCTAAGCAGGATTTACTATTTGGTCTGTTTGAGAAAGACAATCGCCACAAATCATTATCAGATTTCCATGGTCCTTGGCTTTTTACCCCTGTTAATGGCTTTTTGACTATCTCCTGTGAAGTGGCTAGAAATGACAAGTGTGAGCTGCAGATTCCCTTGACAGAAGCTCTGAAAGTAGACTCCACAATAAACATTTACTGAACATCTGTGTGGCAGCACAGAGTGAAACCACTTAACACTCTTCTCACATACCTCCCCAGGCACCATTGGGAATAGGTAAAGGATGGTCCTGAATTATGTTGGCTGGGCCTAGAGATTAGTTATACTTTACGATGGTGTGAAAACAGTGCACACTTAGCAGAAACCATCCGTTGAATTTTGAGTTGGAATCTTTCCCTGGGCTAGTGATATGCAGTATGGTGCTGGGCGGTGGCAGTCAGCCACACACTCATGAGGGCAGAGGGGCGACACTCTGCGGTGTTAAACTGTGCTATGAAGTTCAGTAGATTAGGTGGATTACATGACTTTTTTTGTGTGTGCTGGGGATTGAACCCAGGAGTATTTTACAACTGAGCCACATCCCCAGACCTTTTTCATATTTTATTTAGAGGCAGGTTCTCACTGAGTTGCTTAGGGTCTTGCTAAGTTGCTGGGGCTGTCTTTAAACTCGCGATCCACTTGTCTCAGCCTCTAGAGTCACTGGGATTATAGGCAGGTGCCACCACGCTCGGCTTTGGTTACATGTGTTTTTGACTTAGCAGTATTTTCAGCTGGTGATGGGTTTAATCTGGACGTGACCCCATCACAAGCCCAGGAGCACCTGTTCTCATCTTCGGTTTCCAGATGACAACAGGGAAGCCCGTTAAGGCATCCAGGTTCACGCTGTGGGTGTGGGTTCATTCTGGAATTCTCAGGGTGGGGTGTGGTGTGATGTGGACTAGGTGGGGTGCCACTGTGCTTTCTCAGGAAAGCCTTGTACTTCCCTACAAGCTGGTCGTGGCCAGGAAAACACAACCAACAAAACAGCTTTTTTATGTTTCCAGTTGAAAATAAAAAGTTCTACTGTTTTTTTTTTAACTATTTATTATTTATTTTTTGGCGGACACAACATTTTTTGTTTATTATGTGGTGCTGAGGATCGAACCCGGGCCGCACGCATGCCAGGCAAACGCGCTACCGCTTGAGCCACATCCCCAGCCCCAAGTTCTACTGTTTTTTAGTCCTGACGGATCATCAAAAATACCTGTGGAGCTTTATAGAAAAGAGAGCTGGGGACCCATCCCAAAAGATGTGTCCCAGTTACTCTCAGTGCCTGGCAGTGTGCACTTCACCCCATCCATACTCCCATGACTCTGATGTCTGGGTGGGTCAGAGAATTGTGGTGAGAGCACCTGTGCCCCAGCTCAACCAGCAGGTGGTGTGGTGTGAACACAGTGCCTCTGCCTCTGGTCTGTAGAAACAGTTGGTCAATTTTTTGAGATCCTGAAAATGCTATGTCAGTGCACACCAGCCATGTGTGAACGCAAGCAGTACCTCAGCCTTGTCAGAAATGTGGGTCAAATAATTGAAATTGCTGCTAATAGTGTGTATCAATGGTGCATTACTGTGGTTTCTCACTGAAATTTAGGCTTTTTTGTTATATGCATCCAACAGATAACTCCTTTATAGGGTGGAATTCATATATGAGCTACTCTTCTACTGGTTGCATTTGCTGTTCTTTTATGTTTCCATAGGAATCAGGACTTCTAGAACTGGAAGGGCCTCCTCCCCATAATTTCATTACTTGGGATCCACAGTGAGTCCTTTCCCCAGTGCTCTTACTGTCTCCTTAGTTGCAGAACTAGTCATAGACTCTTACCAGAGCAGAATGCAATGGAACAATGACCGTAGGAGTGTCCCATTTCCAGGTGTGCACTCCCGAGCAGCTGACTCACCTGGAGTCTCAGCTAGACACAACTCCTTCCACGGGAACCCTTCCTACCACTGCTAGATGGGGTTTCTGTCTCTGTACCTTCCTATTTCCCCAGTAATCAGATTGGGGTGAACACCTGAACCCAGATGGGCAGCACATTGTTGTAGAAGATCTGGAGATGGGACCCTGAATGAGAACCAGTACTCAGCTGTGAATGAGTTGAACGGAAGTCATGTGAAATTGAGGACAGAGTTGGCACCCTGTCAAGACAAATCAAAATACACACTGAGTTACGGGGAAACACAGGCTACGTGGAGTCAAGGAAGTCAATCTGCAGAGTGCAGGATGGAGCGGCTGCATGGAGGCAGGCCAACAGCAGAGACCACTAGGTGATAAGAGACAAGAATTTCGGGGGGCATACAAAAGGGCACAGCAGCATGTGGGCCTGCAGAAGGGGGCAGTGATGCCATGCAGGGAACAACCATTTCCTAGAACACATGTGTCTATCTGGTGCCTGCCTCTTGATCACAGAGGAATGTTGATGTGTAAAATTGAGCCTGTGTGTCACAGATGGCCCCTGCTCTGTGAGAAGACAATACAGCAAGCTCTTTTTCCAGCCAGGCCCATGGTTTAGAATCTTAAAACTCTGAGGGATGTCAAAGATTATCTGTGCAAACCTCCTACCCAGTACAAGACACCCTTTTCTGTTTTCTAGCTTCTCTCCAATCACTTCTCCTAAACCAGGAAACTTCTTCATCCTGTTACTGGTGACAATTAATATCTAAAAACAACCAGCACAAGTGCTCTCAGAACATATATTGAGAATGTGAAATGCTAATGTCTTGGCTTCTTTTCTAGTGTATGTGATACTTTAGCCCTGAAAAACACACACACACACACACACACACACAATTTTTCAGGAGGAACTCAACCAATTGAGCCCAACTAAGAAGTTCTCTTTTTAAAGAACTCATTTGATAG
The DNA here is from genome assembly GCF_001458135.2 of Marmota marmota marmota. Classification (NCBI taxonomy): domain Eukaryota; kingdom Metazoa; phylum Chordata; class Mammalia; order Rodentia; family Sciuridae; genus Marmota; species Marmota marmota. Next base: position 41,136,541 of record NW_025999932.1, read on the forward strand.
AATCCCATTGGCTGGGGATGTAGCTCATTGGTAGAATGCATGCTTTGCATGTGCAAGGCCCTGGGTTCCATTCCCAGCAAGGGAACAGGGGAGAAACCCAATGATTGGCACATGCCTATAGTCATAGCTACTCAGGAGACTGAGTTGGGATTGTTCCAGCTCAGGGTTCAGCATGGGCAACATAGAAAGACCCTGACACAAAAAGCAAACAAAAATATACTGTTTTTCTTCTCTGTTCTTCAGCAGCTGATTGCTTGCTATCCTTTTGCAACACCAACATATGCAACAGGAGAAACCCACCTGCGAGATTGATTCAATTGACTAATAAGCTCATCACAGGCGAAGGCTTGTGGGGCTTTCGTGTGAACCTGGGTATGGGTGGTTGTCAATGTGATCTCAGAGCTGGCTGGCTGACGCTGCTAAGGCTCCACTTGCCAGTTGCCATCTGAAGGTGATGAAGAGTTTTATTTTCAAAAAGGATAGAAAGCTTGGTGAGGAATGACTCACTCCCTCCAAACGCTGCACTTGAACAGGAAAATCCTCTTGCCGCCTGGTCCTTCCTTCAATGTGCGTGCAGCAATCCCGCCTTCCTGTGACGAAGTCTTCTGCTGGAGTTTACGGCAAGGCTGGCACCCGCCCTCCTCCTCCTCTCAGATCCTTGGCTCCCGTGGGAAGAAGGTTCCTTGCTCACAGGATGTCGTGGGCTAGCAATTTAGCAAAAGCTGTATCAGCCTGAGCTCAAGTTTTAGCCTTTCACAGTTCCGTTGTGACAGGATCAGAAACTTGCCTTGGGTTTTCTCTGCTTTAAACCCCACAGATCTCTTCTTTCCCTCCTGCAGCAGCTCAGTATTTACTCAAGATTACTTTCTCAAATGTTTGGCAAAACATTAAAGGAGAGATGAGTTTCCTCCTCCCTCAAGGACACTCATATCCCAAATTTACTCTGGGCATATAATGCCTCACTCCATTGATGGCTTTTTGTGGCCTCTGCTGTATGAAACAGAACTTTCTTCCCTTTGTGAGATGGAATTTACCAACAGTAACCCTAGAGGGAGTTTTCAAGGCCACAGAGCAGGCCAGTTCAGAGCAGCAACACTGTAAGAAGAACCTACAGGCTTCTCTCAACTTTTCTTGACAGGAGCCATTTATAGACTCCTGGGTTATGAGGAGGTCAGGAGGCCATCACTAAATGTCAGATGGACCATGTCCATCTCCCTCATCCACATTTAGTCTTCTAAGGAACCATCCTTCCTTGATGGCAGGATTTCAGATATGTTCTAATCCTAAAAGCCTGGTGGGGTAGAAAATGGGGCTGGATGCAGTTTTTGGAGGAGCCTTAAGAAGTTCATTTACTTCATTAAAGGCATATTCTCCTTGGTCAGGAATTTTTTATTTATACACACACATAGGTATGTATTTCACAAATAAAGAGAAATTCCCCTTGTCTTGCCTCCTACTCCAGTCTCTTCTTCACAAGTAAGCCTGGTATATTTCTTGACTTCTTTCTGTGTGTTTGTATGCATAGATGCTCATGTAGAAATAGATGTTTTGTTTTTACTATTATAAAAAGGTCTTCACTATTAATATTGTTTTGAAACTTGCTTTTTATATTTAACCATATGGAATGATTTCCATATTAGTACACACTGAAGTAACTTATTCTGTGTGTGTGTGTGTGTGTGTGTGTGTGTGTGTGGTGCTGAGGAGTGAACACAGGGCCTTATGCATGTGATGAAAGCATTCCTCCAACTGAGCTGTATCCCCAGCCCTAGTTAATTCTTTTTAAATGTTGTAGACATTACATAACAGACCACAGGCCAGAGTTATTTAGCCTTTCCATGTTAATGGACACCTGCTTCCAGTTTTTTCCCTTCTTTATTTTTTTGTGGTACTGGGGATCAAACTCAGAAATTTGTGCATGCTAGGCAAGTGGTCTACTGCAGAGTTACATCCCCAGCCCTTTTTGATTTCTTTATTTTTGAGACAGATTTGGGATCCTCCTGCCTCAACCTCCCAAGAAACTGGGATTACAGATGAATGCCACTGTGACTGGCTTTGATATATTTACTATGAAGTAAAATTCACTTTTAAATTGCATAGATTAGATTCAGGAGGCTGAGGCAGGAGGATCCCAAGTTTGAGGCCAGCTTTGGCAACTCAATGAAACCTATCTCAAAAAATAAAAACAATAAGGTTCAACCCTCCAATACCCAAACCAAAAACCAAAAATAAAGACAAAAACAATAAAATGTGTAGATTGTCTTAACTTACATCATATAATCATCACCACAATCAGGATTTTCATCACCTCCAAGTTTTCTCTTGCCTGTCTTTTTACATATACCCCAACACCAGGTAAATACTGATGTATTTTTATCCCTGTAGTTTGCCTTCTCTAGAATGTCATGTAAGTGGGAACATACAGTATGTAACCATGTGAGTCTAGCTTCTTTCAGTTGGCAGAATGCACTGGGGACTGGTCCAAGTCATATAACTAAAGCCCTCGCTTTCATTGCTGAGTAGAATTCTGCTGTATGACTTCACCACAATTGGTTTTATCTAGTCACAGATGGAGCACATCTGGGCGGTTTCCAGTTTCTGATTAGGATTAAAGTTGTTATAAACATTTATGAATAGGTTTTTATGCACCGAAACACCTTCTTTTCTCCTGGGTAAATTCCTGAGAATGGGACTGCTGGGTTGTTTGGTGTTGTCTAATTTTATAAGAAAATGCCAAACTGTTTTCTACAGAACTTGCATCATTTTGCATGTCCATAAAAAATGTATGAGAGTTCTAGTTGCTCTACATACTCCTCAGCACTTGATTCTATCAGGTTTCTAAGGTTTTACCCATTTTGATTGGGTGCAGTGGCACATGCCTGTAATTGTTTTGAGGCCAGTCTCAGCAACTTTAGTGAGGCCCTTAGCAAGATCTTGGCTCAAAGTAAAAAGGGCTGGGAATGTAGCTCAGTAGTAAAGCATCCCGCATCCCTGGGTTAAACCTCCAGTTAAATTTTATATACATATATACATACACACACACACACACACACATATATATATTTTATATATTCTTGTTTTAAATATTCTGTCAGGCATGTAGCATTATGTTGTTTGATTTTAATTTGCATTTCTCTAATGACCAATAAAGTCAAACAGCTTTTTATAAACTACTCACCATCCATCTCTTCTTTATAAAAGATGTTTACATTTATTGCCCATTTTAAAACTGGATTGTATGTTTTGTTACTGTGTTTTAAAAGATCTTTATATAGTTGGGATACAAATCTTTTAATGTGTTTTACAACTATGTTCTTTGTATTTAAATTTTAAGTCTCCCTTTTGGCATCATTGGTGAGAGATCATCATTTATTTCTGAAGGCCTCATCAGCAGAGACATGCCCTAGTGTCTTCTTTGGAGGTCCACACTGGACAGGTGTTCTCTAAACATATGGCCGAGTGAATGCTCACTAAAATCTCAGCTGTGTCTTAGGGGTGGATGTGGGGTCATTTGTGGTCTAAGGGAAATCTAGGTGGCAGCAGGTTGATTTAAAGATGGGTTTTGAGTAAGAACTCATTTGGTGGCCTGCTACCACTCAATCATTTGTGCCTTGTACAAAGCCCATCTTCTATTTACATCAAATTAATGATTCCTTAACAGTGTTAAAACAGCTCTGTCTCCTCCCATTCTGTGTATACTGTCTTTGAACCCCCGTGTTCACTCCCCCAGGGATGAGCACCCTAGGATGTGCCATTGCTGGGAAGTTCAGCTGTCCGGCTTTTCACTACAAGTGTTAGGTCAGACCAACTACCTACAGGTGACTAGTCAGTGACTTTTTCTAGTCATCTCTAGAAAAAGATAAGGGCCTCTCTCAACTCTGGCCTTAGCTCCTAGCTAGGCTTTCCAGCAGAACTAGGAGTGACTGGGCCTCCAATAAAAATGTTTATTACTCAACCCCATTTTGCTTGTGCTCCCCAAGTTATCTTCATTAATCAGAGCTTGCTCTGGTGGAGGGCAAGTGACTGACACTTCAAACCTCTAACACATAATTCTCTCAGGTAGATCTCGACTTCAGCTCTAATTGAACCACAGTGAAGAAATGTATTCAGGAATGAATCAGGCAGGGATGAATCAAGGTGAAAAAGCCTGCTGCAAATAAGGGCATAACCGAGCTGCTGGCATCAGCAGGCATCTGTGTGCACAGCTTAAGAAGTGCAGGACTGTCTAGGTAAAGAGCTCTTTACCCATTCCACTTGGGCACAGGTGAGATTTGCTACCCCAAGTTCTTTTTTGTTCAGTTTTTTTTTTTTTTTTTTTTTTTAAGACAGCATCTTGCTAAGTTGCTGAGGCTGACTTTGAATTTACAATCCTCCTGTCTCAGCTCCACTTGGCTTGACCCTTAAATTCTTGCATCATATTGAGTCAGGGCTCAACTTGTCTGTCCACAATTTTTTACTATTCTCCTGTATCTGCCAGTAAACTAAAAGTATGTGTGGGCTCTCACTTCACCCATCTCATGTAGGAAGGTTATTCTGATGCCCTTAAATTTTTTCCCCTGTATTTCCTGCTTGCTGATTCTTAATGAATTTCTAGACTTTTTCAAAACCCAACCCAGACAGTAAATCCTCTAAGAAGCTTTCCTGTTCCTCCAAACACCCAATTAGCCATATTTTACAATAATGAAACTGAAGCACAGAGAGTAAGCAACTTTCTCTAAGTCATGGGCTTTGAATCCAGTTAGCTCTTAAAACATTCTTCCATGTATTTAATAATCTATGTTGCCATGTATCTGTTTCCAAGTCTTATTCAATATCATAAATCCCTGAAGGCAAGGACCTATCTTATTTGTTCATCTCTATATTCCTGCTACTTTGGGGTCTCAAGCTGAGGGACTTCATTGGTGCTCTCTGAGCCAAGGCAAGGACCACCAACTGTGACTAACCACACCAGAAACTTTCTCATGAGCCTGGCACTGAAGAATCACTGGTGGTCTAGGATATAAGTAAATAAAATACATTGGCCACTGGTAATCATTCTTGAGAAATATCTCCTCATGTGGAGTCTACAACAAAAAAAGAACATCATTCTACAAGCAGGAAACTCCACAAACTGAGTAGGAACTGGAAACTGAACCTTTAAGGTGGAACAACTGTGGCATCATCCAGAAGCAACTCTTTGTTGAAGAAACATAATTCTTGAGACTGCTCCCTACGAGTGAGGAGAGGGTCTGGGAAGGTGAATTACTGCTCTGGGCTCTCTGCAGTGTGTGCTCACTACCCAACACACCAATGGTGGCCAGGAGTCTGAGTCCAGAGTGCAGTTTGGGAATATGAATCAGTCTCTGTCCCTGGCTACAGTATAACCCTGGACAAGTTCTTCAACCTCTAGGTGTTGCAGGATTTATATCTAAAAAACAAGGATAAGAGAGCCCATGCTAAACCATTGTGGTAAGAATTAATGAGTTGGCAAAGTAGCTTAAAATAGGCTTTGTTGAAGAAGAGACAATGGAATGGTAATCAGAAGCAAGGCTTAAATGTCAAGAGGACCATCCAGCCCTGTAAACTCATTTGTGTGCGCATGGGACATGTTCACATTTACTAATACCCGCCAAATTAGTAAACAGCCATTGTGTTTCATGACCACCCCAGATTATGATTTTTAGCTTAGTAATATACTCTTGCTGAATTTATACATCCACAGCACAATAAAAAATTAATTCTCTTAAGACAATTTAAATACACATTTCAACATTTTAAGACATAGTACACTTTAAGAACATAATTCTTTATTTTTTTAAAAATATTTATTTTTTAGATGTAGATGTACACAACACAATGCCTTTATTTTTATGTGGTGCTGAGGATTGAACTCAGTGGCTCATGCATGCTAGATGAGCATGCTACCACTGAGCCACAACCCCAGCCCATAAGAAAATAATTCTTAAAAGCCCTAAAACTTAAGATTAAATGACATAAAAGAATCCAGTTTAAATTGGAACCTAATTCATCTGAATAGTCCTGTTAGTTTATATGGTTCTAACAATCAGATAAAAGCCCTGATTTGTTTTTATAACAAACATTATGGATGATGACACATACTCAAAGGAAAGGGAGGAGGAAAAACTATGAGTATGGTTAAAATGACCTCTGTCCCTCTTGAGAGGCTGAAGCAGGAGGATTGCAAGTTTACAGCCAGCCTGAGCAGTTAGTTAGACCCTGACTCAAAGCAAGGGTGTGTGTGTGTGTGTGTGTGTGTGTGTGAAGAAAGTGACCTCCGATCCCTTTTTTAAAAAACACCTTATCCAAATGCTTTCATTAGGCTTCAGGAACCTGCTCTAGACTTGTGTTAGAAAGAAAGCAGAATTCAAAAGTCAAATTCAAATCTCACTATTTCCCAGACTCCTGTAGGAATGCTAGAGAAAACACGGCAGCATCCTGTGAAACAAAGTGGAGTGAGCAGGTGCCACCTGAGCAACTGGCAGCTCAGTCCAGTACCCCTCTGAGCACTCTCCACCAGCAACCTCCACTCAGAGGGCTGTCATTCTGGGTCCATTCTCATCCCACCCTCCACTTGAAGTGGAACAGAGATTTAAACTTTAGCAAAAGGATCCTGAATTTAAGGGTAGTCTTCATCCTGTGGGTATGAGACTTGGTGTCTGAATTCAATTAGGGATACCAAAGGTTAAGATCCTTCTTCGAAACTCTCTTGGATCAGCTCCATTTTTTTTGATTTGGAGGTGAAATGAGGCGATGGGGAGAGAATTTGGAAAAACACACTCTGATTTTGCCCCATGGGTAGGATTTCTACAAAGGGGGACCAACATTCTAGAGATATTAGGCAGGAAATGGTTCCATAAAATGGACATTACCTATGCCTCAGCATAATCTTGAAGGATTAAACAATATAATATTTTGGAGCAATTAACACACTACTAGGCACAGAGGGCCTGATAAGTGTTTACTATTATTTCACTGATACGTACCAATAAAGAAAATAAGCTTCAAGAAAAATTTGTTCACAGACCATTAAGAACTGTTGCAATCCTTCAGAGCTTGCTCATGATAAAACAGAGCAAAATCTGTCTTCTTTTTAAATTTACACCATTTTGTAAGTTACTGTAGCAACATGCAATTGAAATCTTTCTAATGCCCAGCAACCAAATCTTAATATTATTCTGTCACTTAAAACATCTCCTAAGCAAGTGCACAAGTTGAGGTTCATCTATGAAATATGGCCTTCCTGTACTCTTCTGATGTGACATTTTATTATCAGCCTTTTTCTCTCTGAATCTCACAGTACTTTTTTATGAGTTTAGGGTTCCTACTTCTTGAGTTTTAGCTGTTGAAAGCATGTTTGTCAGAGCAAGAGAGTCCTGAAATGGAAGAATAAAGGATTTGGGAGCAGTGGTGCATAACTGCGATCCCAGCTATGTGGGAGGCTGAGGCAGGAGGATCCCCAGTTTGATGCCATCTTGAGCAACTCAGGGAGGGAGGGAAGGGAGGAAGAAAGAAAGGAAGAAAGAAAGGGGGAGGAATCCATGAAACTGGCATCTCTACANAAGAAAGAAAGGGGGAGGGGAGGGGAGGGGAGGGAAGGGAGGAAGGAAGGAAGGAAATGGTAGAGCAGTGGGTTCAATCCAAAAAATGAATGAGGACTGGCACTAGTCTACCATCTAGATCAATTATTCTACTGAAGAAATAACTGATGTTTTAGAGACCCAAGCAGATGCAATCAGGTATGATGAGGTAAAAAGCAACTATGAGAAGCTAAAGAAAGCAGTTTTATAAAAAACACCTGAGCTGGAATTATGGCTCAGCGGTAGAGCACTCGCCTAGCACGGGCGGGACCTGGGTGGGATCCTCAGCACCACATAAAAATAAAGGCATTGTGTGTGTCCATCTACACCTAAAAAATAAACATTAAAAAAAAAACAACAACAACAAAGCACAGTTTCAAAGACACAGCTGTGCCCCGGAAACTCGAATGGCACTGCTACCAAGTTCAATTTGGCGAGACTGTCCTAACTAAAGCAAAACAAATACAGAGGAGACGTCTTCTCTGTTTCAGGACAGTATCATACAGCAAAAAAGGGCAAGTTTTGTGGGAAGATACATGCTATGTAATACACCATGCACATGGCAGGTACCCAGAATTCTCATTTCTATAGAGCGATACCTTTATCTGAGAGCTTTTGATGACTGGGCTTCCAGTCATCAGCAGAGGAGGTAATGGGCATACCATATCTGCCTCCTGCACCAGAACAAGGTAGGATATGACAACTGAAGTGGGGTGAGGAATGAGACCACCCTCCTTAATCACAGTTGTATTTTATGGTGGGAATGCAAAGATAAAAATTTTCTTAGTACAGTGGCACTCCACTTAAGAATTCTGTTGTCCTGCTGCTAAAAGCAAATCATACAGAACATTATTTCTCTCAATGGAGAGCTATCTCTTTGCTGTAATGATGTAATATTTTCTTAAAATTTTGGCATTTGCCACTTTTTGATTACAAATATCCTAAATGACAAAATGAATTCATGTTTTAAACAACTTTTCACTGTGCTTAGTTTGCTAAAACTCCTTTTTTTGGGGGGTTTTGTTTGTGGGTATGATTTTGGATTGCCTAATATACAACATTTTATGTCAGAAAAAATTTATCATGTACTTATACATTTTATCATGTACTTGATTGGTCATTTAAATATTAAAGAGAAAGATAAAAGAAACATTTTCACGCCCTAGGAACTGACACTAACCTTTTTGGTCTCCATTGCACCACTACAACCCTCCTTTAGTTGGCAGTGTTACTTGCCAGGTGAAGTCAATATGTACCTGCTGAATGGGCAGTGAAATTCTGCAGGCAAAGCCAGACTTTGTAAAGTTTATAATCTGGCTGAAGAAGATAAATCTTGAAATTTTGGACAGGTATTCAATTTTTACTTATTTTAAAAGCAAACAAAAGACACATGACTTGACAATGATTTTGTTCATTCTGCTTATCAATATCACTAGAATAAAATAAGCTAATGATAAAAATTGTCATTCTACTATGAACTGAATGTCTTATAAATGTACCAATGAACATGAAATATGATCACTTTTTTTAAAAAGGCAACTTCATTTTTGAACAAGTTCAGAAAAAAGCAGCTTTGGTTATTTATTCCTTTTAATGATTTCTGTAGTTGACCTTTATTCCTTGTATATCATTCACTTTGGACCTGAGTTACTTTAGTTTCTCAGATAGGCAGCAAGGACAAAGTCTTCATTTAGCAAACATTTCCAAATCTTAACATTTTAAAAGTTAACATTTAAAATGAAAAGCCCTCTTAATCCCTAACCCCTATCCCCATCATGAATTTACAAGTTTAATACAAGTCTATAAATAAATTTGTCCTTTTTCAAAAACCACTTTAAGAAATTTTATAGAATTACAGATTTAAAAAATTTACTAAAAGAAACTAAAGTACCAATCATTTTACTCCTTTTAACACAGGATGCTCAAGCTTCCTGGTAACAGGGCTGTTGGTTAGCATCACCACTCAGCTGTTCCATCAGCATTCTGGCTACAAGGCCTCTCAGTCACTCTTCTCTTCTCCTTGATAATGCCTGTACTCTGGCTTCAGCTCCCACGTATTTTTGTGGATCCCTTTTACATTCTGAATTCCAATTTCTTTCAAGATGTCCTTTAGATATCCCTAAAAAAAGAAAGAAAAAACTTCAAAGATGAGATATAAAGACAGAAAACAAAAATGTCAAAGCACATTTATGAGTAATAAAAATTATAAAGCTAATAAAAGCTCAAGATTTCTTTATAAAGAGATTAAATAAACTGCCTTTTCTCTTGGTACCATGGATTGGACTCAAGGGATTCTTAACCACTTAGCCACATCCCCAGCCCTTTTTTATTTTTATTTAGAGACAGAGTCTCACTGAGTTGCTTAGGGCCTTGATACGTTGCTAAAGCTGGGTTTGAACTCATGATCCTCCCGCCTCAGAGCTGCTGCATGTGCCACCATGCCCAGCTTGCCTTTTGATTCTATACCTATGATATATAACACCTCATTAAATATATGTTATTTGCATCAAAGGGGCTGAACTTCCTAAAAGCAACAATTTGAAAACTTAAAAGGAAAAATAAATATGTCTAGAGGAAAATACACTGGAAATTATTGGTGCTCAGGATTTATTAACATGACCTAATACATCAAGTGTAATTTGCCTGGGAGGTCAATGGCTTCAAGGTCTCAGTTTACAGTCAGATTGGAATCAGTAGTTTTGGAAGCTCCTGCTTCCAAAAAAAAAAAAAAATATATATATATATATATATATGTATATATATGTATTTTTGGAATAGAGAGATAATATTCAATGAAGCAAACATGTGACAGATATTTAGAATTCTCAGTTCTTTTTTATATTTTTATCTTATCCACACAAGATTTTTGGTAAAAGTATTTTATTTATTATTTAACAAGTATTTTTTTAAAGTTTTATTTCCTTTTTCCACATTTTTATAGGTGCATTATAATTATAATAATGGTGGGATTTATTGTTATTTATTTGTATATGCACACAATATAGCAATATAATTTGGCCAATATCACTTCCCAGCACCTCCCCTCTCCCTCCCTGCCTCTCACTTTCTGGTCCCTTTCCTCTACTTATCTTCCTTTGATTTTCATGAGATCCCTACAACCCTTCTGTCCTTCTTTTCCTTTTTCCTCTCTATCTTCCCTCCAAGAGAGAACATATGACCCTTGACCACCTGAGTTTGGCTTATTTCACCTATTACTAATATATTATGAATAATTTCTGCAAATGACATATTTTATTTTTCTTTATGGCTGAATAAAACTCCATTGTGTATATATACCACATTATCCATCCATCCATTGATGGTCACCTATGCTGGTTCCAGAGTTTAGCTACTGGCTAAAAACATGGGTATGGGTCTGGGGTTGTAGCTCAGTAGTAGAGACATAAAAATAAAAGTGTTGTGTCCATCCACACCCTCCCAAAATATATGTAAAAAACATGGTACACATGTGTTGCTACAGTATGATGACTTTCCTCTCCAGAATTTATTATTATTTGTACTCTTGCCATTCTGAGTGGTGAGACAAAATTTCGGTGCAGTTTTTTGACTTGTATTTCCCTAATTGCTAATGATGTTGGACATTTTTCATATATTTTGGTCATTTGTATTTCTTCTTTTGAGAAGTGTTTGTTTAATTCATTTGCTCATTTATTAATTGGGTTACTTAGTCTTTTGAGTTTTTTATATATTGTAGATATTAATCCATAAGAGTAGGTAGCAAATATTTTCTCCCATTCTGTAGGTTGATTCTCACTTTACATTCCAAATTGTTTTCTTCACTGTGCAGAAGCTTTTTAATTTGATGCCATCCCATATATTAATGCTTGGCATTATCTTTTGAGCTTTAAGGGTCCTACTAAGAAAATCACTGCCTGTGCCTATATGCTGGAGTATTGACTCTATGTTTTCTTCTAGGAATTCATAGTTTCTGATCTAATTCCTTAGGTTTTTGATCCACTTTGAGTTGAATTTTGTGCAAGGTGAGAGTTAAGATTCTGGTTTCATTATTCTATAAATGGATAACTAGTTTTCCCATTACCATTTGTTGAAAAGGCAGTCTTTTGTCCAATGTATGTTTTTGGCACCTTTGTCAAGGATCAGATGACTGTAGATGTGTGGGTTTGTCCCTGTGTCTTCTGTTCTGTACCACTGGTCTATGTGTCTGTTTTAATGCCAGAACCATGCAGCTTTTATTACTATAACTCTGTAGTATAATTGGAAATCAGATTTTGTGATGCTTCCAGCATGGCTTTTAAAAAAAAATATTTATTTTTTAGTTGTAGTTGGACATAATACTTTTTAAAATTTTATTTATTTATTTTTATGTGGTGCTGAGGATCGAACCCAGGGCCTCAAGGGTGCTAGGCGAACACTTTACCGCTGAGCCACAACCCCAGCCCCCAGCATGGATTTTTTGACCTAAAATTATATTGGATATTTTATTCCTCCAAATGAATTTTAGGACTGTTTTTTCCTAGTTTTGTGAAGAATGTCACTAGTATTTTTTAAAATACACATATTTTTAGTTGTAGATGGGCACAATATCTTTATTTTATTTATTTATTTTCATGTGGTGTTGAGGATTGAACCCAGTGCCTCACATGTGCAAGGCAAATGCTCCACCACTGAGCTACAACCCTAGCCCCTGTCACTGGTAGTTTGATGGGAATTGCATTGAATCTATAGATTGTTTTTGGCAGTATGGCCATTTTAATAATATTAATTCTGCATATTCATGAACATGAGAGGTCTTTCCATCTTATGAGGTCTTCAGTTTCTTTCTTCAATGTTTTACTGTTTTCATTGTAGAGGTCTTTTACCTCCTTGGTTAGATTTATTCTAAGTATTTTGTATTTTTTGAGGCTACTGTGAATGGAACTGTTTTCCTGATTTCTTCCTCAGCAGATTCATTGTTGGTATATAGGAAAGCTACTAATTTTTGTGTGTTGATTTTGTAACCTGCTACTTTGCTGAATTTATTAACTACAGCAGTCTTTTGATGGGAAATTTTTGGGTCTTCTAAGTACAGGATCATATCTGCAAATAGTGATAATTTGACTTCTTCCTTTCCTATTTTTATAACTTTTATTTCCTTTTCTTGCCTACCTGCTCTGGCTAGAATTTCTAGCATAATATTATATAGGAGTGGTGAGAGTTGACATCCTTGTCTTGGTGCAGATTTCCAAGAAAATGCTTTCAGTTTTCACCATTCACTCTGAGGTTGGATTTGGACTTTTCATATATAGCCTTCCTGATGTAGGTTCCTTCTATCCCTAGTTTCTTCATTGTTTTTATCATGAATGGGTGCTAAATTTTTTCGAAGGCCTTCTTTGCATCTATTGAGATGACAAAGTGATTTTTGTTCTTAATTCTATTTCAGATCAATTACATTTATTAATTTGCATATATTAAAAAACCATCCTACCATCCTTGCATCTCTGAAATAAAATCAACATGGATGTGATGTACAATTTTCTTAATATGGTGTTGAACACCATTTGCTAATATTTTTAAAAATTTTTTATTTTGATGGGCCTTTGTTCATTTATCTATATGCGGTGCTGAGGATCGGACCCAGTGCCTCACACATGCCAGGCAAGCACTTTTACCACTGAGCCAAATCCCAGCTCCTCATTTGCTAATATTTTATTAAGCATTTCTGCATCTAAGTTCATCGGGGATATTGGCTTATAGTTTACTCTCCTTGACATGTCCTTAGAATTCTCAGTTTTAAGGTAGGTTCTCAAACTTGCATACTAGGCTACTTATTTTTCCTGTGTTGAAAGTTACTATTTGTGTTAATTATTATTATTATTTTTAAATATTTATTTTTTAGTTGTAGTTGGACACAATACCTTTATTTATTTTTATGTGGTGCTGAGGATCGAACCCAGGGTGCACACATGCTGGACGAGTGCTCTACCGCTGAGCCACAACCCCAGCCCCACTATTTGTGTTAATTATTACATGTAAGTTGGTTAAGCTTGCCAAGACAGGGTGAGAAGTGATAATAAGACAAACTAAAACCATGGGGGCTGCAGCTTTGTGTACCTGGCTCCTCCAAAGGTAAGAGTCCATATTATGGTATTTTAGGTCCCTGAAAATTCAATGGACACATAATGTAATACTAAACCCTCACCTTTGCTTGTCAGTACCCAAGGTATAAGCATTCCACTGTAAACTGACCAATATAAACTGCAATATTTCCTTCTTATGGAGAAATAAAAATTAATTACTTAAAAGTGATTTAAAAAAAAAACCCATCCAACAATAATTTTTGTGTGTATGCTTCTAAGAACCTGTTACAGTATTAAGATGACTCATCCCATTGATGGAAAATGTAATTTTAAAAAAATTAACTGAAATGAGGCACTAATTAGAGAAATGGCCAAGAAGCTCTAGTGGCAGCTTCTCACATATGGTATGAGATTACCTGCATCGGAATCATGTGGGAAGCTTATGTAAGCACTATTTTGGGCCCAGGAATCTGCATTTTAACAAGTCCCTCATTTAATTACATTAAAGGTCCACTATATCTCCTTTAAGGGTTCTTCCAGTTCTGATACTCCAGGACCCTTGAATCTTTGGTGGATTGCTTAGTTCTCAGTCTCATCCCTACTTAATACTGTGTTACCAACATAACCTAACGCCATTTTACACTGATTGGTGTAATTCTGTACAATTCATAAAGTTCTTTCAGTTCATACACTGTCATCTAGAAATATGATAAATGATTAGCAATGGAACCACACAAATGTTGCTTAGCAGGAAGGCTCTGATGGCTTAGCTCTCTTGGGCAGCCATTCCCTACCAGCAGCCAGGCCCCAGCAGGTGGCTGCAATGAACCAAATGAGCCCAGGGTTCCCCCGCACAGCTTGCCTGCCTCCCACACTTTCTACAGTTGGCTTCACTGAAGGACCCATGCGAATGAGTAAGCATAAAGGATTGAGACACCCAGGTAATGTGCATGTCTGCCATCTGCTACTTCAAATTACATTTAAAAAAGGAGACACTGTTCATCAACTATTTTCTAATTAAACTGGATTCATAAATGAAAAATTATGGGTAAGGCACAATAGATTCTCAGTTTAGGTGCCAAGAATGACATCTTTGTAAAATTCCTAAGAATGGTTTATTGTGAGATTGGCTAAGATCCTGTTGCACAAACAATCATACAATTGTGGATGCAGTGCAATGGTCAAAAATGAAAAGAACAATTGCCAGGGGCATTCTGATAGCTTGGAAAAAAAAAGAAGCTCTCTTGACTTCATGTCGTGTGCCTATTTATAATCTAGACACAGAAAGTGAAAAGCCTAAAAAGAGGTAAACACAAATATCAAGAAAATCTTCAGTGTATAAATGCAGCTGCTTTCACATTCAGTGCACTCTCATTCTGGTAATTTAGTCTAATATATGGGATAACTTTTATACAAAGATGTCCCCTCTCTTTCTTCCTTGTGATAGTAAGAAGGGAATGATATAATCATAGCCAGTAGACTTGTCAAGCAATGAAACAGGATTATGATCACAAGGGCCAACCATGCAGATCTGGGAAAAGGGGGTAGTTTCCAACTTTCTGAAAAAAAAAAAAAAAAAAAAAGTCTTGGATTTTTTAGGATGTTTCAAACCACAACTGAAGATTATTTTACTCTAATCAAATGAATTAGTTTGGCAAGAAAAGAGGCACAAAGCAACAGCAGAGAAAGTAGTAGTGATAATAAGGAAAAACAGGGGGACAAAATCCCTGAAGGGAGGAAGACATGGATACAGAACAGTGAGAGCAGATAATTCCTCCATAGTGTTTCAAAGACATTCTTTTACAGGCATCCATTCAAATCTGCCTTTCCTTTTTGGGTCCTCTTCTGATACTCCACTGTGCATACACCTCCTGTTTCTGGATATGCATGCAGCTCCCCTTCCCTGTATTGCCCATTCCCTTCGCTGGAGTCTGAATCCTCTTATCCTTTGAGATTAGGCTCAAATGTTATTTTCTCAGCCGAACTTTCCCTAACAGTCCCACCCTTGGATTTATACTTCCCACTGCATAGACTTCAATGATAGCTCTTATTACACTATATTCTACTCCTTTCTTACATGCTTCTCTCTCACCTTTCAAACCACGTGCTCTACTACAGCGCCTCCAGCACATCACACAGACTCAGTGTACTTACTCAGAGTGAACAGAGTATGAGTATGCTCAAGAGTGACAAGGCAGTTGAGAGGACTGTTTGTGAGAGGGTGGTGATGAGTGGGGAGCACTAAGAAGGTCCAGAGGAATACGCCATGAGAACTTTTAGTTCTTTTAAGTCAAGAGGTAAGCATAGTTTGAGAAATAAAAGTTGACTGATTAAACAGTATTACCTGTATGTGGATGACATTTATTACTAAAAGTTGTATTATGGTACTAAAATAAGACAACTGAGGGGGAGATTTTAAAGATTCTACCAGGATTGAAATTTAATTGGTAGGACTGAGGTTATACCTCAGTGATAGAGTGCTTTCCCAGCACGTGTGAGGCACTGGGTTTGATCCTCAGCACCACATAAAAATAAATAAATACATAAATTGGTAATATCATTTTTCTTTTTTTTCTTCTTCACATATTTACTCAGATATTTATTCCAACACCTAAAGTGTGCCAGGTGAAGTGGTGCATAGTCAGTCCTCTCTGCCTTATAGAATTTATAACTTAAGACAAGGGTGTAGATAAAGATGTACAAGCAGGCAAGTGTAATAAAGTCAGGAGTGCAGGGGATCATGGGAGCACTTTGACCCAGCCTGGTTGACATGCCAGGTTCCTTGAGGCCAGAAATTTGATCATTTGAACTGAAAGGCAATTTTGTGCAGAGAGCAAGAGAAACTAGTTCTACTCCTCTTACACATTCTAAACATGACTGACTTTTCAATTTAATTTTTGTCTAACCATCTTTATTTTAAACAAGAATTCTAGAACTAAGCAGACTTTTATGTCATGGGATTGGGGTATTTCTTATTACAGAGTATGTGCCATGCTGCAGCACATGATCTGAATAAACTGGCTCAGGCCCAACAATTCTTCAAAGGGATGTGGCAGGCATGTGTGGGAGAGAATTTACAGCAAGTCTGAAAGCAGAGAAAAAGAGTAAAACATCACAGCACCTATGGAAGGAAACAGCAAAGCACATACTTGACCAAAAAGGTCAAGGAATTAGGTCGAGCTTTGCATTTGTGGGTCAAAATAAAATTGTGATAGCCCCAAAGTCAGAAATTCACAGACCAAACTTCCTGGTTTCCTCACAAGACCAAGGCAAACCTATGCAGAGCCACAAAGCCTAGGAAACTACTATTTTAGTCTCTCTGCTCTCCTTTCTTCCCTTCCTCCCATTTCTCCTATCTCTTCCTCTCCTGCTCTGCCCACCAAATGGAAGATTTATGTTCCATTTCATTTTATCAGGCATTTTGGTGATAAGCAATACACCTAGCAATATAAATACAATTTATAAAATAAATCAGCTATATCTAAATTTCTAGAATTTGATTAAAAACATATCTTTGACAAGGAATTTATCAAAACTACTAAAGCTTTAGGTAAGCCTACTAGGCTTCTAGTCACTATATCTTCCAAAAAGGTTAAACCAAGCTGGGTGCATATTTGCAATATGCAAATCTATACCAAAGACTGCAGAAAGATTCACCAAAGGAAAATATACTATATGCTTTCATAAAGTGATCCAAGCATTTATTGGTTCTATAATAATTTCAAAATGTCATTTCAGCTTTATATGATTTTTGGGTGAATCTTCTGAGATGTCAACAGAAGAGAGGACTTACAGATGAAGCTGTAAGTGGCTCCAAGACATGAAATTCTTTCATTAAAAATAAACTACACATTAGAAATAAACTGTGAAAGAAGGCAAAAGATGTTTTCACTACTTAAGATAGAAAAAAAACTGTGAACAGGAAGAGAAGGTGATGCTAGGAATTACTTTGGAACATAGGCTATGCCTTCATTTTTCTCCTTTCCTTCTGGTTTTACTTCCTCTTCTCTGCTAGACCCTGCCCTATCTTCCTCCCAGGGTCCCACTGGCTTAATTTCTTCCTTTGAAATTCCAAAAAACAGACAGATGAGTAATGAAATGGTCAAGCATAAGCCCTGGCCGACCCTAATCCAAACCTTGAAAAAAACATGTTTGCATTAATATTTGTAGATCATCTTATTAGCAATACCTTTTCTGTTTAGCTTTGGCAAATGTTTGAATATTTCAGACAAAGTTTACTTTCTTTGGGAAGTTGCTGGGCTTATAGGTATGTGCCACCAGGCCTGGTTCTATTGATATTTTGAATTTGGGTTTCTGTTTCTTGCAACTGAAGGAATCCCATCCAATTCACAGACCCATAATAGTATATACCTATAAATTTTTACTTTTGATAGGAGAAATGCTCATGTCTCTAATGTTGGTTAAAGACATATTTCTAAACTGCACTAGTTTATTTGCATACTGACTATAGCTTATTCTGGGATATTATAAGGCATTCCAAGGCTGGGACTTATAATGGCTTACAACTGGAAGAACAAGAAAAAAAAAAAAAAAATATATATATATATATATATACACAAACATACAGAAAGGTATCCAAGTCTTAACAGATAAAGAAACAAACAATAAATTCCTTTTTAAATGTAAATAAATATTTGCATTTAGAACCATGGCAACTGTTTCATTATTAGTAGGTTTGGTGTGAGGAATAGTTTTGAATGTACAAACAACCAAAAAATATCAATGGCATAGTATTATTTTTCTATTTGAAAATATTATTGAAAATTAAATGGCAAGCAAGGGAGGCTGTAGGTGTATCTTACCAACAGAAAATTTTCAGCAAATTAGTTAATATTTATGTAAAATCTTGAGTTAAGTGAGTATGCTACAAAATTCACCTCAAATTTTCCCTCATTCAGAAATGAGTCAAAGAAAAAAGAAAACAACTGAAATAAACCATATAGGAAATTAAAAGGGAAAACATTAAGTTATAATTAATTTGGTAGTAGATCTAGTAATTATTAAGTCTTCTATTCTAAAGGAAAGCATTAAAATTTCATAAATGTGTTTAAATTTCAAGTTAATAATTTATTTTAGTATGACATTTCATATCCTAACATTTTTAATTAAGACTATTTCATAAGTTAGCAAATAATTAGTTTTTAAAATAGATATATCAAAAAGGGCTGTCATTAATTAATATGCTCTGCTGAGAGACTGGTTGTCTTTTTAGTTTTAGTAGTATCGTTCAAAATAAAAATTTCCACTTACCGGAAAAATGAAGAGAGAAGTAGAAGGGAATTGTGAACAGGAAGAAAATGACACATATTGTTTTTTCAAAAGTGAGGAAAAAAGAAATTAAGTGAAAAGGGGAAAGTTTATTTTAGAAAAAAGCATTATAATCAAAACAGCATATATTAAATAAATTTGGGAATGAGCATCATATATTATTTTTACTTTTGAATTAGAAATGGAATGAGTAAAGATAAAACTTTAGTTCTATTTTCTACACATCTGACTTAAATTAATTATGATTTTTAAGGCAATGTGATAAAGGATATTCATTGACTGAAGTCAGGATAACTAGGTCTAAACCATTAGCCAATTCCCCTCTCTAGGCAAATAAATTAGAAAATTAAACTAGAAAGTCTCTAAGATACTATTTACATTTAAGATCCTGGGTGAGAGAGATCTATACATCACAATTGGTAATATATATTGTGGAAAAGAAATGGGATACAGGTGTCTGGCTTGAATAACTTGCGGGGAACTGTGGTATCACTTACTGAAATGAGAAAGTCTGGGGGAGTTCTTGGTGAGTGTAGAAATCAGAGTTGTTTTGAACACATTAAATCTGAGACAGCAGAAAAAGTGATTAATATTGATTAGGCACAAACTTTGTACTTAAAGCAATATGGCACAGGGTTTGAGATGCAGTGGGCCTTGGCTGGCGAGAGCACTCCTGGGTCCATCCCCTTGTGTCAGAAGCAGGCATATGACCTATACCAGGTCAATTAGAATCTCCTTTTGGGCTTTTATTCAAGTAGAAACCTTTTTTTTTTTTTTTTTGGGAGGGGGGTTAGGGGTTGCTAGCTGTGAGGTGTTTTAGAAGGCCATTCTGGCTACCATATTGTAAGAATCTACTTAAAAATAGACAACAAATAAGAAAGATGAGAAGATGATGAGAGCTATGGAGAGATTGAAATGGACAGTTATGACTAAACATTAGCTAGATCTGGCTATCTCTAAAGTTACATGCATTCCTGAATTTTCCAAGCTATATGAGGTGATAAAATCTATTTCTTAAAAAAATTATTGATTGATTGATTGGTTGGTCGAACTGGGGATTAAACCCGGGGTACTCTACCTCTGAGCTACATCCTCAATGGTTTTTATTTACTTTATTTTTTTAATTGTCAACAGACCTTTATTTTTTATTTATTTAAATGTGGTGCTGAGAATTGAACCCAGAGCCTCACACATGCTAGGCAAGTGCTTTACCACTGAGCCACAATCCCAGCCCTTTATTTTATTTTTGAGAAAGGGTCTTACTAAGTTACTGAGGCTGGCCTCAAACCTGTGATCTTCCTGCCTCAGCCACCTGAGTTGCTAGGCTAACAGGTGTGTGCTTACAGCCTGGTTCTATTTTTATTTTGAATTTGGGTTTCTGTTTCTTGCACTTAAAGGAATCCCAACCAATTCACAGACCCATAATAGTATATACCTATAAATTTTTATTTTTGATAGGAGAAATGCTCCCAGTATTTCAAATTCTCTAGCTATTTTACCCTGTAAAACAGCATAATTTTTTTGTATCTTGATTCCAAATTCTGGTTATTTTTATTTTTACTGTTATTACTTTTATTCAAACCCCTACTTAAGCCTCTCTGAAAATAAACTCTAAATACTAGGTTAATACTACCCAAATGCTGATGCAGTAGGGCAACTTAGTAAGACCCTGTCTCAGAATAAAAAATAAAAAGGATGGGTATGTTGCTCAGTGGTTAAGTTCCCCTGGGTTCAATTCCCAGTACCAAATATATATACATACATACATATATACATAACAGGGATATAAAGTATAGGCACTGATCTGTAGCTAGTTTTTTCCGTAGACTTGAACCTTAACTAAAAGCATGCCAGCTGTTCAATTTCACATTCTGAATTAAAATATGGCCCCACTGGATCAACATGATTGGGGATCCCTGATTTAGAATGGCTAATCAATAATTAAAAATAAACTTCCCTGAATTTTGACCTAAAATTGGGAGGACAGAGAACAGGAAATAAGGTTCAGTTATAATCAGAGCTGATTTTCTTTTTCTCCCCTCTTCCTTCCTCCCTTTCTTTTTCTGTGACACTTTTAATAGAAATGTGTGATTAAAGGAATATTGGTAAATGGGTGCTATGTTTGAAAACTGTGCTAGGTCTCAGAGTGATCTTAGGAGAAGAAAATAGGAGATAAAATAGGAGATGATGATGAAATAGGGAGAGAATCACAGATTCAGAGCTGGAAGAGATCATAAAGATTATCTTGTCCAACTCTTTCAATTTTAGGAATGAAAGTGACTTCCCAGTGGGCTAGATTCCACCGCTATCTCCTTCTGCCCTATGTCTAGCTCTGGTCCACCTCCAGCCTGGCAAAGACATTCTACACTTTCTTGACACTGGTTCTTTGTCCCCAACCCCCACCATAAATGACATGAGGCCTGTCAAAATCCATTTAAAGAAAATATGATGGTTCCTGGGGACTAGGATTTTCCTTTTTTTCAGATTAATTAACTAGTGAATTTCTGCTAAGTTTATGCTGTAGAATATATGGATATTTAGGAAAAATTCACAACCCTGCCTTCAAAAATCTGCTTGCTGAGGAAATAGTCTCTAAATAATATAAGTTTGTTTTATAATTTAGATCAGTGGTCCTCTATGATAATCTGATACAAACTATGGATTAGCTGCTGAGAAAAACCCAAACATTTTTGCACATATTCAGGAAGCTAATGGATCCCTTGAAGTCCACCCCTGATCATAAGCCAAAAATTATCAGATTTACTGTGTACTGCCATATAAAAATTATCTATAGAAACAAAATAGAAGCTTTATAATAATATCTTTGATGCAAAATGAATAAATCTTACATTCCTTCTACAGCAAAGAAATTGCATTCCTTAGTATCATCAAAATGTCTCTCTATAAGTGCTTATTTTCCAATGTCAATTTTGTGTATGTTTTATTCTGTAAGAATATCTTGTCTGCTGTCAGTTTCTGGAAGCCATTTTCATGTAGATGCGTTTATATATAAAAATACAAAGATAAACTTCATTAAGACCAGAAGAAATGCAGCTTAGCTAATGAATTATTCTTTTTCAATTTTTTTTTTTTTCATCTAGCTTGGAATGCTGTTTCTAAGGCTTTGATGCCAAAGGGACTGAAGTCATTAAGATGAGTTGATAATACTGCAGCATGAACACTTTCTGCTCTATTAAAAAAATTATTTAACTCTTTTAGAATTTAATTTCTTAACAAAAAGTGAAAGGTTTATGTACAACAAAATCTACAGATTAATGTCAAGAATAAATCCAAAGGAGGATAATTCCTTTTCTTTGTGTGGAATTATTTATATTAAATGTAATTTGGAATTTAAAACAATGAAGTAGACAAGTGCAGTGGCACACAACTGTTAATCCCAGTGGCTCAAGAGGCTGAGGCAGGAAGGTGACAAGTTCAAAGCCAGCCTCACAACTCAGCAAGGCTCTGTATCAAAATAAAACATAAAAAAGGGGCTGGGGATGTGGCTTAGTTGTTAAGCGCCCCTGGGTTCAATCCCTGGTACCAAAAGTAAACAAATCAATGAAACTGATGTTACAAAAAAATCAGAAAACATGCCTTAACACACAAACTCTCATTAGTATAAGTAAATGTGAACTCAATCATATGCGAAACACACATTTCTACTTAGTAGTACATGTTAACAAAGCAGGACTTATTTAAAGGATAGATATGAACATATACATACCACAGGTTGTTTTGTTATGTCCACCAGGTCCTTAAGATTATAATACTGATGTTTCTCAAAGGCTGAAAACAGCATATCTAGTACATGTTGCTTATCAGCCCGAGCTCGCTTCCCATCTTCTTTCTTTTTCCTTTCATATTCAATCTATATGCAAAAAGAAAAAAAAAAAGAAAGAAAAGAAAAGCATCAATTCAACATACTCACTTGAAACACAGGCATCTCTGTTTTATACATCTAAAAACGATTAGATTTGAAGTTTTGGGCCATGTGCAGTGGCAGATGCCTATAATCCTAGCAACTTGAAGCAAGAGGATCAAGGCAGCCTGGTCAATTTAGTGAGACTCTGTCTCAAAATAAAAAGATTTGAAGATTGTAGGCAGAAGAGCTCTGAACTGGGGTTCAGAGCCTGGGATCCTCATTGCTCCCAGGACTCCCTATATCTTCAAGGCTTTAGGACACTAATAATGACAATCAGTAAATCATCTTCAGTATTCCTGAAGCTCTGCATGTAATGTGACTATTTCTCCCCAAGTAAGATTTCTTTCTGGTTAGCCTGTGGTGATTAGAAACTGTAATTTGCAGTTCCTTTGTTTTTTATTAACTAATATATAGTAAGAGTTTCTGTACTAGACATAGATTGGAAGGTAACACCTTTCAAACATGAGGTCCCTGGGGGCAGGAAGATCATACAATGGGTTCTCTAGGAAGTCAGAAGTTTGGGAAGCAAAGGTTAAAATAAAAAAGAATACGGGCAGTGCCAGTTCTCACTCTGGATCTTGCTGCCTCCTTGAAGCTGTTTTTTTTTTTTTTTTTTTTTTTTGGTTTGAATTGAAAGATAGGTTTAGCAAAGGAAAATGGTAAATATATACTTGGCACTCAGACACAAGGAAACCATTTCTCTGAAATCCTCATTTTATCTTAGAACATTGTGTGACCTCTAAATTCATTTGTATAACATACTCTTCTTTTAACACACACACACACACACACACACTATACCTCTTTATCTAAGTAAAAACAATACTCTTGGACCGCATGTTGTGTGTATCCTCTAGTCTGACATATTTTCATGCACACAAATTTGGGAAGCAATGGCCCCAAAAGAATGAAGTTCTCTTCCCCTGTTATCATCCTGGGTTTGTTTATTTGTAAAAAAATTATCTCTCTGGGGCTGGGGTTGTAGTTTGCCTCACACGCGTGAGGCACTGGGTTCAATCCTCAGCACCACATAAAAATAAATAAATAAAATAAAGATACTGTGTCCATCTACAACTAAATAAAAATTTAAAAGATTATCTCTTTATTGAAAATATATAACTTCTGTTCACTTATTTTAGTTCAGTTGAAAAAAATTTTAAGGAAGCACTTCATTTTTATAAAGCATAGAAACTTGTTATAGGAAACATACATAAATGGTAGCAACCCACCAGGTAAATAAAACCTCAGTAGACTGAGTAAAGCTGTCAGAGAACAATCTCCTGTTCATCAGCTGGAATGATTATAATCTGGGGACTAGCTTAAAAAAATAACAAAATATACTTCAAAAGTAACAACTAAATTATTGCATAAACTCCATCTCTTGCAATGAGGTTTATTCTCTATATTTTAACAATAGAGATTTGTCAAGAATGATAAAATTTAGTTGCAATTGATCTATTGATGTTAAAACTGAAAATACATCTTACATATAATTGGAGACTTACAAATCAGTGGCTAAAAAGGCAACTTTGACAATATTGCCTTTTAATGAAATAAACTTAGGAGCCAGACAAGGGAGAAAGGGGTAACTTAATCAACTTAATTTTTTTTAAAATATGTACATCTTGGGGATGAAACTCAAAATCCATTTATCTTGCTTGGCACAGTGGTGCATGCCTGCAATTTCAGTGACTCAGGAGACTAAGGCAAGAGGATAACAAGTTCAAGGCCAGACTCAGCAACTTGGCAAAACAGTGTCTAAAAATAAAAAATAAAAAGGACTGGGGATGTGACTCAGTGGTTAAGAGCCCCTGGGTTCAATATCTGGTGCCAAAAAAAAAAAATTCTATTCATTTCTTTGGGAGATCAAGCACAGACTATGTACTAGGCAGTGCACTAAGATATGGAGCAAATAAGATAGTCTTCTCTTTAAAACAGTATTTCTTTCTTTGGGCTCATGTATTAAAATGCATAGAGGCCCTTGAGCATTTAAAATGTATTAACAGTAGACCACAGAACTACCTAGGATAAGATCACGATGCTGAAAATAATGCAAATGTACGACACAGATTGCATTGTTGGGGAGGAATGAAATCCTGCCAGGCAGTCTCAAGATTTCCTGGGTGAGAACAGCATAAAAGAGAACATGATGGGCAGTTACAAAGAATTTAGAAAAATATAGGCTTTCTCTAGGGTCCAAAAAAGGATAGAAGAAGATTATATTATTGGGGAGAAAAAAGGATGAGAGACCGGATAAAACCCACAAATCCAAATATCAGGGTCTCTGGGTTAAAAGTGGGATGATATCATGGGATGTGTAATGGGGTAAATATGTTAAGCCTTTCTTTGCTGACCAGTGACTACAACATATCTTTACTTAGTTTGAATCCTGACATCCCCTTCCACTGTCACATAGCACTTACACAGTATCGGACAACCCAGAAAGTGGGCCTGGTGAAAAGCAGAAAAAAGCCAGGACTGGGAGATGAAGACATTGTAATCCTTTACCCTGGTCAAGTGCAGGATAAGAGAAATTTACCTTGGGATCTAGAAAATAAATCAAAGAATCTGTTTACATACAGAAGAGAGATGGTAACTGCTTATTCCCTTCCCAAGGGGTTGGGTGGGATGTGGGATTTCATTTATTGTCAAAAGCTATTGGTTTCCAGGGAAGACAAGACAAAGTGGGGACCCAGGAAAAGATTAGAGTTTAGCTTATTTTCTTTCCCCATCACTGAGCACTGAACCCAGGGCCTCATGCATGCTAGGTAAGAGTGTTACCACTGAGTTTTTATTTTATGCTATTTTGAGGCAGGATGTCACTAAGTTGCCCAGGCTAGCCTTGAACTTCCAATCCTCCTGCCCCAGCCTCTATATCCTTGGGAATACAAGTGTGAGTGGGATTAGGCCTTTGCATCCTTCATATGCAGTCAGACCCTGCATGACAACTGTCTCCACTCCCTTCCCATCTTTAGTTTATGTTGAAAGAAGATGACAGATATAGATAAATTCAGAAAAAAGAAGTGATTTCTACCCTTTGGAGGCTCTTCATTATATAAAATGATGGGTGAAGCTGGGAAGATTAATAGAAAAAAATGTTTTCAAAGAAACACGCTGGTAAAGCAAGAAGGGCTACTTCAGAGAGGTCAAGATATAATATTCTCGTTGGCAATGGTGAGAAAAACTTTTTAAGGGTTTGTTATCAATTCCCAAACCCAGAGTTAAGATGGCCAGAATTCAAAGGCAAGAATTTAGAATAAATTAGAAAGGAACTTTAAAATCATTACCAGGGATAAGATCAGAAGTTAGATTAAGTTGTGATTTATAATGTTAATGAGTAGGAAGAAAACCACCAAATTCTATCTAGATTTTTTTTTAAAAAATTGGTTTACATACCTCCTGCTCAAATACAGTGACTGCACTGAATGTTGGTGCTTTCCTTCTTTAAAAATAAAGGGGAAAGCAGAATAGAAATGTATACTGATCATTCTATGTTAACTATGTCCACCAATGGCTCAATTCCTTGAGGTAGTGTGGCCTCTTATCTACTGAACAACAATTCTTAAAAGTGTAATCTGAAAGCCCCAACACATTTATTCTTATGTTTATTAAAAAAAAAAAACAAGAAATGGGCAAAGGTATAACTCAGTGGTAGAGGACATGTCTAGCATGTACAAGGCCCTGAGTTTGATCCTAGCACTACAAAAAAACCCTATAAAACCCCAAAACATCTATTATTGTCATAGTCCTGTACTATGGGATAACTTATAAAAAAATATTGCTTTAAAGCTAAACTGGTTAAATCTTTTTTGATAATATCTAAGACAGGTCCATAATCCAAATTCTCCTTTGTTGTATCAGGTAAGAAGTTCCAGTATATGTGTAATTATAAAAAGGGGTTTAAATTATTTCCATGTTCATTAAGTTAATAATACCTAATATGCTTATGATAAAACTAAGGTCCTTGAAGTTAACTTTTCTTTTTTCTTTTTAAAATCTAAACAGTACAGAAGTGGTAATCTTAGTATTCAACTTAATCTTGGTACTGCAGGTAAGAGTAATTACACAAACTATAAATAATATGCACTAGTATACTTCAGAGAAATTTATAGTTCTGAGATAATGTTACTTCTGTTGGTTAACTATTTTTCCTTTGGGCACTTTGTTTCTGACACAGGCACCTTAAAGAAATAACACTTGGGCTGGGGATGTGGCTCAAGGGTAACGTGCTCGCCTGGCATGCGCAGGCGCTGGGTTCGATCCTCAGCATCACATAAAAATAAAATAAAGATGTTGTGTCCACCAAAAACTAAAAAATGAATATTAAAAAAAATACTCTCTTAAAAAAAAAAAAGAAACAACACTCAAAGCAGTCAGACTAAATCTAACTTGTTAGCAGCCAATACAAAATATTACTGACAGTTATTAAAACAAATAGTTTTTAAGTCAAGTGAATTTTAATTACTGATATTCTTCTGTCCTTAATGACCATACATCACTATGTAGCCAATATCATAGAAATAAACTTAAATTCAGGAAGTACTTTAAACTTTTGTCTCCAGTTATAAATTTTTATAATTAAAAAATCTATCATACACAACTAATCTTACTTTTGCAACAGAAAACAAATTATTCAATACTAAAATTCAACAAAATGTTGAAAATCCATTGTGGATGTGGTAAAGAGATGTTCAACTGTCATTACTGAAACCTTAATCACTGACTAAAATTATAAATGCCATCCACTACCAATTAAAATATTATAACTCAGATGTCTGTAAATTTTGAGACTGTTGTTTGCAGAAATACTTTGATTGCTATGTCAAGGCAGTCTCTGTGAAGGTTTTTATTTTAACTGCGAAAGTGAGCATGACAGCCTCAACTATCATGGTTTCGCATTTTAAGTCCTTAAGAAAAATCATTTTCCCCCTCCCCTCTACAAATGCTTCTATTTCTGCTTAGTGTGTTACCATCATTTCTTTGGAGGAAATCATTTCTTTAGAATCCATAGTCCTTGGTGTACAAATTCAAATGGATAAGATATAGTATGTACTATATTAGGCAAACACTGCTGAAAAGCCTTTATGATACATTCTTGCAGGCATCCATTTTAATCAGCAAAATTAAAAAAAAAAAAAAACCAAACTAAATAATCTTACTTCTGAAGACTAAAACAGTTGGTTGCCACACTAAAGAAACAATCTGTTTTATGCATAAGGACAAATTTTATTTCTAGTTCCTGAGGGTTAACCTCAAGGTTCTATGTAACAATTCTATTACTTGAATTAATCACTTTTCTAGTTAAGTGTTTCTGGTTCTCTCTCACTTTCTGATGAAGGGCTAGAGAACACATTGTTTGTCAAACTCAGGAGCAGGGGATAGAGGTGATAAGAAAGACAAGAAGATATTAATTCTTTTTAAAAATCCTGGGTTTGGAAGAAAGAAACTTTCTGATCTCCTCCCTCGTATCATTATTGAATCCCATCCCTTCCTCAACAGGAGATGGCAGACAGAACTGTAAAAAGTTTCTATCTCTTTGGATTAGTGGTTGTAAACTAGAATAACCTAGGGAACTTTAAACACCTTGAGATAATTGGCTCCCACATTGGATCAAATGATCAAACTCTGGAGGCATTTTCTTTTTTAAAACCGCCTGGCTGATTCTACTATCTAGCCCATGTTGAGAACCATTATCGAAGAATACTATGAAATTTACACATGCCAGATGACAACATATAAAACCAGAAACACACAACAATTATGATTGAGAGATGGAGGGAGCTGAAAGGAATCTTGTAAATTGGCTTTCTTCTTTTTCTTCCTTCCTTCCCGCCCCCCCCCCCTTTTTTTGGTGTGGCACTAAGGTTTGAACCCAGCGGTGCTCTACCATTAAGCTACATCCCTAGCCTGAATACCCATGCTTAGTTTTTAAAAATATTGCCAACTATGAAAGCTTCGTAACAGCAATAGACAATATAACTTAAGGTACTATACCACAAGGCGCATCAAGCTTTAGCTTTAGGCCATGGTGGTTGTGGTGGCAGGGTCCTTCAGGCTACATTTCCAAGATTCCCTGGCTAGCTGGTGTTTGTCAGTGGGAGAATGAAACCAGGAGGAAGGGCAATTCTCTCTGTAACCAGGCTTCTTCTCCCGTTTCCAATTCCAATTCTTCCACTTTGTATTCATAAACTATTTGTATCCAATTCCCTACACCGAATCCCTTTCTGCTACAAATATCTTGAGCTGTTTCTGTTTCCAAGAGAGACAGGGAATGACGAGTCATATTTAAAATGGTATTGATAATTTCCATTTTAGAACAGCCAATCTCGTTCTAAAGAGGATCTGATTCCTCTAAGGATCTGATTCCTTTACCCTTCTTGCTACTTTATAGAGTGACTGACAGAGATCATTTTGAAGCAAGAGAAGTATCAGTTTTTCCACTTTTTTATTCACATGTATTTGCTTTATTGGCATTATCTACAGTTTCTTTGTGGAAATTTTTTAAAGACATCTGCTCATTTTTGAGACTGAGTTTAATTAATAAAAGGTATTATAACCTATATATCTCAGAATTTAATACCATATACAAAAAGCTGAAAACAAAGAAAAATGTGTGGGCACCACAGTTAATTCCTCTGTGCTGTACTATCTCTACTCTTTTGCTAAAAACAACTGATTTTAGGAAGTACATAAGGGTTTGTATAAAGCCAATTCCTGTGGTAAGTATTTTTAAAACTTTTCCCTTTATAAGATGAAAAACAAGATAAATGTAAGTTCTAATGTTTTCCCCTTACCCATTGGGTTCTCTTGTAAACCCTGCTTTGAAGATCCCATTTTTTTCTAAAGTTTGTTTTCACTACTTCAGAGGATGAGGAAAGGGGAATTGGTGTTTAAATGCTTGCAAAATGCAGGATTAAATAAATTCCTGAAGGTTTCTTTTATTCCCCCACCCCCACCCCGTTTTGTAGTGTTGAGGATCAAACCTAGGGTCTTCTACAGGCTAGGCATATTCTCTGCCACTGAGCTATATCCCAACCCTAAGAGTTCCCAATTTTTAAATATTAAAATATAGGTGTCAATTTTGCAGGGGGAAATATTCAGAATCTATAAGTTCTTTTAACATGAAATCCCTCTATTCAACCCCTGTCCCCC
>NW_025999932.1:41166535-41297984 GCF_001458135.2 Marmota marmota marmota
CCCCGCCCCCCGCCCCACACACCTTAAGGAGACTCTAACAAATCAGTGTTTCAAAATACTTTGGAAAATGCTGACTTACATGAACTGGTTTCAGTTTCTGAAACTTAATGAAAGAGGAGGCAAGGCCACAGAAACATAAGGGTCATCTTCTCATAAAAGGAGGGTTTGCAGGATAATGCTTTCAAGGAAGGGGTGTTCTAAAAGATAATGCTGATTATATAATTCTTTTGGCCTAATGTATGCTTTCTGAATGGCAAGTATGGTGGGTATTATGATACAGACAGTATGTGAACTAAAGAAAAAATTTTAACTCAGTGCTTAGAATAATTCCAAGTACAAAGTAGGAGTTCATATATCTGTATAGTCTCTATGTATATGCAAATTTCTCCATATGCCATAGGTGGGTGAAAATTTTTCTAGGTGTAAATGCAAGGAAGTTTCTTTCTAATCAATGTAAAGATAGGGTTAGGGTTATACCTTGGTGGTCAAGAGCTTGCCTAGCATGCACAAGGTCCTAGGTTTGGTCCCCAACACTTTTTTAAAAAAATATTTTTTTTCTTAGTCATAGATGGACAAATATCTTTATTTATTTATTTTTATGTGGTGCTGAGATTCGAACCCAGTGCCTCACACATGCAAGGCAAGTGCTCTACCACCGAGCTACAACCCCAACACTTTAAAGAAAAAAGATATACTTTTGCAAGTACATATACAATTTTCACCCTCTAAGTTTTGAAGAAATATCTACTCATTTTTATTCTGAAAATTGCATCCAAAGAACCATAAACACTAAAATGAAAGAATAGGCTTCATGTTTTTACACTTTGCAAAACTTTGTAAATATAATATTGGGCTTAAAATTTTTCATTAAAAATCTTGATTATGCAATGTCTAAAACATTCCTGATTAACTATGTTATTACTCAATCTTTTAAAAAATCAGTGTTTCCTTCTGATATATAAGAAAAGTTTCATATGCTTTGCACAGTAGGCATTATACTATAATACTGAATGTTTTTAAAGCTGTGCAGGTGCTTCTACCCGTTCAGATACACTCCCATAGAAAACAATTACTAAACATTTATTCAAATGCAATGTAATAGATTATAGTCAATTTTTGATTTTATGTAAATGAAATCTTAATCAAAGATTATTATGTGACTCTTTACTATAACGATTCTTGTACTATGACAACCTTCACAAAGGTTCGTGCCTTGAAATGAAACATCAATATTAAAGGCTGACAAGGAGTTCAGAATACAAAGCATTTGGACTTATTTATATTTGTTTTTGAGAGAAGACAAACCTTAGACAGCTGAGGTAGGGTGCCATCCTGGCCATAACACTTAGCTTTCCCCCTTTGCATCCTAATAGAATTTTACCGCTTATGATAACAAGTCAGACAATCCACACGCACTGTGACAATTCTAATAACTCAAAAAAGACTTTAAAAAGAGGAAAATTAGAATAAAATCACTCTAGTTCCTACCATCCCAAACCAATGACGTCAGATATTTCACCAATCTCCAATTCTGGATATTTGTTTCCAGTGTTTTTCTATCTTAAACAACATAGAGAAACATTACTGTACATACATTTTTTTTGACATTTGTTTTACTATTATAAATTCCTATATTCAAGATTGCCAGTCAAAGGACAAATCCTTTTAAATAGTACTTTTGATACAAATTACTAAAATTCCCTCCAGAAAGGTTACATCTCTTCACAGCCTATGGAAAGTGCTATTTATCTTATCCTCCCTGTGACAAAGAGTGGAAACTGTATATAGAAGACTGGCCCATAAGAGAAGAAGAGTGGAGTCAAAGGTTATAGGAGAAGCACACCATGAAGAAGAAAGGCAAAGACAAATAAGACCTTCATTATTTTAGTTTTCTATTTCCATTAACTCCAGGAAGTTATGTGTACAATTATGTACAGCATAGCAACATTTCAGTCAAGAAAATACCACGTATATGACAGTATTATACAGCCAAGGGATGCAAGCTATACCATTGAGGTCTGTGTAGTACCCTTTATATGTCTGCACAATGATCAAACTGCCTACCAACACATTTCTCAAAACATCCCAATCAGACATTGCATAACTGTGCACCCAACTAGGAGTAGAAAAGGCAGAAGAGGACGAGAAGCAGATTCTTATCTACACCCGACAGAAAAATACCTCTCTTGTATTATCTGACACTATTGTCTCCCTTTACCGGTCTTCTTTAGTTTTTTTTTTCCCCCATAAAGCATAACAAAAAGCTGTGCAGCTGAACTGTGGACTGCCTTGTCTAATCTAATCAGTGCAGCAATTTTTTTTTTTTTTTAAACATCTGAATGTCTCCAGAAGGAATAGGTGTACACAGTTCTTACACTCCCCAGCATTTGCCTTTGTAAGCCTCAGTCTTCTGCTCAGTTACATGCCTGTTTAGCCCTGGAAGCTTTTGCTATGTCTCATGCAAATTAACCACTAGAAACTTAAATACCATAAAGTAGTATTTTGGCAGACACTGTTCTGTGGTACTTAATAAGTCTGGACACCTAAGGTCAGTTTTAAAAGAGGTTTTCATTCTTTCTATGCTCAGTATCAAAAGGGATCTTAAGCAACAAAGTAGGATACAAGAGTTCAACTGTTAACTGCTACTTCACTTGACCTTCATCGAATCATTACATTTCTTGGGCTGGGGTTGTGGCTCAGAGGTAGAGCACTTGTCTAGCACATGTGAGGCACTGGGTTGGATCCCTAGCACCACACAAAAAATAAATAAATAAAGTAAAGGCATTGCGTTCATCTACAACTAAAAATATATATATTTTTAAAAAACATTACATTTCTTCTTGCATTACAGGTACTTCAAACCTCCAAACCTTAGCCGTTTTAGCATTGTTAATCCTGTGGCAATAATCATGGTGGTTAAGAGCTTGATTCTTAAGCCACACTATCTAGGTTTTACATCTGGAATGATAAACGACTGTGTGACCTTAAATAAGCTAACCTCCTTGAGTCTCAGGACCTCAACTATAAACTAATAATAATAGTGGTAGTTACTTCATGGGGTAGGTATGAAGATTATGTGTCACTAGTTATAAAGCACTCAGAAGTGTAAACACCAAATAATATGCCAGTATACATAATATATAAGTATTATTATATTATACATTATATATTATATAAGTATGTATAAAATATACTTTAATAAAAAAGGTTGAAAACATATAAGCAGTCCCCCCTTTGCACAGCAGTAAGAGATAGTAAAAATACCTGTGAGCAAAGTGATCTTAATTATCATTGAGAAAAATTACTGTTGTTCCAGGACATTTTAAAATTTCTGAATGATATTTAATTTTTTAAAAAACATTGATAGATAATAAGTGTACACATCTATGTATGACCTTTAATTTTTTTTGTCAATACATTAAGATCTCATATGAACAAATATAAAGGTATAGAAAAATGGGGGGGGGGGCGCAAAAAAAAAAGAATATCAAGATACTTTGAACAATGGTTGTCTTCTTAAGGTGTGGCTGATGATATAGGGCAAGCTGTTTTCTATGCTTAGCAAATTGTCATATTCCTTACTATGTCTGGATTAGGTATTCAAACACCTGAGGGTAAGGCTTATGACTGATGAGTACTTTCAAAACCTAAGAATCTATAATACAGAAAAGAATAAAGATATAACACTGAATAAAGAGAAACATGCAGAAAACTTACATTATATTGATGATTAGCAACAGGCTTGTAATTTGTTGTTACAACTTTCTCCAGTTGTTGCGATAGCCTTACAGGTTTGGAAGATTCTTCTATTTGCAATCTGAAAAACAGAAAGCATTATATACACTTATTTGTTTAGCAGAATGAAACCTGAAGACTTATTTCTGTAATTCTTATTCAATAAATACCAATTAATGTATAAACCTCAGATTATTATACTACCCTTACTAGAACATTCAAAAACCACAGTGAAAATATATGACTATTGTGTTACTTCATTAGTCTATAACTTACTTTTAATCCTATATTGTACAGGCAAATCTTAACTACTAAAAACCAGAAACCAATCACCTGAAAATTTCTGAAAACCAACCAATTAACCAACCAACCCTACAAGTAAAAATAAACTATATAAACTAAAATTAATCAAGTTGCTAATTCAAAATTTCCATTTATCTAATTAGAAATAAAGGCTAACAAAATGGAATAAATCAGCACCTAAGGTCTAGTATCTAGTAATCAGCACCAAAGGTCTCATTGGCTAGTACAGATACAGAACATTTCGGTGATTACAGACTTCTAAAAGATACGAATGGTCTAAAACTACTACAGGACTACATCCAAATTAAAATATAATTTGAAATATTGCCTTTGAGAAAACAGCCATAAAATGCATGACACCATGTATAGCATATTATAAAACATAATACCTGAACATACATCTTCAAGTAACAGACTTAGGATATTTTGTTTGTATTAAATGTGGAAAGACACATTCAAACATTTATTTCTTACTTTAAGAGTTAAGAGAAATTCATTTGCTAATCAAAAAAACTGTTTTAAGAGGAGAAAAGTGCAGCTTAAAAAAAAAAAAAAAAAAAAAGGTGGGGCCAGGGTTGTGGCTCAGTGGTAGAACACTTGCCTAGCATGCATGAGGCACTGGGTTGCCCAGCACCACATAAAAATAAACAAATAAAATAAAGGTATTGTGTCCATCTGCAACTAAAAAATTTTTTAAAAAAAGGTTTCACTGTATCTTTGGATTTCTCATCAGTAGGGTATCAGAATATAAATATGTAGTATATTTAAGAAAATGCTCATAGGTAGCTAATTTGTAAGTAAAGTGCAAGAATGAAATAAAAGTATTTTTGGACAAAACCCTTAAGACATTTACAGATCATCCTTAAAAGAATTATTGAAAGGTTTACTTTCGGGTGAAGGAAAATAAATCCAAAAGGAAGGAGTGGGATGCAATGGTCACAGCAAAGAAATTGAAAAACATGTTAGAAAATTGCCTACTTAATAAAAACAAAAAGAAAGCATCTTTTTTTAAAAAAGGTGAAATTAACATGAAAGATGAAAAGGAAGGGATCAGTATTAGTGCATTTTAAGATTTCTGTATGTTTTCTAAACTTTCTGCAATAAGCATCTATTACTTTTATAATAAAAAAGGAAGTATACCTAATAAATACAAAATATCATTATTTTTTGGATGGTTAATTTGAAAGCCATAAAATGTTGGTCATTCAAAAATAATACATGCTCAAAATTGTATATTATATAAAATTTGACTCAGACTTTAAATTCATGGTTCAACAGAACAAGTACTAAAGCTAATTTTCATTTAAAATTCAAAAAGACACCTCGAAGTACAAAAAGTACCTATTGTAAAATGTTCTTACTAAATACGGATAAAGATAAATCATCTTGGATGAAGATAATTCTCTATTCTGTTTATTTTTAGGTATGTAACAGCAAAATACTGAGATACTCAATGTCTACCAACTATTTTTTATATATGAAATTTACATTATTAGGTATTAGGTATACTTTACCATGAAACCCAAATTCAGTATACTTATTTCTATATGGAAATGTAAATATTTAAATTCATTCATTTATTAATCCATACTTAAGCTTTAAATGATTATTTTATAAAATGTTAAAAAAATACTCTGGAAATATCTTCAGAAATTTACCGGATATGCAATCATAAATAGTAAGTACTATATTACTTTTGCCTTTCGTATGTCACACATATTTTCTAAAGAATTTTTTTGTAGCCACTGCTTCCTGACTCAGGTCCATGTGGCATACTTTCCTTTACAGAAAAATTTTTCAGCAATTCTAAAAGTCAGTTTCACCATCCAGACTGGCATGATATATGTAACCTCAAAATATTTAATCTTTTAAATAAAGAAAAACAATGATCATTGCTTTAAAATAAAGAGCTAATATAAAAATTCAACCTTTGCATTGTACTTCAAAAAAGTCAACTTCAAGGGTTTTGTTTTAATAAAAAGAGGGCATCTTATGATTACAAGCTCAAAAGGTTAGGAACTGAAAATACAGCCTATTTTTCAAGAACCAAATCTTAAAATACCTTAATTAACCTTGACTGGTTTAAAATAATTTAGCAGGTTCTTTAATTAACACTAAATAATTCATTTAACATTATCTCATGAAGTGTCAGAACAATTTGCAACTCCATTTCATCACTGAACAATGTACTAAATTAAACATTACTGACCTCAACAGGCTTTCAAAGTCAAAAGAAGGTTTACCTGGGTTTATCAGAATAATATGATTTGGAACTATTTGGTTTGCAAATCAGAATAGCCAAACCACATACAGAGGTGCTGGGCTGAACTGCAAGCAAGCTAAGAGTCCTGACTATTTTTTAAAATGGGCTTTGACTTTTGCAGAAAATTTAAAAATATGATGTCATTTTCAAGAAACAATAATAGAAAAGCAATATTCTGTGGTCACTTTGTTTTACAAATCTTCTAAAAAGTTTTTGGTGCTGATTCTTAGCATCATTATGAATATGAATATACATATTCATAGAAGGTTAGGATTTAACTGTATCTTTTTACATTTTCCATAGTTGGAGACAAAGTGCTTGGAAATATACATTTATGAGATAAATGCTGTGGCATCATAAATCATAGTTATTTTGTCAAAGCATAATATTTTTAAGTATTAAAAATTAAATAGGTTTGAATATGGATGCATTCTAAACACAACTTTATTTCTTTAAAAAAAACTTAATTTAAATTTTAGGTAACTGAGAATTATATTCTTGGAAGCTCAAGTTGGTGAAGTTTGCAAATAGTCTCTAAATTATTTGCCTGAGTTGTTACAGCAAACACACTAAACACTTGAGAGAAAATTACAGGTATCTATCTTATACCATAGATCATATTCAGGAAGCTTAACTTTATTTATTTTAGGAAGCTTAAATTTAATCAGAGAATTTTAAAGTAAAAAAGTGACCAGACCTGTGTTTTTAAAATACTCCTCTGACTACTGTTTGCAGGATGGTGTGGAGTAAACATGGAGCCGAGAAACTAGAAAAGCTACTGTCCTAATACAGAGGAAAAATAATACTCATTTGGATGAGGGTGATGCTAAAGAGGTAAAAGTCAAGTTTAGCAAATTAAGAAAATATTTTGAAGAGAGATTCAATAGAAATTGTTCAACTGAACTTGGGTACAAAAGAGGAAGAAAGGCAGTAAGAATAATTGGGCTTAGATTTCTGGCTTGAGCAACTATAACCCAAGAAGAGGGGTCAGACTGTGTTACTATAAAACTGATAGAATTCACTTTACTAGAAAATCTGTATATGAGATGCTCCTTTTACTCTGCTACTACAATTGAAAAAAGATAACTGAAAAACTAACACCTTCTATCTTAAATTCTTTTTTTAAATATTTTTTATTTGTTTTAATTAGTGACAGTAGAATGCACTTTGATACATTATATATAATGGAGTATAATTTCTCATTCTTCTGGTTGTACATGATGTAGAATCACACAGGTTGTATAATTATATATGTACATAGGGTAATAATGTCTGATTCATTCTACTATCTTTCTTACCCCCATATCCCCCTCCCCTCCCTTCACTCCTCTCTACCTAATCTAAGGTAACTCTTTTCTTCCCTAGTCCCCCCCCAACCTTGACCCCACCACATTGCGAATTAGCATCCACATATCAGAGAAAACATTCGGCTTTTGTTTTATGGGGGATTGGCTTATTTCACTTAGCATGATATTCTCCATCTCCATACACTTACTGGCAAATGCCATAATTTCATTCTTCTTTAAGGTTGAGTAATATTCCATTGTGTGAATGTGTGTTTGTGCGTGCCACATTTTTTAATCCATTCATCTGTTAAGGGACACCTAGGTTGATTCCACAGTTTAGCTATTGTGAATTGAGCTGCTATAAACACTGATGTGGCTGAGTCATTGTAATATGCTGATTTTAATATTTCTTAATCAGCAAGTTTTATATAAAGATATGAGTTACTCTCTATGCCTCACACTTAAGATTAACATAGATTCAAACACCTAATGTTGAATGGCACCAAGAGCAACTCATTTCTCTGGACAAGAAATAATGACAAGAGAAGTTGTGCTCTACTTGTGTACAGTTTTATGTCAAAATGCAGTCTACTGTAAGATATACTGATTAATTAATTTTAAAAAAGAAAAGAAATAATGACTAACAATTACTATCACTGTATAACTTGGGCCACACAAAATTATTTAGCTTTTTTACTATTTAAGGGAATAGTCAAAATCAACTTCACTGAATTCTGAGTTTAATATTATTATTTAAAGAGTCATTAAAGTTGGATACAGTGGCACATGTCTGTTATCTAAGAAACTCAGGAGGCTGAGGCAGGAGGACGACAAATTCAAGGACAGTCTTAAAAAGATCTTGTCTCAATTTTTTTTTTTTTAAATTTTAAAGGACTGAGATGTAGCTCAGTGGTAAAGCGACTCTGAGTTCAATCCCCAGTATCAAGTGGGTGGGGAACTAAATAAAAATAGAGAGCATTATCTCCTATTTCTTCCCATCAAAGAGAAAGTTTACAAGGCCATGTAACCAAAGAGCTAAAACACCAACAAACTGATAGCACATGAAAACAGACATTTAAAAAGCACTATATTGAGGCTGAGGTTGTGGCTCAGAGGTAGAGCACTCACCTAGCACGTGTGAGGCCCTGGGTTCCATCCTCAGCACCATATAAAAATAAATAAAGATATTGAGTCCAAAAAATTAAACAATAAGAAAACAAATAACCCAATCAACAAATGGGTCAAGGATCTGAACAGACACTTCTCAGAGAAGGATATACAATCAATCAACAAATACATGAAAAAATGCTAACCATCTCTAGCAATTAGAGAAATGCAAATTAAAACCACTCTAAGATACCATCTCACTCCAGTAAGAATGGCAGCCATTATGAAGTCAAACAACAAGTGTTGGCGAGGATGTGGGGAAAAGGGTACACTTGTACATTGCTGGTGGGACTGCAAATTGGTGCAGCCAATTTGGAAAGCAGTATGAAGATTCCTTGGAAAGCTGGGAATGGAACCACCATTCGACCCAGCTATTCCCCTTCTCCGACTATTCCCTGAAGACCTAAAAAGAGCATACTATAAGGATACAGCTACATCAATGTTCACAGCAGCACAATTCACAATAGCTAGAATGTGGAACCAACCTAGATGCCCATCAATAGATGAATGGATTAAAAAAATGTGGCATTTGTACACAATGGAATATTACTCAGCACTAAAAAATAACAAAATCATGGCATTTGCAGGGAAATGGATGGCATTAGAGCAGATTATGCTGAGTGAAGTCAGCCAATCCCTAAAAAACAAATGCCGAATGTCTTCTTTGATATAAGGAGGGCGACTCAAAACAGAGCAGGGAGGAAGAGCATGAGAAGAAGATCACCATTAAGCAGAGACGAGAGGTGGGAGGGAATGGGAGAGAGAAGGGGAATTGCATGGAAGATGGAAGGAGACCCTCATTGTTATACAAAATTACATATAAGAGGATGTGAGGGGAAAGGGGAAAAAAAGAGAGAAATGAATTACAGTAGGTGGGGTAGAGAGAGATGATGGGAGGGGAGGGGAGAGGAGGGGGGAATAGGAAGGGGAGCAGAATACATCAGACACTAGTATGGCAGTATATATAAACATGGATGTATAACCAATGTGATCCTGCAATTTGTACCCGTGGTAAAAATAAGAATTCATATCCCACTTGAATCAAATGTATGAAATATGATATGGCAAGATCATTGTAATATTTTGAGCAACCAATAAAAAAAAAAAAGATATTGAGTCCAACTACAACTAAAAAAAATTTAAAAAAAACATAAAAAATAAAAATAAAGAGCACTATGTTCTGGAAACTGTGTTAAGAGCTTTCCCTTTATCGTCCCAATCTTACTTTCTTCTTATGATAAAGCCAACAATAGAACTGAAATTAAGATTTTCATTCTATATGGTCCCATATAACAGAATTCAGACCATACATCAGATACAGCTCATTATTATCCAAAGTACATATATGAAGACACGAATTGGTGTGAATACACTTTGTATACACCCAGAGATATGAAAAATGTGCTCTATATGGGTAGTAAGAATTGTAATGCATTCTGCTGGCTCATATAAAAGAATACAGCCTCTAATTAAATCCCATGGAACTCAGTTCAAAATAAATAATTTCTTCTTGATAGTCATCAGCCTGCCAAAAACTGATCTAACCTTTCTCTCTTTCTCTCTCTCTCTCTCTCTCTCTCTCACATACATACACATGCACACACACAAAGCAAGAGTAGACTCTCCCTTATAACAGCCCTACCCCCACACACATCCACACAAAAAATGCCTATTAAGTCAATATCACTAGTTATTAGGATAATAATCATGGTCCATAATCACCCTTACCAAAATCATTTAAAGATATTCTTCATTATTATGCTTTATCAAGAGTTATACTAAACTGGAAATTCAATTTTTAAATTGTTTGGCATTATTAAAAAATGAGAGCAGCTACATCCCTCAAATATTTCAGAAGATGAACATTGTTAAAACTTGACAAAATGGAAAAATGCCAAATTATGGCTCTAAGCTGTTGGCAGATCCGGGAAGTAAAGGCTACAAATTTTAGCTAATACTTATTGGCAAATATATCACAGCAACTCAATAAATATTTGTTGAGCAAATAAATAACACCTTAACTGGACAACTAAATCAAAAAGGAAAAGGTCAAATATCATATTAACAAATGCCATAATAATGTCTGATTTTATACACATAGACTACTTTCATGCCTAAGCAGAAAACCTTATGAAATACTGCCTTGCTAATCTGGTTATCAGCAACAGAATTAAACAACTTCAAACAACACCGAATAACAAATGTTTCCACTAGCAATGGCAAATGTGGGAGTTATTTCATAATGTAATTATCATTTTAGCATTCATCTATCATTTATGCTGTAGCTACATTTGATTGCAATATTTATGTTATTCTTAAAATGACAGGTTTTACAAAAGAGTGTGTATTTTCTTAAATTTAGATTTCATTTTTGAAAGGGAGAGAATGAAGCAATGAATGGAGGTACACAGTGCCTCCCAAGAGAGAGAAAGAGGCTGACATTTGTAGGATGAAAGAAAAACGTCTAACAGCAGATAGAATCAGGAAAAACAGTGGAGCACTGGGACTGCCTGTGAGCAAGCACCCACACGCTCCATCCTGTCAGGAAACAAAAAAGAAGTTCTGGAAGAAGGTACAGCTTGGGAATAGGTAGACAGAAGGCTGAGGTAATAAAATAACCAGGTGAAGGCTGAGCTGATTTACTACTATGAAAAAATTCTAAAGCAGCCTAGCATATTTTAGAAAGTTCCAAAAACTGGGGAGTGGAACAAAGACAGTTTCTTAGAGGGACTGCAATAGTAAGTACATGTCAAGACTATTAGAATGTGGATCTGAGTGGCAATGGACAATTTTGGGGGTTGCGGTTGATAAGGAATTAAATTACATATCCTTATCTGGAAGGCCTACTGGAAGGATCATATAGCAAATGTCACATTTCTTGGAAATGTGTCTCCTACAAATACTTATAATTTGTAAGCTTTGTGAAAGCACAGACCCCTTTCATATGCCTAGCTGCCAGAACAGGCATGGTGATAACACACCAACATTCAGATTTGGCATAGAAGAGAAGAGATACACATAAGGTATTAGTATTAATTAATTAATTTTTCACTCTAGGGAAATATATAATAAAGGAAAATACTGCATCCCATATGTGTGTATATAAATTAATTAAAATGGATAAAATTCAAAATTCCGTTTCTCAGACACACTAGCTACAGTTAAGTACATAGAACCATATGTGGCTAGTGGCCACTATGGTGGATAACATAGATACCTCTATCATTACAGAATGTCTACTAGATACTGCAGGACAGAGTGTGTCAGGTAAAGCAGAAAGCAAGAGTGAGAGGAGGGGCTATGGTGAATTGGAAATAGAGCACAGGCTCCACCTCAGGTGGGCTACAAGTGCTCTGCTACAGATGACTGCTATTCTGCAGGAATGTAGGTATGCTCTTCCCAAATTATTTTATTCAACAAAGTGCAAGAGAATCAGAGTTTTATGTGAAACCATCCGACATTGCCAACTCACTCAATTAAGAAAATGGGCAACCCTCTCACCAAAACAAAAGAAAAAAAATCCCTTCCAAAAAATAAACCTGAACACTAGCTATACTAGGCCACCAGTTAGCAGCCCTCTAATCTGTATATCTATATCCCATAGTGGTTTTTTTTTTTTTTAAAGCAAAACAACAACAAAGACTTATTACTAGAAGCAGCAAAATCATGACAAGTAGGAAAAACCCACCCAGTTCAACATTACAGTTTTACTGAAGGAAGGGCAAGTCCTTTGACCTGCATTCACATGTGCCCACCCAGAGGGACAATTCATGAACTGGCTGATGGACTTAAGGGACTGCATTCT
Organism: Marmota marmota marmota; assembly: GCF_001458135.2. Classification (NCBI taxonomy): domain Eukaryota; kingdom Metazoa; phylum Chordata; class Mammalia; order Rodentia; family Sciuridae; genus Marmota; species Marmota marmota. The sequence goes on from NW_025999932.1 coordinate 41,179,095, forward strand.
AGCTGGTGCCCAGACTAAGAATAAAAGAAAACGAAAAAATCTGCCTCTGTGCAACATAGAAACTTGATAACATTTGAGTCATAAAACCAGGAACCTCATATGATTCAACCATTAGCTGCTTTTTTTTTTTTTTAGAGAGAGAGAAGAGAGAATTTTAATATTTATTTTTCAGTTTTTGGCGGACACAACATCGTTGTTTGTATGTGGTGCTGAGGATCGAACCTGGGCTGCACGCATGCCAGGCAAGCGCGCTACCGCTTGAGCCACATCCCCAGCCCCCATTAGCTGCTTCTTAATAAAAGAATACTGAATTAATTCTTCTGTATGAAAATAAAACAACTCAAATAACCAAGTTCTAACATAATTGACACTTGCTCATGATCATACAGCTTATCAGAGATGGGGAGGGTGGTTTAAGATGCCAAGCCAGGCTGATGGCACAGGCTTATAATCCTAGGTACTTGTGAGACTAAGGCAGAAGGGTGGCTTGAATCCAGGAGTTCAAGGTCTGCTTGGGCAACACAGTGAGACCCCATCTCAAAGCAAACTAATAAAAAATTCAAAATTCCTTTTCCAGCATTTATCTCCTAATCATAATTCACCATATTATAATGAAGCAATTCAGACATCTTTTTGAGTTTGGTAAATATATACTATCCCTATTTTAAATATTTATAGTTTTTAAGAAAATACATGATGTCCAAAATATGTATGCCTCTTACATTAGCTAGCAAGGTACCTTGCAAGGGGCCTACAATCAGCAAGGGAACGATGATTCACACTGGACTTTGTTTAATCCTAGACTTTTGTTAGAAACAACAGCCACCCACAAGTTTTAGGTATGTGCAGAGTAAGGTAAATAAATGACGGCTAATGTAATGGAGACTTTTGGCATCTTATTTTTGTTGTTTTTAATTATTGTATAGCTTCTGTTTTTCATCAGAACACTGTAAGACTCTCAGTCCTTTATCTAATTTTCACTTCTCTAGGAGAAGAAAACTAGCAGCAGCCGAGAGAATATCTATTCACCTGTTAGACAACAAAAAACCTTCACTGAACATTTAGTCCAAAATACAAGAATTTTTCCTCATAGTCTAAACATCTTTATTTATGTAACTCCCTTTTCGCTTATATTCTTTCCTTATGTAAACTATCATCTTGAACTTGAGAGTATGTTTAGTGGCTAGTTTTACCTTAAAGTGGAGCATTACTTCTAAAGTCACTAGCACTCTGCTGCATACAAGCACTGCAGGTGCCCAAACTGTGGAGGGCAGAGGAAGGCAGCACAGTTAACTACAGTTCTTATAAATGTGAAAATAGGTCATCCAAGATTTACACTGCCTCTTCAAATAATTACAAATTTTAATTATTTTCAATTTACCCATTGCAATATTTTTTCTTTAGATCAAGTCAGGCATGATTTCTCAACCACTCCAATGAAAGCAGACTGCTTTTCATTCTGTAAAGTCTGGATCTGCAGGTAAAATGCAAGTGTGTGATAATGGGAAAGGGGAAGGAAGAGTATGGATAGCATTTGATGGAAGAAATCCTTTACTGCTTATGCTTCCCCTGTTAACTGCACACTCTAGTTGCTATTTTATTATAAGCAAAAACTAAAAATATGAGGGGGGAAAAAAGTTGAGCTCATCAGGGACCATTTATTGTTCCTCAATACATGACCAATTAGCTACTCTTTCTCTGTTAGAAATGAAATTACCTTAAATTCCAGTGGACGATGAATGACAAAACATTGAATTTCATTAAGAACTTTTCATTTTACTTCTCTTCTCCGAATACAAACAAAAGTAAAATGTCTAAATAATTTGGCATGGTTCCCAGAAGTGAGGGTAAAAGCACTTCTATCAAAAGGCCCAGTAATACTTACAAAACTCACTATTAGAGGGAGCAAAAAAGGACAGCTTTGGCATTAAGATTCATGCTGATAATTTTACATTTAAAAAATCAGAGATTAAAGTGAATTTATAGCATACAGAAAGGCCTTGAATAATGCTTAGAATAAAACAATGTACCATACCATCACATGGCAAAGTCTGAAACTCAATTCTGATTTTAAGTTCCAGTCAATCACTAGGTGTGACACTGGTCGAGTGAGTCAACTTCTCTAACATCTTGGTGCCCTCAAGGAAAAAAGAGGTTAATAATACAAATAAATGAAATAGTCCTTACAAATCGACTAACTACCGGATGACCTGTCCCATATAGACTCAGTGTGTTTTAGCTATCACTGTAACTTGTTACCACTGATCCTGATACTCATACTGAACAGAAATGGATGGGAGTTATTTGAGTAAGCATTCCTTTTAATAATTATCTGGTTCACACAATAGTAGAACCAAGACTTATGGAACCTGTGTTCATTCTTTATGCTGTCTGGTAGGGGATATTTGGCTATAAAAACTATTGCCTTTGATATTTTCAAAGATAATTTTTTAAAGTGCTATACAGGTAAAACATGCAATGTTCATGAAATGCAAATTAGAACCAGTAATTTAATCACAGTACCAAAAGACAAAAATTTGTTAGCTTACAGTTTTGAGTAATTATTTATCCCCCTTTTTTGGTATTAGGGATTGAACCCAGGGCCTCGTGTACATTAAGCAAGAACTCCACCACTGAGTTACATCTCTAATACTATTTATTTTGAGACAGGTCTCACTAATTGTTCAGGATGGCCTCAAACTTGCAATCCTCCTGCCTCCTGAGTTGTTGGGAGTATAGTGCTACCACAACCTGGCTACTTATACATACAATTCAAAAAATTCATTGGATTTTAAATATAAGAAAAAAAATTTAAAATTTAATCCTTTGAGGCACTTAAACCAATCCCTGATTCTACTATTTGCCTTTCAACTAATAGTGACAAGAATGCAAGTCTAAGTTCAACAAAAGTAAAAACATGTACTTGAGTGGAACAGTTCCCTGAATTATACAGATTACTCATGATAACCAATTTTTTTTAAAGGAAAAGGTTTGTGTGAGGGAAAAGTGGATTCTTTTTTTTAAAATATGTTTTTAGTTGTAGATGAACTTACAGTATCTTTATTTATTTTTATGTGGTGCTGAGGATGACTGAATTAGCCAACTGCAGGCACTGTGTAATGTTTGGGATCTCTAGGCCTTTGAATATTCTCAAATCACACCACATACACCTTGATTAGAAATATCTGAGAACTAGATACTTATCCAGAAGGATTTAAATAAAATCTAGATAGTGGTATCAAATTTAAGCTTACCAATGAGATTCCTTCCAGTCCCAATTTTTATTTTAAAAAATTTTCAATTTTGTACGTTTTATAATTTTTAAATTACTATAGCAAAGGCTAATACAGAAATTAAAGCATATAGTTCAAATATAATCAATTTTTATTTCACAAACCCCACCCCCCACCTTGCCTCGAAATGGTACTGGGGATTGAAGGCAGAGCTGCTTTACCACTGGGCTACATCCATAGCTCTTTTTTACATTTTTATTTTAAGACAAGGTCTTGCAATGAGATGTATATCATTATCCTAAGTACATGTATGAAGACATAAATGGTGTGAATATACTTTGTATATAATCAGAGATATGAAAAATTGTGCTCTATATGTGTAATATGAATTGTAATACATTCTGCTGTTATATAACAAATTAGAATAAAAAATTAAAAAAAAAAAAAAAGACAGGGTCTTGCTAAGTTGCAAAGGCTGATCTAGAACTTGCGATCTTCCTGCTTTAGCCTCCCTAGTTTGCTGACATTACAGGCATGTACCAAGCCAGCTGAAATTTCCATTTTAATTTGCTAATTTCATTAGCATTTAAAACTGCAAATGAAACACTAGAAACAAAAATTAATAAAATTTAGATGTTTTTACCCCTCCTAAATTTGTCATGAGCCAAGAAGAAAACTCAAAAGGATCAACTCTAATATGTTATTGGTAAGATAAATTATTAAAGCTTTTTCTTTTCATCAAGGATTGAAATGTGTTCATCAATTTGGTTTTGAGAGCTTAATCTCACAAATTTTATCTTTTTGGATAAAATTCCTTAAAAATTAAAAAAAAAATGCTGGGAACTACCACTAGTACAGTAAAGTTAATTGTTTTAAAACAGAAATGCTGATGGCTTGTATGTTAGCATATTGATAAAGTGCTAAGAGTAACTATTACACTAAGATTCTGTACTTTCACAATTTTGTCAGTTCATGTTGCTAGCCCTCTCAATAAGACAGTCAACTATGACCACCTTTTTCTAACCTCCCCAGAATGTGTACTCACTGACCGATAAATAAGCTGTGGTTTGGTATAATCTGATGAGGAATTATATAACATTATATCAAGTTACCTGGCTACCATGCAAAGAACCTTCTATGAAGAACTGAAGACAATATTTTTAAGATTATAGAATAACAAATATTTTTCATGTTAGTAGAATCAAGAAGGCATTACAGCTGAACGTGATGGCACACACCTGTAATCCCTGTGGCTTGGTAGGATGAGGAAGGAAGATCACAAGTTCAAAACCAGTCTCAGCAATTTATTGAGGCCCTAAGCATCTTAGGGAGACCCTGTCTCAAAATTAAACATAAAAAGGTTTGAGGATGTGACTCAGTGGTTAAACGCCCCTGCAATTCAATCCCCAGTGCTGTAGGAAAAGGTCTTATAGAAATGCTTCATTCAGGTTTTCCTAAATATATAAAATATTATCTAGTTCAATTTACGCCCCCTCCCCATTGGTACTGGAGATTAAGCATAGGGGAACTTAAATCAATGAACCACACCCAGCCTTTTTTTTCATATTTATTTTTTAGTTGTAGATGGACACAATACCTTTATTTTATTATTTTATGTGGTGCTGAAAATTGAACCCAGTGCCTCACACATACTAGGTAAGCACTCTACCTCTAAGCCACAATCTCAGCCCCACACCCAGCCTCTTTTATTTTTTATTTTGAGCAAGGACTCCTCGATACGTTGTGGCCTAGCTTTGAATTTGTGATTCTCCTACCTCAGCCTCCCAAGCTGCTGGAATTATAGATAGGTGCTGCCACGTCTGGTGAAAAAACTAATTTTTTAAAATATTAGTCTTATACAAAGGCAATTGAATTTAGAATATAGTAAAAACATTACTAAACAAGAGGTGAGGAAAAAGAGTCTTGACAATTTATGAATTTACTTGAAAATTTTCTTTTACAAATTACTTCACATTCTATGACTTATTTTTTTAATTTTGTGCCTCACATGTGCTAGGCAAGTACTCTATTACAGAGCTACAATCCCAGCCCTTTATTATTTTATGGCCTATGATTCCACATAATGTTTGGGATATCAGGATATATAGCTCTGATAAGTCATGGGATAACTATAAGTCCAAATGCATAGAAAAATTTTCTGCATCAACATGCAGATGATAAAAAATTACAATATAGGTTATAAACAGCTATGATTGCATGTTCAAGACATGACAGCTATTCATATGATTTGAGTCATTTGTGCACATCTTTATAAATACTGCTTTAGTAAACATCCTTATATTTGAAGTTAATAAAGATAATTTACCATTAAGAAAGCACAAATTCCTGTATCATTTTTTTCCCCAGTATGGTAGCATTTTTATACCAAGTTATTTTCCCTGTTCTCCTTAAAGGTTTATTCAATATTGCCAGCAGAAGGTAAGGACAATCAATGTCTGTGTCTTTGGAATAAGCAAGGTAACATGTTCAAATGGCAACTAAAACAACTTTAGAACATTTATATTTGAAGGGAACACAAACCAAAATAGGCCCATTTTTCTTCTGATTCAATATTTAGAACCAACAAAGACTAAGTAAGGATATGAACTTGCTGTATTTTTATACAGATCAAAATGAGAAAAGTGTGCTTTTACAGATTTAATTCAAACTCAAGGTAGAGCTTAAAGTATGGAGAATGTCTGATAAAAGCCATTGAGGTAAGGAATGAACACTGGGGTTTAAGTTATAGCAGATGGTTCAGTGATAATCTTTACATCATTTAAGTTAGGATGGATTCTTCAGACTGCAAATACTATTGCCATAAACTACTTTCTGTAAGTAATGTCTACTAAAGAATGTGTTTTTCTATAAAGGACGTGTTTATACTATGTGAAATCTGAAAGAAACACATTTAAAAAGTACAAATAGTTTTGTGTGTTAGTTTAAGTAGTGACTAAAGAACTTAAAAGTGAGTGTGTAGGAGGGAATAAATGAGATAATGTAGTCCAAGGAGGATGACCTAGCAGAAATTAGACAATAGAAGACTTTATAATTATTGTGATGAGAAGTACTTTCCAATTCTCTAATTTATTATACTAAATATTGGAGGCTTATAACCAAAATTATTTGAAATTGTTTAACGCTAAGCACCCAAGATTACTAAGCAGTCTTAATTTCTAACTCACTGATCAATTTGTTGGACTCCTAAAAATGTTTAGGATAGAAATTAAATAAGCTGCTTATGGTGATGGAAGCAATGTTTCTCTAGTCAGCTACTTTATTGATATATATTGTGAATATGAATCATTTTTCCCAAATTAAAATTTCTATGACCCTATGACTATGTGATGCGTGCCAACAGGATACAGCAGTGGGACCAAATAACTTTTATTCAGCTAATTAAAAAACACCAGTCTGCAACATTCCACTTGCCTCTAGAGTAGAAATCAGGATTATTAGTGTATTTTGTGTAAACAAAATTAGGAAGTCACCCAGGTGTATACTAACCAAGACACAGTTGCTATGGTGACAAAGCAAATATAGAAATGGCTACTTCATTAGTGACTCCATTAAACTGTAAATGCTGGAAGAGATGGGAAATTCCAGTATTTGGCCACCAATGAGGGCCAAGATTCAAAGAGAATTTCTTAAAAGAAAGGATCAATTATAAGATGCAGTTTGAAATACTGAGAAAAGAGATTTTTGTGCTAACTAAAGCCAAATATCAAACCATGGGGAAAATATCACAGAAGAAAGTAGTAGGGCTTTTAAGAGACATAGCTCCTTTTAGGACCAGCTGCTGTGGCACTGATATTGATATTAAATAATGAAAGCCACTGAGATTGCCATTTAGGACTGCAAATAGGGAAAGAAGGACTCCCTACTGATTCCCTGCTCTGTAGATAAGGTTTCAAGCCATATGGTCTTTTTCTCTCTCTTCATCAAGAGGATGCAGAGAGGGGTGAGAAAAAGGATTTCTGCACATTTTTCAACTCTAAGAAATTAAACTTTAAATTGAAGACAATAAAAGCTGGATATGAACATCTGTGAATCAGTGACAAAAAAGATTAATGCTAGAATTGGACTTAACTTGAAGAAGTTCCAATTATCTAACATTCCAAAAACTTACATGCCAAATCTCATAAAAACAAAAGCTGCAAACTAAGAGAACTCAATCCCAAATGCTTTTTTATATTTTCCTCATGAATAAACAATGCCACTAGATCTTTAAGAAGAACCCTTATAACTAACAAAAGATATACTTGTATATTAGTTGTTAGTTATATTATGAACTTTTGATGACACAATGCCACAAATATAAAATCCTAACTGAAGCTGGGTGTATAATCCCAGCAACTGATGGGGACGACGAGGCAGGGGGGATCACAGGTTCAAGGCCAGCTTTAGCAACTTAGCTGGACTCTGTCTCAAAATAAAAAATAAAAAGAGCTAGGGATGTAGCTCAAGGGTAAAATGCCCTGTGTTCAATCCATAGTACTGAAAAAAAAAAAAATCCTAGTTTCAAAGTAAAATTCTGTTATAACGATTGAACCTGCAACTAATTATGTTCAGCACATCATTAAAAACAATTAAAGCAGGTCTGGGGCTGTGGCTCAGCGGTAGAGCGCTTGCCTAGCATATGCAAGGCCCTGGGTTTGATCTTCAGCACCACATAAAAGTAAATAAACAAAATAAATGTATTGTGTACAAATAAAAAATAATTATTAAAAAAAACAAAGCATCTCATATTGGACAAATACCTCAACAACATTCTAGTTAAGATACAACATTAGCTCTAGTTGAGATTTTTCAAAAAACCACTATTACTGTTAAAAAAGACTGGCATTATAACAAACTTTCTGACTTCTAGCAAATATTAGGCAATGCTATGCTTGTTTTTATAAAAGTATAAACACTTAAATGTAAAAGCCTTGCTTACCGAGCACTCAATTTATTATCTTTCTGAATTTGTCTTACTGGGTCCTTTAAATCCTATCCTATTTACCCCAGTGACTTGTTCCCACTACCCCATGAAAGACTATTCCCAATCACCCTTCTCTCTGCTTTTCCAGTACTTCCTATCTGAATATTTTTCTCATCAGCATTTGCTCAATGCATAAAAATTAATATTGGAATCAATTCTATTATCATACTCAAGCACCTAACCACACATGGGCTGCCATTAGTAACCTGTTTACTCTAATTTCCTAAGTGCCTAGTTTATCTTTTATATTAAATTGAAAAACAGAAGTTTTTGGTGGTACTAGGGAATGAACTCCGGTCCTCATCCCTATAGGCCAAGTGCTCTACCACGGAGCTACATACATCCCCAGCCATTTTTACTTAGTAAGACAGGATCTTACTAAGTTGCTCAGACTGACTTCAAACTTGCAATTCTCTTGTCTTAGCATCCTGATCTACTGAGATTATAGAATGTGCCACTTGGCTCCTCACTTGTGATTTCTGGAAATTATTAGCTGTTTTTCTAGCCCTCAGCCTCCCCTTATTTACATGGCAAACTTCTTCTTGGACCATCACCTCCCCAGAAAAGCCTTCCTTGTTCCCCATGTACTTTACTCATCTTCTCACTGCAGCTGTCACCAGAGGGGGGACTCTATTCTCACAATCATCAAAGAGTGAACACAAGAATTGTGCTAAAGAAGGAACATTCAATGTGTTACTCAGTTACAATCCATTAAATATATCTGGTGTCTATTACCTGTCAGGGACTATGTTAACTACTGATCTAGACTCCTTCCAAAGGTTATTAGCAAAAACTGCCAGCGAAATCTTCAGTTAAAGCAAACAAAGGGAACACTATGGAAGGGAAACCTGGCTCAGGCAAAAGTTTTGTGATGTGATTTTTGAAAAATTATATCGAAGTGTAAGTGACATAATAAACCGCAGATGTTTAAAGCATATAATTTTATACATCTTCATGAAAACATATACCTATGAAATCATGTGCTACTTGTTTCAGAAAACTTGCCCAACTTTACAATTTAGGGTTCCTCAGTACTGAATTTTGTTTCTCTGTGGAGAAATCAATAAACCAAAGTTATTGTCCATTTTGGATCAATAATTTCAAAAATTTTGTTTTACATTTTAATAAAATACCTATGAAAAATACATTTATATAAAACTTGATTATATACTCTTCTAAATTCCATGTACTTTTAAAATGTCAGTATACATTTGCAGACAATATAACTATATACCTTAAAAAAAAAAAAGAAATGACTGAACAAATGATACACTGGAAACAGTTCAAATATACCAAAATAGCTCCCTGTATTCCAGATACACTACATTTAATAAAGGCAAACCATTGACAATAGCAATGAAGACATAAATACTGACAAACCTTACCAAAAATGTTCAACCCTCTAAGAAGGAAACCACATTATCATAGAAAAATACCAAAGAAGATTTGAATAAATGAAAAGATGTTGTGTTTTTAAATGGTAAGATTAATATTCAAAAAAGCTAATTCTTCCTCAAATAATATCATAGCTTTAAATCAGTGGGACATATTCTGAGAAGTACATTGTTAGGTGGTTTAGTTGTGTGAACATCAAAATGTACTTACACTCATGAAGATGGCTATAGTGTCACTAGGTGATACAATTTTATGGGAACACCACTGTACATGAGGTCCACTGTTGACCGAGGTCATTATGTGGTACATAATTGTAGTTTAAATTATAGATAAAATAGCAATCAGGTTACACGTATCATTATACTGTTCTTGTCTACATACTGAAAGCTGTACTACCTTGTTAAGAGTTCCTTGTATGTCAAGACTAGTATTTCTCAAAATATGCTCTAATGACCACCCATATCGGAATCATCAGGTTGTCTATGAATAATGTCTATTTCTAGTTCTAACTCAGACTTACCAATGCAAAAACTCTGGAATCCTGGTCCTAGAATCTTCATTTTTTTAATGAAGGCCCCAGATGGTTTATATACACACATGAAAGTCTGAGAAAGATGAGGTCCTATGGAACCCCTCTAAACACAGAAATCTTTTTTATGCATTGTAGATACAATACCTAAAAATATCTGACAAAGAAGATTTCTTGCCAATGTTGGAGGTATAATGAATGTACATTGGGAATGACTATAAAACATGCTGATATGTTGTCAACACTTAAATAAATTTGAAACTGCATGCTTCATATATGATAGAGATTTGAATAAAGAGCAAGAAACAGCTTTGGCAAACAACAGCTTAATAGAGCTCATTAACTTGCATGATTCAGTTTCACAGAAAAGCACTTGGAAAGATGTCAGGAAATCTAATTAGCAATATTTTATTATATATATGAACTTCAGATAGATGGTACAAGTGTATTACATTAACAACAAAGACCAAGTGACCTAAAAGGAAGGGTTTTAAAATGAGGTAGTCTACATATTTTCTGCTTTGTAATTTATTAAATACAATGACGTCTGCCCTAAGCAGAACCAAGAAAGAAGGAAGGGGGAAAAAAGGTATCTCAGCAACCAAAACAGATGTCACAAGGCCAAGCATGACAGCTCTGGGCACTTGACTCATAGGCAAGCCTATTAGACCTTCACTCAGAGTCGATTCAGGTTTCTTTTAAACACATTACTCATTCTGATGAAATTTTTAAACTGGATTGCTAGCTCACAGGAAATTAAAAACACTACATCAGAAAAAAGAGAGGGATCCAAGAGATAGTAACACAATCAACATGACAAAATGACAGCTGATAAAAGAGAACTGAAGAACTATATAAAACAAGCAAAAGGACTTACAAACCAAAATACCCTGGGGCCCATCTTGTAAAAGGGGTAATAGCCCTATTCTTGATCATACTTCAAGGCATCTACCACATAATTAAAAAATAGGTGCTTATATGAAAAACTAAGTCAAAAGAGAAGGCTAACCTATTTATGCTCTCAATAAACTCTGTGAGGTATGGATATAGGTAATATATACTATTCTTTAGAAAGATTTTAATTCATTAAAATTAATTAAAAATCTAAAAAAATTTTAATTTTTAAAAGTTAAAAAATGACAAACTTTTAAAGCATTTGATAACTATTTGAAATACTCAACAATTTATTTCTATAAAGTTCTAGGAAGGAAAATTATTAATATACCAAACCAACAGAGATAATTTACAAAACAAAATTGTCTTTGGGAAAAAAGGTCATTTTTTTTTAACATGTTTATCAATAGTTATTTTACATATTTGAAAGAGAGTCCACATGGTACTGTATTCCATGAACTATTTTCATCGAAAGGATAACATTTTTATGAAAAAGGAACATCTAAAGTTTTGTGTCACAAAAAAAGGGGCTACTGAATTGCATTAATGACAATATAAACAAAGCATACACTGCTAGTCATTTAATGAGCTACAGTAAAATGCCATATGGTATTCAAGGTAATTATGTAATAAGAATTGAAAATTCTGTGAACAATGGTATATGTGGGTCACTACACCCACCTCCTCTCCAAAAGTGGTTTGCATACCAGATAGTACTGGTAAACAATAGATTTGTACATTAATTTTAAATATTTCATGTTCATGTTAGTCTCATGAGGGGAGCATGTGTGTGAACATTTGCATCTATGTATATGAGAGGGAGAGATAGTCCAAAATGATGCAGTCATATAAAACTATGAAATAAAATCTTAAAAGCTAAAAAAATCAGGACTGGGGTTGTGACTCGGTGGTAGAGCACATGCCTAACATGTGTGACGCACTGGGTTCAATTTTCCACACTACATATAAATAAATGAATAAAATTTTGTCTATCAACATCTAAAAAAATTTTTTTTTACTCTAGCTAAAAAATCTAGCTGTAGTTCATTTTTGAAACAATACAGAATGATACATATTAAAAAACAAACTACCTACAGTGAGTGACTCAAGGGCAAGAACAATGTCTTATTCATCTCTTCATTCCTGGGTGCTGGAACATAACAAATGCTCAAGGTTTACTTAGTGAGTTTACGTAAATTTGTGCAGCTTCAGCTGTGAAATCTTTAGAATCAAGGCATTCAACTGATTTTGAGAGGAAAATCTTCTCATATCAATAAGTAATGACTTCTCTAATTCTCTGTTCAAACTAAGTGCGTTAGCCAACTTTCTGTTACTATAATAAATACCTGAGACAATCAACTTAGAGAAAAAGGTTTGTTTTGGCTTATAGCTTTAAAGGTTTCAGTGCATGATGGGCCCCCAAGGCTTTTGGACCTGTTGTATCCCAACATATCAGAGCAAAATCACTTAACTTATGGCTGGGATGCAAAAATAGAGGAAGATTGAAGGGAAGGGTTCCCACTATTCCCCTTGAGGGCATGCCCCCAGTGACTTAAGACCTCCCACTAGGCCCCAACTCCTAAAATTTCCACCTTTTGGGGAAGCCAGGAATGCAGCTCAGTGGTACAGTGCTTGCCTAGCATACGCAAGGTTCCAGGTTCGATACCCAACACTTTCAAAAAAGTTTCTCCCAGCTGCCTACAGTGTCACTCTGTAAGTCAAGCCTTTAACAAGTGGACCTTTGGAGGACATTTAAAACTAAACTATTGTAGTGTGGTACATGTATGTATCTTATCACATATACCAAAGACATGTTATTTAATTTTAATTATTTTTATGCATGTGACAGCAGAATTCATTACAGTTAACCAGAGATATGAAAAATTGTGCTCTATTTGTATAAAAAGACATATTATTTTAAAAATTAATTTCATTGAAATTCAAATATCAACTATAGAATAAATGAAAAATTAATTCAATGTTATGAAAACTCAATAAATAAAAATGTATTAGAATTCAACAAAGGGAAAAAATACTGTTAACTTTGGATAACTCTCCAAAACCAAAGAGGCTAAAAAACTGCAATAAATATTTATTAATGCGGTAAATATTTATTGAGCATTATCATGTGCCAGGCACTATGCTAGGTGATAGGGATATAGTCAATAAGTAATAATTAATAACTAGTTAATAACGATAGTTCCATACAGTAATAAGTGTTAACATAATAAACCTGAATAACGGCATAGCAAATAACTAGGCTGTGGCCTTGGGAAGAAAATTCCTATTTTACCAATGGAAGGTCAGGAAGGGTCTATCTGAGGAGATTCCACATAATCTGAGAACTAAGAATAGAAAGGAGGTGCCACTGGAAGATCTGGTGAAAGGGATGTGCTTAGGCAGAAAGAAGAGCCCTTAGATGGGACTGTTCTTGCTCTATCTGACTTACAAAAAGTGGCCACTTTGGTTGCTGCCCAGTGAATGAGAGAGGAGTATGGCAGAAGAAGAGGTTGAAGAAGCTTTAGGATCAGATCAAAGTTTTTAAGTCTGAGTCAGTCAGGATCTTATAAATTTTATTTAACTATAATAAATAAGCACATATTACGATCAGATCTATACTGATGACTGACTGATTTGTGAAGAATGGCTGATAGAAGGAAGACAGAAAGCCACTAGTTAGGGCCAGCTTCATAGAGGGGTGTCCTATGCAGTCACTCTGAGCTTCCAAGTAGAAGGGTTCAATGAACTATCACCATTTTGAAATTTTTAGTAATTTATGAGCCAATATTTTAAATTTGATCTAGACTCTGTATTTCATTAGTCATTTCTGAATCTGCATTCAGAAGCAAAGACAGTATCTTACACCCTGTTCTGGTACAGCTGACAAGACTCGAAACTACACTTAGAGTAAAATATATCCAATCAGTGACTTTTATTAGATCAATTCTAGCCTGTTTAGCTGGTCATTTAAATACTCTATAATCAGTCTAACCTATCAACCAATTCTATCTACTTCTTTATTTATCCTTTTCTGGTTTACTGGGATGATTTACTAAGTTTCCTAAAACATTCCTATTGCTTTATCCCTGATTATTCTATGCCATTCCTCTCTGGACTCCCTATTCCCACCCTTTATCTATTCAAAATTCATTAATTCCTTTCTCTGACTTCTTATTTTCCTCAATGTTTTCTGAAATCTAGTATTTACTGCCTACAGTAACCCCTTCTATAGCACAAAATAATGTTAAATTACTAATTACATTAATTTAGTGTGATCCATTTTCCAAAAAAGATAAATGTTATAATACAAAACTGCTTAGTGTACATTACATACTCAGTAAATACCTGTGGAAAAAGTGACACTTGGAAGCTATGAAGTATGAGGAAGTAATAGAATTAGATAAATCATGGTGACATGCAACAGCTTAAAGAGGAATGACTCGTTGTGATCAAAGTCCTGGGCAGCCTTCGAGACATAGAGGTATAAGCCCAGACCTCCTAGACATAGTCATTAGAGATCCATTCCTGAATGAAGCACACATAAAATGCTGTCCCTGTAAAGCCGCAATGTGGTGGGAATACCGTCCACTCTTATGTTTTGCTTCGGATAAGCTTTCTAGCCCACTTTATCCTTTCCATATTCCTGACACATACACTATTCTTTAGTTTGAAAAGTTTCTGCTTAAACATTATTAATTCCTTCTTTTGGGTTTTCTTCAAATCTGTAACACACTATAAGAAAAGAATTATGGAGATTCTATGGACTTCAAAGTCATAAAAAAATCAGTACACAGTATATGATAATTATAATATCTGGGGTACATTAGAGAAGCAGATCTTCAAAATACCACAACTACTTAGTTCAACAAAGCTACTTAAAGAATCCCAGATTTCACACAAAGTTTATAGAAGTAAAACAATGAACCACATAGATACATTAAATCATTTAATATTCTACCTCTCTCCTGCAGATATTCAATTCAACTCTGAAACTCAATTAAGTTATGACATCAAAGTTCACTTTAAAGTTGTAGGATCAGAAATTAGATACAAATTCCAAACTGAAAGAACAGAAGACTTATATGTCTTGTATAAATCTTATAAATGTTATTGAATTTAACTTGTAATATAACAAAACCATAGTACCAGTAACAATATTTGGTTCAAGTTGTGAGGTTTTAAAGCAAGAGTCATCTAATACAAGAGAGGAGAGTACAAGCCTGTTCTCTTTTCCTACAGGTAAGAAAGGTAACCTTTTAAAAATGTGAAAGCTGAAAGATGCAGCCTGTTAAAAATCCCTTGGTATCTATCAGATCTGGATTCAAATTCCAGCTTTACCATTTATGAAGTGTGGGCTTGAATAAATCACATTTTCTGCAACTCAGTTTTCTCTTTTGCGAGAGTGGAAGTAAGGTTTGTGTACCCGCCCCACTTCCAGCAAAGCATAGTAACTAAAAAGAACATCAAATTCTTATGACATGAAGCCATTTAGGAGTTGAGTGACCCATCATGCATGATGACTTCTTACTGAAAGTCATTTTCTCTAAGTAGTCTTTGATTGCTAAATCAACATCTCTTTGTCTACTTATAAACTGAAAGACTCCTTTAAAAAATCCTATTTGTAAAATAAAAGATTGCTTTTAAAAAAATTCAGTTTTCTTTACAATATATTCCATGACAACTGCATTAGTTTCAAGCAAGAAAGGAAATATGTGTTTATGGTCATGTCTTCTTGAACTCTGGGTGACAAACTGCTAAGAATATTTAAATTCTGATCATCTCAAAGTCTAAATTAGTTCTTCCTAATAGTAAGTTATACACGTGATTAACAGCATTTAACTACACTAGGCCATTTAGTAGTCCACTGATTCAATGTACTAAATGGGACACTAATTCTGTAACAGAAGAAAATGTGATACTGGTTGCTTAGTCAAAATGCTTCAGGGAATCAGACCAAGGCTTGAAAGTTCCAGTGCCTTTAAGGACTAGAAAAAGCATCCTAAACTTCTGAGTAAATTGATAAGAAAACAGGACATGGCAGAGTGCAGCTCCTTCTCAGGTTTGCCTGTTTTGCAGTGAACAATGGTGCCACATGGAAGGCACATTCATATCAAAGACAACAAAGACTCACATTAATTACTGTGACAATTTTCTAGCAGATTGCAGTAATGTCTTGTTTAATAAAATCAATAAATTATAAGCATTTTCTAACACGTAATAAAAACTCTTGAGGAAGGATCACTGTATTCTAATCTGTACAATGGCATCATATGGACTAGTTGGCAAGAGTCCTGGTTTTGCTTAAAGGAATTTGGCCACTTCTGTGGGTTGCTTTCAACAATCAGTTTTAATCCCTCAGAACAGATCTCTAACACATGCAAATAGGCTAGACCTACCTATTTGGCCCAGGAAGCATGGTTGTCTGGTGACAAATCCCCTGACAATCTAAAACCACTACTCAATTTTGTGTTTGGAGTCAACCTATATACATGGCATAATTTCAATAACTTCTCCTTTTTTTTTTCCCTATGGTGGGGTAACAATTCTGCTCACTCAAATACCTTGAACCTAATCTAATGGCTTTTATTTCACATTAAAGGTTTAAAATCAAATGCCCAGTTTGACTTATGCCCATTATTTTAAAAATGTATTCAAAATTAACAGAATAAAAAGGATCAGGATAAAAAGTAGATACCTAAGAGAAAGACAGATAAGGGGGAAAAGAAATAAAAGGAAATGGGCAGATAATAAAGACAAACTTTCCATATTTCACAGTTTTGCCTCAGGTTAGCCCTGTTGATTTTCAACTGTGAGTGAACAAAGAGAAATTGTGTACTGAGGTATTTTTATCCCATGAAGCTGTGAGGCTTTGTACAAACAATACCACATGCCAATATTGCTGCTCAGGACCTAATAATTTTAATCTTAAACACACCTAAATGCATTTTTTTTAAGTATCAATTCTGGAGATTCACTAATCAAGGGATCATTATAAATTCTTAAATAAAATGTTGATCTTGACTAGTGTTCACTGAACATAAAGCTATTAGAACACAGATGAACAAGATACAGTCCCTGATCTCAAGAATCTCACAATCTAGTACAGACACAGTCAAAAGTAATAAAAGTAACACAAAAAGCAAAATGTGATTCAGTGGTTTGTTAAAACCAGGGGCTTGATGGAGATGGTTATTGTACTGTGTGGCAAGAAACGGCTGTGGAGATCTGACATTTGAGCTACATTTTAAGGAATGAATAGGAGTTTGGCTCATAGAAAGCAAGCAGAATGCCACAAACCGCAGGGCAGGAAAGCACATGATGAACTTGGGGCAGAGTGAAAGTGACCAGTTTTGATAACGTACACACTTGAGTTGGAACGGCAGCAGAAAAAGAAGAGCCCAGAACCCAAAGGAACTTGTTGTTCTCTGGCCTTAAAAAAAAAAAAAAAAAAATACACACACACACACACGATTATAAAAGATTTACAGGCCCAGGTTTTTAAAACCATACTTTTGGTATCTCAGGAGAACACCAGCTGAGGAAAGCACAGAAAAGGTGGGGGAATTCCAAAGAAGACAAGATGTTCAAAGAGACAGAACTCAGAAACTAGAAAAACTCCTCCTATTCTCCTAACTAAAAGTGAAAACAGCAGAAGACTTAAGAACAAAATTATATAAATAAAGCTATTGTGTCAGTCAGTACTTTAATTTTTCATAATTTTCTCAGAAGCTTTTACACACATTTGGAAATTCTTATTTCATTATGAAAGTAATCTCAGAGGCAATCTACAGTGAAAAGGCTGTGGGAGAGATGGTGCTATGGTCTCTGGAAAAAAGGGGCTGATCACCACCCCCAAAGACTCTCTACAGAGGTTTCCTTGCACCAAACGGCATTTCCTGTGAGAACTGTTTCAGTCTTTTTAAAATTTTTGGGTAAAACACCTTGCCTAGCTTTCTATGGCACAACTTACTGGTTTTGCAATTTTACTACAGCTATTTATAATATGTTTTATATTATAAATTGTTGCATTTTAACAAAGATATCCAGACTAGTGATGTGGCTCAGTGGTAAGAAACTTGCCTGGCATGCATGAGGCTGTGGGTTTGATCCCCAGACTGCAAAAACTTAATAAAGACATTCAGCTTCTTTCACACCATCCTTCACTTGTGGATGGGTAATTAAAAAGGAATAGTTCAAGAGGAAAAGATGTGGGAACAGGGGCAGCCTATGGCAGAGAAGGCTTAGTTGTCTTCTTTCCCTGGGTTAGCTTTTCAGAAGGACTTGGTTTCCTGATTTTCTTTTTCTAAATCTGTAATTAAAGAAAAAAAGACTCGAGAGACCCACATTTTAAAATTTGTACACTTGGGCACCTCAGGAGAGAGATCAGACACAGTATCCCTGTAGGAGAGGATGATGAGGCTATTTCCAAATACAACCTAGGAAAATTTCAGGATTACTGTCCTTTATACTTTCCAGAAAGGTTCTAAGCATCCAAAAATAGATTAATAAATTGAAATCCCATGTGTTTCTGATACACACACACACACACACACACACACACACACACACACACACACCTGACATATATAGAGAGATTTATCAATCATCAAGATGTCTTTAAGGAGGGCTAGGGATATTGTTCAGTAGTCTTGTCTCTTAACGCATACTGCCCCGGGTTTGATTCCCAGGAACCAGTCTCCCCGATATCCCTTAAGGAATATTTTTCCAAGATCATGCTGGTAGGAAACTGGTATTTGAAATCTGACAATCTGTTGTCAGAGCCCAACCTCTTAGCTTCTTGGTCCCACTATTCAGAATTGCTTTTTAATAAAATTTTGTTCCATTTTAGAGATAAAATAGTTCTTCTTCAAGGGAAGTGATAAGGGGTGTGACTTGTCTCTGAATAATGCTTCCTGTCCCTATGATGCTTTTTGGTAGAACAGGATTGTCATGGGACTTGTGACTGCCTCCCTAAACCTCCACTCCACTTCTTCCCTGAGCACCAGACACCTGCTTTGGATGAGATTGACCCCACCACCTATATACTTCACAGGTGTGCCCTAACCAGTTCATGGAATTGCATCTTCATTGACGCATTTATTGGTTGAGGGATAGACTCAGAATCTGTGTCGGCCCACTGAAGGTAGCGAAGAGTTCTGTTTAATGGTTGGCAAAAAGAGTCATTTAACTTCCAGCACCCCATATAAATAAAGAGGCAGCAATAATAAGAGGGCAGCCATCTTGTTACTAGGAGAAAAGCCAGCCTGGGAATAGTTGAGCTAGAGAAAGACCCATGAAAATGAGAAAAGAGCTAGAGTTCTGATAACACTGTAAACTCCTAGATAAAGGCAAGGCTGAAGCCCACAGTTAACACTGGATTCACTATGTGAGTTGATGATTTATTTTAAGACAGTGTGCATTGGGTTTTCTACTTACAAAGGAAAGCACACTAACTTACTTAAGTACTTTAACTATTAACCTTGACATTCATCAAAATCTATTTCAAATAAGATCACCATAAAGTAAAAATTCCATACTATATTTCTCTGGTCATAGATTATGTGAGAATCACACAATAGTTTCTGTTCACCCAGAGTATTGTGTTTTCATTGAGAATTTCTAATATAAATTTCCTAACTGCCAGTACTTTCATTATTTGACTCTTCCCTTCCAGTTCTTACTGTAAAGGGTAGCATTTGAGCATGCCTGGGCTACTTATAATAGAAGTGAGTGTAGGTCCCAGTTTATCTTGGACTGTTGCAGTGTACCCTGTTGCTGTAAGTGTGGTGTTCTCTCGGGTTAGTGTCCACTTTCACTTTCAAAGAATCCTGTTTTGAATGATAAATTAGATGATCCCCTTATTTATTTTTTTAGTTGTAGATTAACAAATACCTTTCTTTTGTTTATTTATTTTTATGTGGTGCTGAAGATTGAACCAGTGCCTCACACACACAAGGCAAGCACTCAACCCCAGCCCATGATCCCCTTATTTTTAATTCATCTCTACTTCTTTTCTAAATATACAGGGACAGATATAAGACAATTATTTGACTATAAGAAAAGTCAGTTGCAGCAAGGTATTTTAAGACATCTTTATTCATATATCTGCCATTAGGAATCTAGGCAGGTACAGCATGATAACTTTTCCCCAGGAAAGAATGTGAATCATAACTTGCTTCCCATGTCTGGTATCTTGACATAGGAAAGAGCTCAGATTTTTCAATTTTCTGCTCTCTACAGGTTCTCCTAAGAAAAAAGGTTTCTTAGGTTTGTTTTTGCTTTTGAAGAAAACCCACAAATATTGAGAGAATTAAAAACAGCTGGGTGTGGCGGTGCACACCTGTAATCCCAGCAGCTCAAGAGGTTGAGGCAGAAGGATTCACGAGTTCAAAGCCAGCCTCAGCAAAATCGAGGTGCTATAAGCAACTCAGTGAGATCCTGTCTCTAAATAAAATAGGGCTGGGGATGTGGCTCAGTGGTTGAGTGCCCCTGAGTTCAATCCCCAGTACATATGTACGTATGTACATACATACATACATACATACATAAAATAAAAAATTTTTAAAAACTTTTCAGGCAACTATTTTTTAGATGAATTGATGATATAAACATGCAGAGAGATACAAAAGCTATATATTTTCCTATTGCTATGATTTTCCTACAAGAAAGCAAATTAGGATGATGTTCCTTCATATTTTAGAAAGAAGTAAAACAGGAATTATAGATATGGTGATCATATAATTTACTACTCAAAGATTAAGGAGACATTCAAGAGGCAAAATAAAAGTTAAACTTAATAAAATAACTCAAATTAGATCAATTTTAATTAGTATATCAGATATGACTTGATATTAACTACATTACCAATTCAAAATAAATCTCCTAATAAAATATTCAGATCAACCTGAAATAATTTCAAATAGGAAGTAATGGAACCAACTGAACATTTTTCTTCTCCATAAGAAAAGTTGGACTGGACTATTAGAAGTTTGAGACTAGCAAAGTTTTTTTTTTCTTTTCTCCTTTTTCTTTTCATATTTTTCTAGTGGCTAACTAGATTCTTGCAGGATTCTTTATTATGTGATGGGATTTGATGAAAGAAAGATACAGTGTAATATTTCTTTTCTTGGTCTGAATTTCATTTAATAAAAGAGTTTCCATATTTCTTGAGCTTTCTATAATACTAGTTATATGTTTAATTTCTACCTATATCTAAATGAATGATAGAATCTTACTAAATCACATTTGACTAATATATAATTCTCATAACTGGATAATTCATTAGCCAAAATTTAATAGTGGAGAGCTATAATAAGATTTGATTACTAAAATTAAATTCCCAATGAAATAAAACTGATCATTCTTAAAGAGTATTATTTATAAATACAGTATTTATAAATACTGCACTTTGTAACAGTCATTTTTGTTACTAAGAGTTTAGCTCAGAGGTCATTTGCTAAAATATAATACAGGAAAAACTCACTGATTAAATCTAAGAAATCTACTGAACTATGTCTAGGAGAAGTTTTCTGAAAAAAGTGATTTCTCTTCTAATCCTCTGCAATTGGAAGTCTAGTCATTTCTTACTCTGTGTATGATGTACGTGTATATGCATTTTTATTTATTCATTTTACTTTGTATGTGTTTTTTGCTGGGGATTAGGGATTTGCCCAAAGGCCTCACAAATGCTAGGCAAGTGCTCTACCACTGAGACATACTCCCAGACCACTTTTTATGAAATGTTCCTACATTTATTTTTTAATCCCCTTCTCCTCTTCAAGGAGCAAGGGGTGTGTGTATTGTATACATACACATATTTATATGTATAAAACTGAAAAAAAAATCATAGCTTTCAAGAGTAGTTCTTTGGAAAAAACTCAGAAGCTGAATACCAATGATTTCCATCTTTTCATATATAGTTTTGCCATTTCTTTCTACTTTAAATCATTTCAATCCAAAAATATTTTTGGATATTTATTATTTGTAATGCACTATCATAGAGAATACAAAAAGAAAGGAAGGAAAGAGGGAGAGAGAACAGAAAGAAGGAAAAAATATCACAGTCTCTGCTCTTATGATACTTATAATCTTACAGAAGATACAACTTAAACTCCCTAAACAAGAGAAAACATAAGACATTATTTATATACACCATCAAAGAAGAGTAAGTACGTAAGAGTATTGAAAAAAGGACTGGGCATGGTGACACACGTATGTAATTCCAGAGGCTTGGGAGGCTGAGGCAGGAGAATCACAAGTTCAAGGCCAGCCTCAGCAACTTAGTGAGACCCTGCCTTAAAATTAAAAAATAAAAGGGCTGGGGATGTTGCTCAGTGGTTAAGCACCCCTAGTTCAATCCCCAGTACCAAAAACAAGAATGTAGAAAAGAGGAATGGTGGGTCCTAATGGATAGGGCAATGCAAACTAGGAGATGGTTTTGCTGAGTGACACCTAGGTGTTTTTTGTTGTTGTTGTTTGGTGGTGTTGGGAGTTGACCCAGGACGTGGTGCATGCTGGGCAAGTACTCTGCTACAGGAGATTAGAGGATTTACCCAAAGATCTCACACATACCAATATGGATTGGTTTTAAAGACGAAAAAAGATCTTAGCAGAGGTAGATCAGAAGTTCTGGGTGGAGAATGAAGCACGAAAAAACAAAGGTATGAGATGGAAAAGTGCCTTGCATATCTAGGATAACGACTCCAAGTGTGATACAACTCTTTTATGTCTACATAAAGGGAAATAGCTGAAAAATGAAGCCAGAAAATGAGGCAAGTGCCAGATTATTAAAAACACTTGAATATCATTAAGGAGAAGGCAGTCATAAGAGTCCTTGAAAAACTTTGAGCATAGGTGTGAAATATTTAGGGATATGATATCTCAAGTACTAACTTGCCAATTCTGTTCTCTCAAACACTTCTACTTTAATGTTACCTACATCTAGAAATCTGCCTTTACATCTTACATTCAATGGCAGTGGGAAATTTCTACTCCTCTACCCACTCTAGCATCAGATAAGTAGATTCCTTTAAAAACCCTGTGTATGTGTGTTTGTCTGGTTCAACAACCGTAAACCCTCTAGAGAAAAAATAGTATCTTGCGATTTTTTTTAAAGAAATTTAAAAAATTTGAGCTTTACCTTAGCCATCACAGTATATATTAAAAAATGTTGAGCAGTTATAAATAAAATACATGAGATACAACTTATAACATTATTTTGCTCTTTTGAGAGTTTAATCATTAGTATTTTATTGTAACTCTAAGTACTTTCTGCTTCAGGTCTTTTAGGTATATTGCCAACTAGGATTTAAATTAAAATAAACATGGAGGGACTGGGGTTGTGGCTCAGTGTTAGAGCGCTTGCCTAGCATGTGTGAGGCAATAGGTTCGATCCCTGGCATCATATACAAATAAACAAATAAAATAAAGGTATTATGTTCACCTATATCTACAAAAATATTTTTTAAAAAAATGAAACCACAAAAACTTCCATATCTCTCCTCTCACATTGGTATAAACCTTCTTATGCAATGTATAGGATGGTAGGGTGCCCATCTGGGATAGTCATAGCCTGATATGTACCTAGGCCATAAGAGCCACCTTCAGCTAGAGAAATCCTCCAGCCTACAACTATAAAAATTTGAGTTAAATACTACTAACTCCACCTCTAAATATCCACAAAACCTAGTTTCTCATCTTCCTTCTGACTGGAACCATGTTGTTTTGTCCTTCAAAAATTTCGTACCTGGGTTATTTCATCAGCATCTAGCTTATCTCCCTGCTTCTAGTCTTTATACTATGGTCAGAATTATCTGTGGAAAACACAAATCCTTTCACATCCCATTCAGCTTAAAAGTTTTCTGTACCTCCATAATAGCTACAGTACACAAATTCTGAATTTCTTACATAAAACTCCTTAACATTTTAAAACTTATCTTTTGCTATTCATTCATTCATCCAGTATTTACTATTTATTATGTGCCATAAGTATTCCAGATATGTGTGTGAGTGAACTAAATAACATGTACCAAAAACTAAAGCCAAAAAACAATCACCAAAAAATCCTGTTCTCTTTAACTGCAGCAGGGAGGGGCTGGCAATAAATACATGTAAACTATACAGTTTTACAGGAGATGATATGAAGAAAATACAGGTACAGAAGGAGGTAGGGTAGCCAAAGTAGGTCTTAGTAAAAAGGTGTATTTAAGAAGAAACTTGGAAAGTGAGGATCCATGCAGTCATTTGGAGAAAGGCTGCTCCGGGCAGAAAAGAACAGCCATTGCAAAGGACCCAATTAAAACCATGTCTAGAGTGCTCAAGGACGTTAGGAGATTAGAACACAACGAAGGAGAAGGAGGGAAAAAGGGGAGGACAGAGAGAAAAAGTATAGGCAGTGGTAGGGTGACCATCCAGGCCCCTGCTGACCATTATTACAAAGACTTGGATTTTACACAGGAAGCACTGCAAATGATATGAGCAGAGGAATGGCATGATCTGACTGATTTTAAACAACTGATCCTCCTCTGTGTACTGCGCAGAGAATAGGCTATTGAGGGACAAAGATAGGAGTAGAAACTCTGGTGAAGGTGACTGTAGTAATCCATGATAAATAATGGAAGCACCTGTGGGTTGTAAGAAACTTCCAGACTCCAGAGTGTAATATTTTGAAAGTATAGTCAATGAGATTTTTCTGACACACTGAAAATGGGATAAGAGAGAAGTCAAGATGTGACCAAAGTTTTCTGACTGTGGAAATGAAAGGATAAACTTGGAATTATCTGAGATGAGAGACTGTTTGTGATCAGGTTTTGGTGGGGCAGATCTGGAGTTCAGTTACTTACATAGTTGAAATGCTTATTGGACATTCATCCAGGTTTTCATATACACGTTTAGCATTCAAGAGAGAAACCTGGGCTGAAGCTTCTGTTGTCTTTTACAAATGCTGCATTCCAGATTTACACAATGACACATAGATCCCTGAACTATTATTCTTCATGTCATGTCTTTGTGTCTGCATGTTTTTTATTTTTATTTTCTTAATACCTTTATTTTGCTTATTCATTTTTATGTGGTGCTGAGGATCAAACCCAGTGCCTCACATGTGCAAGGCAAGTACTCTACTACTGTGCCACAACCGCAGCCCCTGCATGTTGTTTTACATTAAATATTCTTTACCCCTGTTTTTTCACGTGGTTAAAAAAAAAAAATCTCAGCCTTCAAGACTGATGTCATCATCTATCATCTACTTCATGAAACTCAGATGGTCATCACCTCCTGAATCACCCTGCTTCCTTTCCTAAGTCACTTTAAGGAAGGACTAAAATATATAATGGTTGGACTTCTAGCACACTTAAAAGGCTGAATTATTTTCATTTCCATTTTAGTAAGAAAAAAGCAGCCATTTTACAAACACAGCAGGTTATTTGCCTGCTGTTGTCATCAGAAATCTTTAGAAACCCTTTAAAAGAAATGAAGATCACAGAAAAACATACTGGCGAGCAGCTCAGTAACCACATTTTGTGGGTTTTTTCCTATTTCAGTAGTTGTTTGAAGATGATAAGTCTTCAAAAACTATCATATGATAAACTTTACTAAAACAAAGAATGAAACATATTTTGTTTTCCAAAGCTATTTTCTGTTATAAAATGTTTCATTTTGATTGTCATCCTTTTTCATTTGCTCTGGGAAAGCATATAAATTAGAAGAATAAATAGATAAGAAACCAGTCTCTCTCTATGCCATTCCCAGGAGACACAGGTTCAATCTAATTGAGAAAAGGGGGGAAATTTAAAAGATGATGTAAAATTTTAGACATGATCAGGTTCATCAACCCATCCTCTTTCATAAATGAAAATGCTGACATCCAAGAGGCTGCTGCTGCCACTGAGCAGGATGCTCAACCACTAAACAGATGGTGCAGCTCAGTCCACTGAAGTGGAGGCTCTGCCAGGGCAGAGACTATTGGCTGTTCGGTGCACTACTGTTTCTCCAGCTCCTAACTAAGAAAGCACCTGGTAGACAGTAAATGCTGAATGAATAAACAAGTGAATTTATAATTCTAAATCTCATGGGACTGACATACCACAAATAAAACTACAAAGCAGGTATATATAATACATTTCAGGGTTTAGAAAATTGTTAACTATTTCAAAGTCATAATACCTGAAATATTAAGAATCTGCAATCATCATCTTTAAACATAAATTACAAATGCTACATACACACAAAAGTTGCGGGGCAGGATTCTGAAACAAAATCTTTTAAGAGTACACGAGTTTGTTTAAAAAAAAAAGTTCTCTATAGATGAAGAAAAAAATTATACTTCAGCAACTATACTTGCTTTATACAGTATGGTATCTAGATATATATATTTCTCTGTGTGTATATATGTGTATGTGTATATATCTATACATACATACTAGGAAAATTATAGCCTTAGAAAATAAAATAGTGCAAAAGACTTATTACATGTCTTTAGAGAATCAGAATTTAAAAGGACAACGAGAAAAAGTACTCTAAAAACTCTAATTCCATAATATATTAACACAGTAGCTTAAAGTACCTCAAACAAACAACCCAGGTTCTGGAAGTTCCCTAGTACCAAAAACACTCTTATTTGGTTTTAAAACCAAACAGTCTTTGAAGCAAACATCTGCAACAATAATTGTGGTTTTCATGTAGTCAGAAGGCAATCTAAACATTTTAAATTGAATCATTTCAAGTTACAAAACACTACCTCTTTAATCTCATGTAGTTTTCACTGGCAGCAGGTCGGCATTCGGCTCTTTGTACCACTATTCCTTCCAGTGAGAGTTTATCTTGAATGAAAGGGGAAAAAATTGTATTCAGAGATAACATTCATCATTTTCAATGATGTAATATAAAATCAAATATAATTCACAGTAAAAATCAGGGAAACTATAAAGTTTACAGCCGTATCACTAGTTAGAATAGAGAAAAACCTTATTCCAGCTAGTAGGAAACTTGACTCATGTCACATTTGTTTCTTGAGCTGCTGTAGCCCCTTGCCAATAACAGCTTTTATAAACTTAGTTCTTTCTAAATAAAGTGACTTAAAAGGGCATAAAATCAAATAAAAACTTTTTGAAGGGCAGGGAGGCTATTATCTTTGGCAAAGAAGTAACTTATGTGAAAACTGCTAGTCTAAACCACTATATCAAAGGTGTGTGTGTGTGTGTGTGTGCGCCGCGCGCATGAAAATAAAATGAAATTCTAGAATGAGCTGTGTCTAGAAAAGCCAGTCTGCAAGATACTGTAAAAGTGGGCGGGTCACTGTCTAGGTTATATTGTGTACCAATTTAGCCTGCCTGTTGCTCTGACTTCTTTTTCCCAGCAGAATTATAAATTTGAGTGTGGTCAAAAGTGAATCCGTTAGGAATACTTGCCCAAAGAGAAAGGCAATTTCCTATACCACTAGTAATGCTTACAGTGATCCTGACATAGGGGCAGAGCTGGGATTGTAGCTCAGTGGCAGAGTGCTTGCCTCATATGTATGAGGCACTGGGTTCAATTCTCAGCATCATATAAAAAAATAAAAATAAAATAAAATAAAATAAATAAAGGTATTGTGACTATCTACAACTAAAAAAAATATTTAAAAAAAAATCACATGGGGTAACAGGAAAAGGAAACAAGAGCTAGCACCTACAGTGAACCTATTGGGCTCAGCATTTTGATACAGTCACAAGATAGATCTTACCTATTATATAATATGTATATGAATGTCTCACTGACACCAGCTGTACTATAACCTGGAAATGTATGACCATGGTTACAAACAGTTTTGGTTCAATCATATTTCTAAGAGAATTCACCTGGGTTTTAAGAAGAGATTCAGGAAATCCCCTGGCTAATCAGGAATGCATTTATGATTCATCACTTTAGCATGAATGACTTCTTTCATTCCACTAACATTAACTAAATGTTTACCACACAAAGGGAACCATCTAGGCATTGTAAAACCAATGATTAAGATACAGAACTGTCTTCAAGACACATACAATTCACTGAAGTAGACGGCACTGAACGAAATGCAGAATGCATACAGATTTATACCTGCGTGATTTTTATTAGAAGATCTTTCCTCTAGGGACTGTTCTTGATTTTTGTCTCCAAAATACAAGGGATTCTGTACTACAGCTCCTAAAAACTAATTGCTAGTAATTGTGTGTATTCAATACTTCTAGGGTCTCTCAAGGCAACATATGCAATAAATCTCAAGTGCAGGTCATGAGATGGCTGGAGAAAGCAATGACGAGCAGCAGCATGCCTACCTTATACCAAAACATGCCCGGAAGGAAATAATTAAAAAGCCATCAAATTTTTGTATTAAATTAAAAAAACTAAAAATAATTTCCTCTCATGAGTGAATTTAATAAGATTAAAATTTGAATTTTCTTTTAAAGCAAAAACAAATCTTATATTCAAGTTTGTCTCTTCATTGAAGCTGAAAATTCTATTAAGAAAAAGTCTCAGGCATAAAAATATCATCAAGATTGGGAAAAATTTTAATGTAAAAGTGTATAAAATTTATGAGAAAAAATCTAATATTGGGACATAAATTAATATTTTAAAATACCATTGCTGAAAGTAATTTAATCACAAATCCAAGTATTTACTAATGTTGAATACTGAAAGAGCTATCTCTTAATACCACTTGTAAATGTTCCCCCACTTATTCAGCAGTATCTACTCCAGGTGGACAGGCTGAATTTAATTTTTAGTTCAAGTTTTCTATAGCCAACCTTCTCTGTATGACACCTGAAAGGTAGAAAGCAGGTTCAAAGCACCTGCCCATTTCAACTTGATTACTACTCTCCTCACTATTCTTTAGTCAGACCTTTACAGGTCACTCCTGTAAAGCAATAAAATTCATCGCCTCAAACCATAATTTTCTGTCTATCATGTCTTCTTTTCAAATCTTAGCTAGCTTCCAACTGCTACTCAAGTAAAGAGGAAAGCCTTAATCATCAGCCATGAATTTTCTGACCAACTGGCTGTTCTTAAATAACCCCACATTTGTTTGCTTTCCTTGCCCCTTCTCTCCTTAAATAAACTTAAAAGGCCCATTTACTTATGATATAGCCCCTAAGTGTGATTTGCCTGCTCTTTTTAAAAGCCAACACATACTTTCTAAAACCTACAGGAACAGATTCTCATATTTTTTTCACTAAACCATGCTATGCTTCTGATTCAAAACATTGCTTAAGTTTCAAGGGAAACTTTTATTTTAAAAGCTTCCACTTGCATACCACTGCTGTTAATTATATATCCCATTCATTAATACAGGAACCTTACTTAAAACTACTTTGTTGGACCAATTTGAAAGACCAAAAATATTTGAAAAATAATCCAGTTTATTCTCACACATTTATGAACTATTTCCCAAGTGCCTATTATGTAAAAGATCATTCAAAGCACATCAGAAGAAACAAAGATAAGTAAAACATGGCATTTGCCCTCAAGGAGTGCATAGCTGAGTGTGGCCATTCTTAAACATGTATTCTCTGTAGCATATATCTTAAATAAACATAGCTTTATTTACCATTTCATGGCATATACACATATCAAAACATCCTGTTGACTATAAATGTATACAAGTTTTATTTGTCAATTACAAAAAAACCCCACATACATAAATGAATAGATTTACATTTTTTAAAGTATAGAAATCCTAAAATAATTTTCACTTTTGTAAGTTTTAACTACCAATAGTTGGTAGTTTAAACTACCAATATCACATTGGCAAATAAGAAATTTTTGGAGAATGAGAGTGAAAAAAGCAAAAAGGTTTAGTGGTATTATTAAAATAGTTTTGATCTCATAGACCCCTTGAAAGGATCACAGGAACCCCTCTATCTAGCAGTTCCCAGCCACACTGTGAGTGCTATAGGTCTAAGTAGATCACGAGACAGGTATATTTAATACAACAGAAACACTTTTGATACATCTCCATTTAATCAACTTCCAGATTAGTAAAGACTCTCAATTCCCCACCATTAAATACAGTGGCAGATGCCCACAACTCACTATACACTAGTGGGTAGCAGGTTCATCTCTAGTACTCCCACACACTTCTGCTCAAACTCTGCTAGAACTTGTTGCTGCTAGTTTTATAATTACACAATCTGATTATGTATTACATAAACTCAAATAATGGGTCTAAAAAGGGGAAGATGTTTCTATGAAAACTAGACTGAATGCATTGGTAAGAGCTGATATAAAGGTAAGTTGTTAAAAAAATACTGTTAAATTAGGTAAGGGTGAGACAACTGCAGACTGGAAGACAAGCACATAAATCTAGCAGGATTTGTGCATCAAATACACACACACATGTATACACACACACATACATAAAATACATACTTGTTTCCCAGGGTCTAAATTCTTAATCCTTTTTTGAAAGAAACTCAAACGGAAAATCTAGCCAAATTATGGGTTTGATATCCAGAAGAAAGAAAGCAGGTGGTCAATAAGCATCCTATGTTCAAGACAAATGCCTTATCTTACCTGTGCATAGCAGCTAAATGTACATTTATAAGTTTTAAGATAAACTATTTGAAGCAGGTAGAAAAACATACTGATATCTTTTGTATATGTGTGTGTGGGGGGGTGGGGGTAAGCGGGGAATGAATCCAAGGCCTCACACATACAGAAAAAATGCTCTATCACTAAGCTAAATCCTCAGTCTTTTTGAAATTTTATTTTAGACAGAATGCTATGTTGCCAAGGCTGGATTCAGGCTTGTGATCCTCCTGCCTCGCCTCAGCCTTCTGAGTAGCTGGGATTATAGGTGTGCACCACTGCATCTGGCTTGATAAAATTTTTAAATGATTTCTTACCTGTTAATTTAACTGACCAACTTCTAGTCCTTCCATATGACCTACAGGATTCTACTGTACAAAGGAGAATACAAGTTGAGATTCCAAGTGTTATAAAACCAAGACATGTAGAGGGCCCTGGGATTAAATACACGCATAAAGACATTCTGTCTAGTTGGGGATCAAGAAGAGCTTTGATGGAGAAAGCTAAGTTTGTGTTGGACCTTAAAAACCTGGCAGGATTTAGATAAAGTGGTAGTGGTGGGGCTGAGAAGGAAGAGCACAGAAGCGGGTGGGAACAGCCCTAGCAATGGCCATACTTGGAATTTTCAACTAAGAGACTCATACCACAAGCCACTGGAAGGACATGGTCTTGCTAGCAATCTGAAGAGAAGCCACACAAGCTCATCCTACCGAAGACCTTGGAAATACTGTTTTTATCTTTCTTTTCCTAGGCATGGCTGATCATTTAACTCTTCTTTGGATTACGGAAAAATTCTAGGATCCTTTCAAAATTCTTCTCCCACCCTAACTGCTTTTTGGGCCAGATTGATTTGCTAATTGGTTTCTGCTACTTACAGCCAAGAGAATGCTAATAAGTATAAACGGGCAATGGTGTTTTATTTATATATATCCTGCCACCTAGTTTCAGAGAAAAGCGTGAGAGAAAAATTTAAAGGGTAAGTACACAAATACATCCTATAAAAAGAACTAGTAAGTTTCTAGTTAGGATTCTGTCACTAAATAGCAGTGTTACTTTGGAGAAGTTACTTCACATCTCTGAGTCTCACCATCTATATAATGAAGTTACTGAAATTTCTGACATCTCTTCTAGTGCCTGTGAATGATAAATAAAAACCCTGGCCCCCCCTTTAATTGGGAATGTTTTATTATTTTATCAATGTTTAGTTTGCTTGTTCTAATATTTTCTAAAAGACCTAGGTTTAAGTAAAATTTCCTTGGGTAAAAATTAGAGAAAACTGTTTCTTGAAAGGACAACAATAAAAAGTTAAGAAGCTTGGGGCTGAGGTTGTGCTCAGTGGTAGAGCCCTCACCTAACATGTGTGAGGCACTGGGTTCGATCCTCAGAACCACATAAAAAAAGAATAAAATAAAGGAATTGTGTCCATCAATAACCAAAAAAAAAAAGTTAAGAAGCTGCCCAAGACTTGAAAATATTCTAACTTCCCCAAACTGGACCTTCCTACTCTACATATTAATTTGAGATACATTCTATGCTCAAGAACTGAAGAGAAATAACCAAGTGGCACTTTTAACATGATATTTTTAAAAGGACATCCTTAATTTGTTTGAGTTAAACTACTAAGCAAGCAGGAAGGGTGCTTATTAGCATTGGCATGTAAGTAATGAGATCAGACATGTTAGGAAGTCCTTAGGCATCAGGAAGTTATAGGCATTCATTTCCACAGACCACTCGGGATCCAGTGAATGGGGAGGCCTTTAAGAGCACTTCAAACTCTAGCTAAAACAGTTCTATGGGCTAGTAACCAAGACTTTGGACAGATCCTTCAGACTTTTATTAAAGTGACTCTTCTCTTATTTACATCATTCCTGAGTCTATACTCTTTGGAAAAGGACAGAAGAGTATTTCCACAGAACAAGTGCATTTAAAAGGTAAACCATTTTTAATATTCCTAGCAGTCTCCTTTCTTCTCATTTAAAACATTTTCCTAATAGTTTTCTGCCTGTGGTCTCAGGGTACTGCCACCTGGCATCTTAACAAACCAGTTTGGCAAACTTCTTATTCCTATATTTTAAACAGGTGAAAAGATTCAAATTTGTGAACTGATGTTCTGATTTCTATTTGCCTTCAGGAATTTTAGAAATAAAGTTTATGCTTAGATTTCAGTAAACTAACTTACAGGGTTAGTTAGCATGTGATTATTTACCTCAAAGACAACTAATATCATATATATATATCCTAAAGTTATCTGTTTATACATGTTTTCTTATAATTATGTTTAAATTACAAATATGGCAAATGTGTGAGAATTCTCAAGTTAAAATCAAAACTAAAAACCTTAATTGGAGGACTAGACTCAGTATCAGGAAAACAACTCAAAATCCTCACCCATAATACTGCCCCTCAACTTCTTCACATGAACAGGGAGAAAAAGAGATTGTATACAAAAAAGGGGATTCCTGTATAAAAGATTAAGTTGTAATGTTACCCAGAGTGTCTGTGAATGATAAGACTAGTTGTGAGAGCAGAAAGTTGTTAACTAAGGTACAAAATGTGTGAAGGAGACTGGATGGTCCTATCAGTTTATGAAAGTTGTATGACTTTTGATTAAAACAACAACAACAACAAAAAAAAACTAGTAAATAAATGAGCATTTTAAACACCACATTTGGGCTTGGGTTGTGGCTCAGTGGTAAAGAGCTCGCCTCGCACATGTGAGACCCTGGGTTTGATCCTCAGCATCACATAAAAATAAATTAGTGAAATAAAGGTATTGTGTCCAACTACAACTAAAAAATAAATATTAAAAAATAAAATAAAATAAACACCATATTTGTATATTTTAATATTCATAAAGCACTTCAGACTATAATCTTCTGTTTTTTCTATCAACATGTAATTAAAATTAATAATAAAACCTCTTAAATACAAATGTGGACATGATGTTGTATAAAGAGGCATTTTTCTATTCTATTCCCAAAGTTGCTTTCAAAAATAACAGGCATTGGCAAAAATAAATAGATTTATACAAACAAGTGCTGTTTCTATAGCATACACAGTAATGCTGTGTTGCAATAATAAAAGAAAAGGGGCAGGGAAGTTATAGTACTATAACACTGGTTGAGTATTCCTTATCCAAAATTGCTTCCAATTTCTAATATTCCTGGATTCTGGAATATTTTCATAGGCTTTACCAGTTGAGTCCCCTAGCCCTAAAGTCCACAAATTATAACTTTCCCCCAAATAATTTTGGATTTCACATTTTCAGATTAGGGATATTCAATCTGCAGTTTCTTTTAGTTAGACCTTCATTAAAAGATGCTATCTAGCTTTAGTGACAACACTTAAAATAAGAGAAAACCTTAAAACAATAGCAAAAGTGACTGATAAATGTATAGAAAAAGTCTTCTGGAAAGATTGTGTTATCTGAAGTACAGACTTAAGTATATACTTAGGTCAAATAATGTCAAATACTATCATAGATGTAATGAGGAACACAAGAAAAATACAGACCCCTGTGCTTAGGAAGACTACAGTACAGCTGAAGGACACAATATTTGTTAAATATTTCCAGAAGATTCAATACCACACATTTTTAAATCAGCTGAATATGAGTCAAATTTTTAATTATGCCTTGAATAACTCTTGTTCTCTTTACCTTGTTTAATTAGTAACAGCAGTCATGATATCATCAACTAGTCATGATATCATGACTAGTTCAGTTAGGATTTTCAATATACTTTGATACTAAGAAATCCTCACAACTACATGGTAGAAATTATTTCTCCATCAAGGACTCCTCTGAGATAAGGGCTCTTTCCTGAGTCCATCAATTTCCTTAATATGGTGTTATGTTTTGTTTTGTTTTGAAACTCTGGTAAATCATCAGAATTACATGGGAGCTTTTAAAAAATAACTGGGCCCACTCCCAAAGATTGTGTTAGAACTGCACTGTGAGGAAAGAAGTAAGTAGTGGCATTTTTATGACCTCCCTAGATAATTTTAATATGCAGCAGCCACATTTTTTCCTGTTTTTCTCTCTTCTTTCTCTCGTCTCCTCTCCTATCTCTCCCCTCCACCCTTCTGTGTTAATTTTATTTTCTTGAAAAATGAAAGGAATAGCTCAAAGAGCTGTTCAAAAATGCCATCAATTGCACTGTTCATCATTATTTAATGTACCACTAAGAAAGACAAAATACTAGCATTAAACTTTGACAAGCCAATGATTTTAAGACATACCTCAATTTCAGAAATGTTAAAAGTGAAAAATGTTAATATGAGACTTCTCCATCTCTAATCTATAATTACTCTACTCCACATATGTTCCCTTGAGCTGCCATCTACTATTCTCTCCCTTCAGGACCCTTCTCTCTTCTGCACCATCTCATCACTAAAGACAAAGGAACAGTGGAGGGGCAGAGCATTTGGGAGCAGAGACCCTCTTTGTTCACAGATTTCATAACAATTCTACCTTTACATGAGTTTTAAAAATCATGTCATTCATTTATAGGTCATAGGTATATTAACGTAAATAAAATATTTTCTTCCCAAAGAGAGAATAAAATTCCATTTTGGAAAATAGTACTAAAAAAATGAATTCTATACAATGTTATAATTTCAGTGTTAGTTGATTTGATGGCTCAATGAAGTGCTTTTGCTCATCTGGTTACAATAAAATTTTCAGGTCAATAATAATGTATATGGCTACACTTCAAAATAAAAGCTTCATTTAAAAAAGCATAAAATATGCCTTCTGCTTAGAAAATTATAAAACATAGGCTTTTCCTGAAAGATTAATCTTCCAAGGTATACTCAAAATATGGATTAATATGATTTAATAAATTGTTGTCAAGATTACTTCTGCAGTTAAAAGCAAAGAAATGTGGAATGGAATTTTACCTGAACTTCTTGGCTAGTCTATCATTTTTATTTGCACTTTTTTGATACACAGTACTGTTTTCTTTCCTCAAATGAGGCTAAAAAATTCACCAATGTAGCTAAGTTTCCTGGGCTTCTATGAAGACTTGATTCAACACTGCAAAACACTTATATGTGTACTCACTTGACTGGAATGACACATTCACATGATCTTTTGGTCAGAGGTTGTGTCCAATGAGTCCTAGGAAGGTTCAAGCATTCTTGCATAGTTCCTGAGATGCTGTGGTCAGTTATATAAGGTGGCTGACATTGTATTTGTCTTAATGTGATTCCAGTCCCAGAAAATATTAATGCAGATGAACTTTATATTACAAAATGAAACTAAGTATTGACAAATAGAAATAGATTAGTTTTGAAAAATCCTCAATTCTTGAATTGTTAATATATAATACAGTGTCATTTATTTTTTAGCACACAAAGAGGCTAACAAAATATTCACAGAAATTACCACCTTGTTTCTCACATCTAATGCCTTTAACAGGAGGCTATGAAGAAACAAGCCACATTTCAAAAAGAAAAAGAAACTCATAGGAAGGTCAAAGCACAAGTCAACAAACTGGAAAAATGTGGGGAAGTCCTAGACAGAAACATAATGCCAGATTTAAGTAGAAACTGATAACTGCTTCTCTAGCTATAGGTAGTTTTATTCTTTCTATGTAAGAGGAACCAATCCTTTCAAAAGACAGGCATACAAGATGCAGGTGACAAAACCAAAAAGATTTGGTAGAGGTGTTCTTATCAAAGGCAGCTCCTAGGACATGCCTTTTCCTTGAAAAGCAGTGGCTGAGAGGAGAAGGAAGATGGCGGCGAGGGGAGTGCATTGCCCCCGTGTGCTGCTTCACTGTGTGGGAGTATGACAAGTCAGGACGGCTAAAGGATATCTTGTTAGGAATTTCCAGCAATAGTGGGGTGCTCCGGAACCTGGAGGAAGGATTTCCATCGCACGAGGATCGGCTACGGGGACTCAAACGCGAGAGGTTTGTCGCACGGAGGGTAACACTGCTTATTCAGCAAATCGCCCCGCGGCTAGAGTCTGCAGCGCGCGCTGGGAAACGAGGAGATAGCGACGCAGGGATACAGCGCTGCAGTTTCTGCCAGCCGTGCAAGCACCGTACTCAGGGCTGAATTCTGGGTTCGAGATGGGGGAAGGAAGCGGTCCATCTCAGTTCTCCACACCGGTCAGACCACAGAGGAGGCCAGCAGCCACCATGTTGGAAAGCTGACGTCACCATACCTGTTTTCGACTGACGGCAGCTCATTCAGCCATAGAACAGGTAATTTCAGGCTGCAATTTGCCTGCGGCTTGCAGACAGATTGCTAGGGTTCAGTGCCTGGGGGCTTCTTAGAACCTGATCTTATCGGAGCGAACACCGAGCGCGGGGCGGCCGAGTTCCAGCTCCCAGAACCGTCCCGGAACCGCCCTGGCCCAGGGCCGCGGAGCCTGCGGAGGCTGCTTCTTGGACCCTGCTCCTATCAGAGCATACACCAAGCACTAAGCGGCCGAATTCCGGCTCCCGGAACTGAGCCCGCGGGGACTGCTTCTTGGAGCCTACACTTATAGGAGCTTACACCGAGCACGGAGCGGCCGAGTTCCGGCTCCCGGAACTTCCCTGGCCCGGGGCTAGGAGCCCGCGGAAACTGCTTCTCGGTCCGGGTCCTGCTGAGGGCCGGTCAGGACTCACCCGTTGCTTTGGTTGCCCGGCAAGGGGAACGAAATGCTGCCATTCGCATAGGATACCAACATGGCAGAGATCTGATGTCATCAGAAAGCGGCGGAGGAGAGAACTTCATCAATACCAGCGGCGACAGAAACAGTTGGTCTCCTGGTAGGGGGGGTGAGGCACAGACACCCGAGTCTCCTCAATTTGTCGTCGAGCCAGAGGGGAGGAGCCGGGCCGCCGCCAGCGCCCGGAGCAGGCCCAGCGGCTCGCCAGCGTGGTGACCGCGTGACCCCAATTGGAGAGGGGGCGGAGCGGAGCCGCCACCCGCACCCGCAAGGTGGGCAGACCCGCGACCCAGTGGTACATGGGCGTGGTAGGAGGGGCAGGGCAGAGCCGCCGTTCGCGCTTGCAAGGTAAACAGACCTGTGACAGCCTGGCGGGTCAGGCCCAGTGGCCTGCCAGTGTGGTACACACGTCACCCCAACTGGAGTAGGGGCAGAGCAGATCCTTCTCCCACGCCCGGATCAGGCCCTGCCGGTGTGGTGGTCACGTGACCCCAATTGGAGTGGGGGCGGAGCGGAACCGCCACCCGTGCCCGCAGGGTGAGCAGACCTGTGACCAACCTGCAGATCAGGCCCAGGGGTCCGCAGGCGTGGTAGGAGGGGCAGGGCAGATCCGCCGCCCGCGCCTCCAAGGTAGGCAGACCTGCAACAGACCGGCGGATCAGGCCCAGGAGCCTGCCGGCGTGGTACACACACCACCCTAATTGGAGTAGGGGCAGAGCAGAGTCGCCGCCCGTGCCAGGAACAGGCCCAGCGTCCTGCAGGCGGGGTAGTCACGACACCCCAATTGGAGTAGGGGCAGAGCAGAGCCTCCACCCGTGCCCGAAAGGTGGGCAGATCTGCGACCGACCAGCGGGACAGGCCCAGTGGCCTGCCGGTACGACAGACACGTCACCCCATTTGGAGTAGGGGCAGAGTAGAGCCGCCGCCCGCGCCTGCAGGGTAGGCAAACCTGCAACCGACCGGCGGATCAGGCCCGGTGGCCTGCCGGCGTGGTACACTCGTCACCCCAATTGGAGTAGGGGCAGAACAGAGCCGCCGCCAGCGCCCAGAACAGGCCCAGTGACCTGCCGGCGTGGTAGCCACGACACCCCAATTGGAATAAGGAGAGAGCAGAGCCGCCGCCCGCGCCTGCAGGAAAGATACGCAAGCAGTATGAAAAGACAAGGAAAGAAAGGACCACAAGCAATGCAGGTCAACGCAACTTTAGAAGAGGTAACAGCTGCAGCAGATGGAATGTCAGATAAAGAATTCAGGATATACATGCTTCAGATGATCTGGAGTATCAAGGAAGACATTAAACAGCAAAATCAGACAATGAAAGATCACTTCGACAATGAATTACGCAAACAAATCCAGGAAGCAAAGGATCAACTATACAGGGAGATAGAGGTTATAAAAAACAAACAAACAGAAATCCTAGAAATGCAGGAAGCAATAAACCAACTTAAAAACTCAATGGAGAATACTACCAGCAGAGTAGAACACTTAGAAGATAGAACATCAGACAATGAAGACAAAGTATTTCAACTGGAAAAGAACATAGACAGCTCAGCAAGACTGTTAAGAAACCATGAGCAGAACATCCAAGAAATATGGGATAACATTAAGAGACCAAACTTAAGAGTCATTGGGATACAGGAAGGTACAGAGCTCCAAACCAAAGGAATGAGCAGTCTATTCAATGAAATAATACGAGAAAACTTCCCAGACTTGAAGAATGAGACAGAATCCCAAATCCTAGAAGCCTACAGGACGCCGAATGTGCAAAATCATAAGAGATCCACACCTAGACACATTATAATGAAGATGCCCAACATACAGAATAAGGAGAGAATTTTAAAAGCTACAAGAGAAAGGAAGCAGATTACATTTAGGGGTAAGCCAATCAGGATAACAGCTGATCTTTCAACACAGACTCTGAAAGCTAGAAGATCCTGGAATAACATATTTCAAACACTGAAAGAAAATGGGTTCCAACCAAGAATTGTGTATCCAGCGAAATTAAGCTTCAGGATGGAAGATGAAATTAAAACCTTCCACGATAAACAAAAGTTTAAAGAATTCGCAGCTAGAAAACCATCTCTTCAAAACATCCTCGCCAAAGCATTACAGGAAGAGGAAATGGAAAATAACAATGAAAACCAAC
The DNA here is from genome assembly GCF_001458135.2 of Marmota marmota marmota. NCBI lineage: Eukaryota > Metazoa > Chordata > Mammalia > Rodentia > Sciuridae > Marmota > Marmota marmota. Next base: position 41,218,485 of record NW_025999932.1, read on the forward strand.
AGTGGGAGGTAGGACAGTAAAGGGGGGGGAAATAATCAAAGAGGAAAACAAACCATGTTTAGTAACAGAAATAAACAAATATGGCTGGAAGAACAACCCATATCTCAATAATAACCCTAAATGTTAATGGCTTAAACTCACCAATTAAGAGACACAGGCTAGTAGAATGGATCACAAAACAAGACCCAACAATATGCTGCCTACAGGAGACGCATTTGATAGGAAAAGACATACATAGGCTGAAGGTGAAAGGTTGGGAAAAATCATATCACTCATATGGACTTCGGAAACAAGCAGGAGTGTCCATACTCATATCAAATAAAATAGATTTCAAGCCAAAGTTAATCAAAAGGGATAAAGAGGGACACTACATACTGCTTAAGGGAACCATACACCAACAAGACATAACAATCATAAATATTTATGCCCCAAACAATGGTGCAGCTATGTTCGTCAAACAAACTCTTCTCAAGTTCAAGAGTCTAATAGACCACCATACCATAATCATGGGAGACTTCAACACACCTCTCTCGCCACTGGACAGATCTTCCAAACAAAAGTTGAATAAGGAAACTATAGAACTCAATAACACTATTAATAACCTAGACCTAATTGACATATATAGAGTATACCACCCAACATCAAGCAGTTACACTTTTTTCTCAGCAGCACATGGATCCTTCTCAAAAATAGATCATATATTATGTCACAGGGCAACTCTTAGACAATATAAAGGAGTAGAGATAATACCATGCATCTTATCTGATCATAATGGAATGAAACTGAAAATCAACGATAAAAGAAGGAAGGAAAAAGCATACATCACTTGGAGAATGAACAATAGGTTACTGAATGATCAATGGGTTATAGAAGACATCAAGGAGGAAATTAAAAAATTCTTAGAGATAAATGAAAACACAGACACAACATATCGGAATCTATGGGACACATTGAAAGCAGTTCTAAGAGGAAAATTCATTGCTTGGAGTTCATTCCTTAAAAAAAGAAAAAACCAACAAATAAATGATCTCATACTTCATCTCAAAATCCTTGAAAAAGAAGAGCAAAACAACAGCAAAAGAAGTAGAAGGCAAGAAATAATTAAAATCAGAGCTGAAATTAATGAAATCGAAACAAAAGAAACAATTGAAAAAATTGACAAAACTAAAAGTTGGTTCTTTGAAAAAATAAACAAAATCGACAGACCCTTAGCGATGCTAGCGAAGAGAAGAAGAGAGAGAACTCAAATTACTAGCATACGGGATGAAAAAGGCAATATCACAACAGACACTTCAGAAATACAGAAGATAATCAAAAACTATTTTGAATCCTTATACTCCAATAAATTAGAAGATAGTGAAGGCATAGATAAATTTCTTAAGTCATATGATCTGCCCAGATTGAGTCAGGAGGATATAGACAACCTAAACAGACCAATATCAATTGAGGAAATAGAAGAAACCATCAAAAGACTACCAACTAAGAAAAGCCCAGGACCGGATGGGTATACAGCAGAGTTTTACAAAACCTTTAAAGAGGAACTAATACCAATACTTTTCAAGCTACTTCAGGAAATAGAAAAAGAGGGAGAACTTCCAAATTCATTCTACGAGGCCAACATCACCCTGATACCTAAACCAGACAAAGACACTTCAAAGAAAGAAAACTACAGACCAATATCTCTAATGAACCTAGATGCAAAAATCCTCAATAAAATTCTGGCGAATCGGATACAAAAACATATCAAAAAAATTGTACACCATGATCAAGTAGGATTCATCCCTGGGATGCAAGGCTGGTTCAATATACGGAAATCAATAAATGTTATTCACCACATCAATAGACTTAAAAATAAGAACCATATGATCATCTCGATAGATGCGGAAAAAGCATTCGACAAAGTACAGCATCCCTTTATGTTCAAAACTCTAGAAAAACTAGGGATAACAGGAACATACCTCAATATTGTAAAAGCAATCTATGCTAAGCCTCAGGCTAGCATCATTCTGAATGGAGAAAAACTGAAGGCATTCCCTCTAAAATCTGGAACAAGACAGGGATGCCCTCTCTCTCCACTTCTGTTCAACATAGTTCTCGAAACACTGGCCAGAGCAATTAGACAGACGAAAGAAATTAAAGGCATCAAAATAGGAAAAGAAGAACTTAAATTATCACTATTTGCAGATGATATGATTCTATACCTAGCAGACCCAAAAGGCTCTACAAAGAAACTATTAGAGCTAATAAATGAATTCAGCAAAGTGGCAGGATATAAAATCAACACGCATAAATCAAAGGCATTCCTGTATATCAGCGACAAATCCTCTGAAATGGAAATGAGGACAACCACTCCATTCACAATATCTTCAAAAAAAATAAAATACTTGGGAATCAACCTAACAAAAGAGGTGAAAGACTTATACAATGAAAACTACAGAACCCTAAAGAGAGAAATAGAAGAAGATCTTAGAAGATGGAAAAATATACCCTGTTCATGGATAGGCAGAACTAACATCATCAAAATGGCGATATTACCAAAAGTTCTCTATAGGTTTAATGCAATGCCAATCAAAATCCCAACGGCATTTCTTGTAGAAATAGAGAAAGCAATCATGAAATTCATATGGAAAAATAAAAGACCCAGAATAGCAAAAACAATGCTAAGCAGGAAGTGTGAATCAGGCGGTATAGCGATACCAGACTTCAAACTATACTACAGAGCAATAGTAACAAAAACAGCATGGTACTGGTACCAAAACAGGCGGGTGGACCAATGGTACAGAATAGAGGACACAGAAACCAATCCACAAAACTACAACTATCTTATATTTGATAAAGGGGCTAAAAGCATGCAATGGAGGAAGGATAGCATCTTCAACAAATGGTGCTGGGAAAACTGGAAATCCATATGCAACAAAATGAAACTGAATCCCTTTCTCTCGCCATGCACAAAAGTTAATTCAAAATGGATCAAGGAGCTTGATATCAAATCAGAGACACGCCGTCTGATAGAAGAAAAAGTTGGCTACGATCTACATACTGTGGGGTCGGGCTCCAAATTCCTCAATAGGACACCCATAGCACAAAAGTTAATAACTAGAATCAACAAATGGGACTTACTCAAACTAAAAAGTTTTTTCTCAGCAAAAGAAACAATAAGAGAGGTAAATAGGGAGCCTACACCCTGGGAACAAATCTTTACTCCTCACACTTCAGATAGAGCCCTAATATCCAGAGTATACAAAGAACTCAAAAAATTAGACAATAAGAGAACAAACAACCCAATCAACAAATGGGCCAAGGACCTGAACAGACACTTCTCAGAGGAGGACATACAGTCAATCAACAAGTACATGAAAAAATGCTCACCATCTCTAGCTGTCAGAGAAATGCAAATCAAAACCACCCTAAGATACCATCTCACTCCAGTAAGATTGGCAGCCATTATGAAGTCAAACAACAACAAGTGCTGGCGAGGATGTGGGGAAAAGGGTACACTTGTACATTGCTGGTGGGACTGCAAATTGGTGCAGCCAATTTGGAAAGCAGTATGGAGATTTCTTGGAAAGCTGGGAATGGAGCCACCATTTGACCCAGCTATTCCCCTTCTTGGTCTATTCCCTAAAGACCTAAAAAGAGCATGCTACAGGGACACTGCTACATCGATGTTCATAGCAGCACAGTTCACAATAGCAAGACTGTGGAACCAACCTAGATGCCCTTCAATAGACGAATGGATAAAAAAAATGTGGCATTTATACACAATGGAGTATTACTCTGCATTAAAAAATGACAAAATCATAGAATTTACAGGGAAATGGATGGCATTAGAGCAGATTATGCTAAGTGAAGCTAGCCAATCCCTAAAAAACAAATGCCAAATGTCTTCTTTGATATAAGGAGAGTAACTAAGAACAGAGTAGGGACGAAGAGCAGGAGAAGAAGATTAACATTTAACAGGGATGAGAGGTGGGAGGGAAAGGGAGAGAGAAGGGAAATTGCATGGTAATGGAAGGAGACCCTCAGGGTTATACAGTGGAGGGGGTAGAGAGAGAGGAGGGGAGGGGAGGGGAGAGGTGGGGAAGTGGGATGGTGGAGGATGGGAAAGGCAGCGGAGCACAACAGACACTAGTATGGCAATATGTAAATCAATGGATGTGTAACTGATGTGATTCTGCAATCTGTGTATGGGGTGAAGGTGGGAGTTCATAACCCACTTGAATCAAAGTGTGGAATATGATATGTCAAGAAATTTGTAATGTTTTGAACAACCCACAATAAAAAAAATAAACTTTGAAGAAAAAAAAAAAAAGCAGTGGCTGAGTGCAGAGGAGTGATCTGTTCAGTCTAAGGGAACTGTCTAACCAAAAGACACATCTTCCTGATAAGGTTCTATTTCCTTCCATAGCACAGGAATATTTCTGGAATAAAAATGGAGGAAGTACATTATTATGATGATGTCCTGTATCAATAATGATGATGGCAAGAACCTTGTTTCCCCATTAGAAGTTGGCAGGAAAGATGGGAATTATTTTCATTATCCTGGAATAAACTGTGCCTAATGCAGACAGTAAGAGATGTTATCTCATAGTGGAGAGTTTTGCTGGAATTTGGTGAGGCATTTGGCCCAATTGACTTCAGGAGAGGCTTATCATACCAAGGGTTTCTTTAAATTGTCAAAGTGGCTAAAGGGCCATTTTGTGTACCATTACAGTTGTCTAAATTAGAAGCATCTAACTCTTATAAAGAACTAAGGTTCTATCTTTCAAAATTTTGTATCTTTCCGCCTGCAAAGGCAGATGAAATCCTTAAATCTCGTTATCAAATGCACCTAGGCATGCTAACCTTTGAAGTGTGGTTAAGCCTTTCTGATAAAATGATTAATTACAGTTTGTATCTGCAGCAAGGAGAGAAATATAGTCACATAAATAAAGAATGTTTCCCTTGGTGTAGGTACAGAAACACCATTTTCTAGATTTAGGGATGTGTGTGTGAACCTCCACAACACTACCTACAATAACTATTCCCCATACCAAGTGGACAGACTTACGACAGACTTACAAGTGGCCAACTTGGCCCTCTCTTAAGGAGCACATGTACAACAACAAGCAGCAATGATCAATAAATCTCTACAATGGAGGTAATGTGGATAAGCTGGGGCCTAATGGGGCAAAGACTACAGAAAAGTATCATGATTCACAGCAGCTTCTAGTGAGGCACTAAGATCAGGCTTCAGTTAACACTACTGCTGCCAAGCCACAGGTGGCAAGCAGGTCTGCAAAAGTCAAGTAGACCAGATTGAAGTGAGGAGTGAGGAAAAGTGATCAAGGGTAACAGGCACATGATGGGGTGGATCAGCATCTATCAAGGCAAGCCTGGAGAAGTGCATTAGTGACTGAAAATTTGGCAGCAGAAACCAGAAGTGAGTTCCCAAGTGTAAGGAATGATGACTGAAGAGGATCACAGTCCCATGCCCAGCAGTCCTGCCTCACCTCCTACCTCCTTGCTCCCATGGAAGCCCATCCTCTAGCAGAAAGAGTGTCAAGACTTCCCCAGAGTCTCATACCTGTCTGTAGACAGGTCAAACAGGGTATAAAGAAGCAATGCAGCATTACATAGCATATAAACACATTATTTTATTTAACATATGAGAAAATTCTAGCACCGTCTCCATCACTATACTACAGTCATGCTGTATTGATCCTAGTGTCCCATAAAATTCATAAATGAAAGTGTTATATTTTTGTTAATTCTACTATTATATTATGCTACTTGTATGTAGTGACCATCTGTAATGGTAACATAAGAATCCATGCCACATTTCCAATCTGTGTCCCTCCTCCAAATCTATTAAGTATTTCTTTAAAAGTTTTATGTATACAAAATATCTGATTCTGAAACAGCAAAATCAATGCAGACATGAGACTGTCAGAATACAAGAGCAAACTCATTAAAATGCTGTTAAGACTGAGAGGAAACATTAGACTAAGTATTGGCTTTGCCATTAACAAGTTGTAAAGTCCAAGATAAAACACTAAAATTGTCTGGAATGCAATTTTAACTTTTGTAAAATGAGACAGTTGAATCTCATCATTTCTAAGCAAAAATTCAGCTCTGAAAATATGCCTCAGTTTTCAAGTCCAAATTCAATGGGCTTTTGATAATCTCAATGATACACACAGTTAAGAATATTATCTTTTATATCTGAAGGAAATCTAACACTGTTGAGAGAAAATAAAAGGTGGACATTTTTAAAGGAATCTAATACTTCTAACAACATACAGCTGAATAATTTTAAAATACCTTTAGTGCAATAGAAACATAAATCAATTTAATTTAAATTTAAAGTCTAACTCTAAAAACAATGTAATTCTTCAGAATAATTTAGTAGACAGGTAGGTCAAGGGTTCACATTTCTCACCACTGTGCCTTTAAATTTTAGAAGTTAAAGCTTCATAACATAAAATGCTTTGGAAGGCAAGTTATAGAGGAAGCGGGGGCATCACAGTCACACAGTTCTTTGACCCTTTGTGAAATAAGCCAACAAATAACAAACAAACTTGCCTGTGACATTACTCTGTAGTAGATATTCTGAATCTTCATCTTTCTCCTATTTCCCCAGCACACATGCACACATACCGCATACACACAGTGCCTTATTTTCTACAGTAGTCTTTGTTCAGCACTGAAGCAGGTTTAGGGTGAAACAAACTCATATATATTTCACAGGAAATCATAACCAAAAAAAAAAAAAAACGTGAAAGAGTACTACAATGCCTATTTTATTTTTCCTTTAAGGTTAAAAAAATAATAATAATAAATTATTTTGTTAAAATATGTTATGAAAATTTATTCCTACTTAACCAAGAACCCCAAATCAGAATCACATGCAAATCCAAACAAATTCAAGTATGATGCCACAAACAATAGGTTTAAATATTCTTACTTGGGTCTCAAAAATGATGACTACACTACTGTGAAATATGTGACTTTTTATAGAAGAGAAAATTCTATACACCTAGGCCCTTTCAGCTTAGTTTCCTACTTATGATTTACTTTTAAAATGACATTAAGGAACATTTGCTATTTATCAAAAAAAAAAAAATGACAGCATTATTCAATATTAAGCCTGACTGGCTGAGAAATAATTTAAACATTTTGAAAATGATAGAAATTCACATTTTTGTAGAATTAAAAACATGTAACTGTTAAACTGGTAAGAGGAAAATCAATTTATTCTGAGTAATTCTTAGTATTTCAAAGAATATACATAAAAACCCTTCACAACAATTCCCTGCCCTGATACGGTTAAATGCAAATTCTCTTTTCCATCTTACTCCAGAAAGCTCCTGCATACATAGCCGACACGCCACCTACTGCAAAACCAAGCTGACAGCACAGGCGATGCTGCCAGCATTTCCATTCCATCGCCAGGCTGGGACTGAATAAAGGCGTGTTTGTGTGGTAGTGTTTCTGTTTTAAAAGCCTCAAGCCAAGAAGAACAAGCTAAAATAGCATCTTCAGAAATGGAGCGTAAAATAATCAGAAGAGAAAAAGAAAAAGAATATGAAGGGAAACACAACAGCCTGGAAGACACTGACCAAGGAAAGAACTGCAAATCTACACTGATGACTCTCAACGTTGGTGGATATTTATACATTACTCAAAAACAGACACTGACCAAGTACCCAGACACTTTCCTTGAAGGTATAGTAAATGGGAAAATCCTTTGTCCATTTGATGCTGATGGCCATTATTTCATAGACAGGGATGGACTCCTCTTCAGGCATGTCCTAAACTTCCTACGAAATGGAGAACTTCTGTTGCCAGAAGGGTTTCGAGAAAATCAACTTCTCGCACAAGAAGCAGAATTCTTTCAGCTCAAGGGACTGGCAGAGGAAGTGAAATCCAGGTGGGAAAAAGAGCAGCTAACACCCAGAGAAACCACTTTCTTGGAAATAACAGATAACCATGATCGTTCACAAGGACTGAGGATCTTCTGTAATGCTCCTGATTTCATATCAAAAATTAAATCTCGAATTGTTCTGGTGTCTAAAAGCAGGCTGGATGGATTTCCAGAGGAGTTTTCAATATCGTCAAATATCATTCAATTTAAATACTTCATAAAGTCTGAAAATGGCACTCGACTGGTACTAAAGGAAGACAACACCTTTGTCTGTACCTTGGAAACTCTGAAGTTTGAGGCTATAATGATGGCGTTAAAGTGTGGTTTTAGACTGCTGACCAGCCTGGATTGTTCCAAAGGGTCAATTGTTCACAGCGATGCACTTCATTTTATCAAGTAATTACCTGTCTTATGAACAAAGACAACAAGCATGCAGCCAGCAAGCTTCGGAAAACCACAGCATCAAAGGCATCCCAAATAGCGTGCCCAGCTAGCTCTGTACTACAGAGCCCTGCTGCTAATCAAGTACTGTGAGCTAATGGTATGTAAATTGTATCGCTAAAGATGTTCTTCTCTGGGGTGTTCCTGCAGATTGGACTCTTCCACCTAAAATGAAAACAGTAATCTTCTATATTCTATAAATAAAGACTGAATGCTTTTTGCTATTTGTTTATTTTTCCTTAAGCTGTCTTTTAATCAGAATGTCTTGGGTACTTGCACAAAAAACAAGCATGTACATTATCTGTAGTGCATTTCAAATAAATGGTAATAAAATATTTTAAGGGGCTTTTAAGGTTTAAAATCCTTTCTACTTATAGCAGAAATTTACAAAGAAACTGAACTGGTAAATTACCACTGAAAGCAAAACAGATGTGCATATCTACCTGGAGCAGAGCTATAGTGAAACAAAATGAGATTGTATAAAGCTGTTAAAGCTATTGATTTGATTTTTAACAGCAGGCACCAAAAGCTTATTCACAATTTCTGTATCTCACGCTGGAATTATAGCTTAATTGATAATTTGCTGAGAATTCCTAGAAAATTGCTTGATGACAATAAAAAATAATTAAAAGCACTGCTAGCTTCTTTGCTTGTATTATAATGATAAAAAAGTTACATGTGTCACTTTAAAAACAAGTAGTACACTTGATGATTTCACACATTATTATTTATGCACTGATGTAATCGACCAGAAGGCTATAGTAACCCTGGCTGGTCTTATGAGTAACAAAAATCAGCAAATTCATTTCTTTGCACACTGAGCTCCAATACAGCATGAATAATATTCTCAATGGAGTGCATGGTATTAGAATAATAAAGAAGACCATTTTCACAATCATCTAAATATGTGTTCATTTTTCAAGCTCAAAAATATTAAATGAACATCACTAAACATTATTGTCATGGAAGAACTTTATTGATTCTTTTCAATAACTATGTTGATGCTAAATCTTAGACATGAGAGTTGTGTTGATTTACCCATGCTAATTTTTAAAAACTGTTTTACATGTGGTTGCTTTAATTAGATAATCTACAATCTGAACTCTTTAAATGTGAGTGCATCCCCCTTTCCCCCACACAAAGAACAGCTAAATCATTTCTATGCACTCATTCTTTGGTTTCTAAGAACATATTATATCTTAAATTTGCTCCTTTAAAAATAAAATATTAAAATTGATAACTAAATCTTAGATTTAATGAACCTCAACAAAAGATTTCTGAAAATGTTGACTGGGGTGATACTGTTAAATTAGTATACATACCAAAATTTTGACTACTCATAAAAAGTTAGAATGAATAAAGCTAATACTTATTCACAGAACTATAAGTGATTTTCAGTTACAATATTTAGGGTAATATAAAAGTTGGCTGTGTAAAAGAAATCTTTTTAAACCTATTATCCCAAAAAGTCTTTTGAAAAATTCACACTAAAAACAACAGTAAACTCCACATCAATTACACAGTTTTTCCTTTATGTATACTGAGAGGAAAATGTTTTTGTTAAAATAGCAAATTTTCCTACTTACTTTAAATGGTTTAATCAGGACCTAAAGGAACTAAAAAAAAAAAAAAATAGGGAAAAATAGTAAAATCTAAGTCACTATAATTGAAATGTTTATATACTGCTCCAGTGTATGGATTTATTTTTCTTTGGCATTTTACTTCAATACACAAAAAATGGTAGTAATTTAATGTCAAAGTCAGATTTGCTCTAACAAGATTTCATTACTGATAATAAAAACAGCCCTGACTGATATATTTTACAGGAGATATGGTTGAACCATCTCCTTAGAAGTTATTACAAGTAAGATTTTGCATCAATTCACAAAAAGATAAATTAAATTTTACATAACAAAGTTAATATTTTGAGAAACCACTAAAGAAATCAGATTCATTTTTATATATAACAAGCAAACAAATCATATCTAGATGCATTTAATTTCTCCTCAAGCTTCTGATAAATCACAGTATTATAAAACAATGTAATAATTTAGAAGAAAATTTGACTAGACTGGTTATCCTTGTAACTTTTCATAAATGTACATTATTATTATTTGTGTTATTTGTATGTGTATGTGGCACTAGGAGTCGAACACAGGGCCTCATGCATGCACGAAAGCACTCTGCCACTGAGATGCATCTCCAGTTCTAAATGCACCTTCTGAAATTAAAAATTACTTGTATTTGGACTTACATATTCAAATGCCTGTGATATTGCGCTATGAATAGAAAACACCTAGGTTTTAGTGTTTTCTGAAATCATTTAGAAATATATTCTATTCAAAAAACTCAAGAAATCATACAAAATGCCGACTATAATCCAGAATGAAGCTTTTATCACATTTTGTTTGCAATCAATGAAGAATTTTTCTCAAATCTTATAAGTAAATACTGTAAAGAATAAATCACAAAGTGAATCTTTATCTGTCTTTTGTTAAAGAAAGGCAATAAAAAGGTTACTATAGTTGCCCTGAGCTAAACATATATTCTCTTGTATTTGGAATTAGCCCATGCAATGATTTTAGCACCAACTTTAAAATATGCAAAATACAAACATTCCTGATGGCTTTTACTATATTTTCAAAATGTATATGGCTAACTAACTTAAGCATTTGAAATGTAATTAATAAAAAGTAACGTCTGTTAAGTGTTTTACTATGTACAAGATACTGTGCTATGAACACAATTATCTCAGTTAATCCTCAAACAACCCAAGAAAGATACTGATATTTTCTTATAAATGAAGAGAGAAAGACTAACATGCCCAAGATCATGGAACCAAGATTTAAAACTCATAGCAGTTCCAGAGCCAGCAGTAAGTATTGCCTAGTTTCTAAGGCCAATTATATTTCTAACACCTAAAACATGGCACAAAATAGGCATTCATGAAGTAGGTCTGAATAGAAAATCCCAAAATACAGAATCTCACGATGCAAGAATTCCTAAAATGTTAAGTGAAAACTGCACTTTGGAAAAGCAAATAATATTTTTAATGTCATGTCATGTCATCTAAAGAACATGAGGTGAATCATCCATCTCACAAGACTAAAGAATATTTCAAATTTGTCTATTTGTGAATCTAGATTTTTACATATCAGGTTTGCTGAAAAGAAGGTTAACTTGTTATGACTTGTACAATCCACCGAACTAATACCTTATGAGAGAAAATATGGTACAATGAAACTCACATAGATTCTGGAACCAGACTTGGGTTCAAATTCCACTACTTCCACTAACTTGTTTACAGGATCATAAGCAAGGTCCTTAACTTTTAAATTTTCAACCTCTGCACAGCAAACAAGGGATAATAGTAATTATTTGAAAAGGCTTTTGAAAGGTTTAATTTAAATTGTGAATTTTATGTAAAGTGCTCACCCTTCACAGACTTTCAATAATAACACTGATTATTGTCTAGTGCAAAGGCACATTCACAGCCATTAAAAATAGGCATAAAAACGCACACTTCATTGATTAGGCTTTCTACTTAAACAGAGAACTTTTAACAAATGCATACTTATTTCTGTGATGAAGTACTATAAGACACAAAAATATTCTTTAAATTACTATAAGCAAACAGATTTCATTTTATTAGTTTAAAAATACATATGAGTTTCTTGGGAATTATTTTTTAGCCTCAGAAAAATCTACAACAAAATAAATATAGCTGCTGTTTTATAAGCAATTTAAAATCAATGGAAGCAATACATGGGATCATGCAATCTTAAAGATACATCCATCTAATAAATTATGATTAAATACCTTAAAATGCAATGGTGTTAGTCATAGTTAAAATTACAGCATTTGAATCATAATTAATTGTCTTGGTAGTGAAGCAGAGACGTAATATGGACTAATCATGCTAAGAAACATATATATTATCTCACTTATATATCAGTGAGAATCTTTTAAAAGTATACACTATTATTAACTATAGTCACCATGTTGTACAATAGGAAAAAATCATACATGGCTGATTTATAAAACAACCAAAACTGAAACCATAATACACATGTCTAATTGTTATAATGCAGCCAAAAAACACCACATTAAGATTCAGTATATAAGATTCAGGTACTCTGAAAACTGGAAGTAGGATACATTAAAATGTCACTGTTTCCCAGATATATTTCCTTTTCTTTGTGTCCCAGTGAAAATTTAGATTATCTGAGAATCAGGCAGATTGCACTTAATGAAGGCAAGAAAAAGGTGGCTTAACTATACCTCTTGCTATTACAGAACAAAGCATTACTGTGTATACTGTAAAGTTCATTAATGATGGATATGAAGAAAATAACAAACTCATGCTTATATAAAATACGTACAGATTTAGACAATTAACACTGAAATGCTTAAGTGAAGCCAAAGGCTATCAATGCATTAAGTAAAACTGTTCCTAATCTTCATTCTGAATCAACCCAAGACCTTCCATTTAACTAAAGGTTGTAATAAAAAATTTCAAGTAGAATTACTTTTAACTCACTTTATATTTTAAACTTAACATGTACCTTATTGTAGTTTGTTTTAAGGGAGGTTCAAGGCAGTGGAAAAGGAAAGCAGTTGGAAGCTTCAAAATCAAAGTAAAAAGAGATATCAATTCTTTAATGTTAGGAATGACTAGTGAAATAAAAGAATAAAACTACTTCTAGAGAAACTAAACGTTTTCCAACAACCACCACCTATCCACCTCTTTCCTGCAAAGAAATCATGTATGCTTGTTTCTGTGTGTTAGAAAAGATCAGCCCTCTGGGAAAGTATGTGAATGAGTCAAAAATGAGAAGAAAAAGTAGAAGATACTGGGAACCTGACCCTTTAACAGAGGAGATAATAAAAACATCTGGCATTTGCTGAAGTGATACTCAGTATCAGGCACAACACTAAGTAATTATATGCTTTATCACTTTCAAAGCACCCAACACAAAACAATCTCATGAGGTCCTGGATAGAGATTGCTAGCTACTTTCCCAGTATCCATTTTTCCCTTCTTTGTTAGAAATCAAATCTAATTTAGGGTGGCAACCATAAGCAGGTTAACTTGCATTTCCCAGTGCTCTATGGCTGTTAGTAGGCTACAGCCAAGTTTATCAAAGTATGACCAATGGAATCGAAGCACAGTGAGACTTTTTAATAAGCTCTTAAGCGTTACAAAGTTATTGAGCTTCTTTTGCCCCTCTTGCTTCCGTTTGCTGCCTGAAATGTAGATATGATGGTTATAGTTACAGAAATCATTCTGGATCACCTTAAGTCACAAGCTAATGAGAGAGTTGCTGATGACCATGGAATCACCTTAGCAGACCTGGACTTCTTACTGTAGAGCTTCCTTTAAAGGGGGAAAAATATGTTTAAGTCACAGATATTTTGAGATGTCTGTCAGAGTACTATCCAGAGTTGTCTGCTAACAGGTGGACAGTATTAGAACCCTTATTTTACAGATGAGGAAACAGAGACCCACACAGTTAGGCAACTTGCCCACAATCACACAGCTAAAAACCTTCAAGTGCCAAGCCCTTAACCACTGAGTGATACTGTCTTCAGACTGGACTGAAAGAACTCAGTGAAAAACTCAATAGAGGACAGGAGGTTTGACAAAGGGCAAGATAATGCTGAAAGAATATTAGTACCTCTACACTTTAGACTAGGACAAGACCTAGCTTAAAATGGTTGGAAGCAGCCCACAGTTAACCAAAAGGATATTCAGCCTAAAGGGTGAGTATACTGCAAGCAAAGACTGGGGCAGAAAATGGTGGGGCTATAATCAAAGTGAGAGGTGGTGATTGGTAGGTCAGGGATAAGAACTCTAAACAGGGAAGAGACCTACATGAACTGGGCAGATTATTGGATTAAATAGAGAAGAAATAGCTATCAACTGGGAAATACCTATGAAACTGATTTCTAAATATGAACTAAGAATTCTTACAGAGAACATCTAAGAAAAAGTAGAATATCTTTAAGCAAATGGGAGGAAGAAATGTATTTATATAGCATGTTAACAAAGGAACAACATTACATATTTCTGAGATCCAGTAAATTTTTGGTACTGCCCCAATTGGAGGTAGAAAAAAAGTACAGAGGTAGAAGGAGAAGGGGTGTAATCTTGTTTCCCTACAGTATCAGGCAACTTTTCAAGATCTTATGCAAGACCACAAGGCATTTGAATGCTCTGTTTCAGAGTCATTTGGGAAGTAAAGTATGAACTCTAAAAAATGGAATTGGTGGGAGCTAAAAGTGAGAATAGCCAAGTTCTTAGAAACAGTAAGGTATGAATGAAGAAAGGATTTCATAAGGGCTCTCTCCAGGGGCTGGGGGAGATGCTACTGCTTTAACCAGCAGAACACTTTCTTCAGTTGTTGAAATTAACAAACTTATGATAAACGATTCAAACAATTAGACATTTTCCCCCAACAAAATGTCAACAGAAGCATCAAGAAAATCTTCAGTTAGCTCTTGTAGATGAAAATTAAAATGTTGGAGTACTGATGCTAAAACTCATGCTATGTTTGCAAAAACAGGCAAAAAGTGACCCAAAAGACCCTCAGTAAGTTTTCCAGACTCACATAGCTACAATATGATGATCAATTAATGGCAACACACATTCATTCACAGGCAAATAGATTTATATTCACTTCTAAAAATACATACTAATTGTTTTCTTATTATATAGATTCATGACATAAAATGTAAAATTACTATTTAAAACCTTTATGTGCACAGTTACCTTACAGGCAAATATCTATGAATCCTTTAAAGATCCAAGCACAAGCCAAGAACAGTAGTACACACTTGTAATCCCAGCTACTTGGGAGGTTGAGGCAGGAGAATGGCCAAGTTCAAGGACAGCCTTAACAACTTACAAGACCCTGTCTCAAAATTAAAAAAAAAAAAAACAGAGCTGGGGATGTAGCTTGATGGTAAAGTGCCCATGGGTTCACTCCTTAGTATGGGTGGAGTTGGGGGAGATCCAAACACAAGTATACATGTAAAAATACCAGAAACAGTAAAGTATTTTGAAAATTAGCAAATTAATAAATGAAAAATGTGAACCAAGGCCAATACAGCTAAATCCCTGAAAGCTGTATTAATTAACCAAAACAGAATGAAAACTAATAGAAAAGCATTCTTACTCTTAAGGACTCAAGGAAGATGCCTAATCACAAAGTTCATCTAATCTTTTATAAAATCACATGGGGGAAATACAGGAACTACTGGCAATTCTTGGTCAATCTTGCTGGATTTAATATACATCTAATTTAAATCGCTAATACCATTTTTTAAACATTAATGGTAGATTTATTTTATATTTTCTTTTAATATAATACAGGCCAAAATAATTCATTATCTTAGGCCCCTATTTTTAAAATATGTCTGTAATGGACACTTGTTTAAAAATGTCTTTGTAGTCTTAAGTATAAACTCATATATGTAGAACAATAATAAAGAATACAAGAAAACAAATACAAAAAAAGAAGAATTTTTAAAATTCATAAATGTTTGCTGAGCATGAATTCATACCAGGCACTTTGCTAAACACTTTTGTCACTGCTATGTTCAATTTACAACTGAAGAAACTGAAACTTAGTAAAGAATGAATCTAAGATTTCAGAGTACATAGTGAAAAATGGAATATTTTAATTCAGCAGTCAGGTTCGAGATCCCTCTCTCAACTACTACAACACATTCTCTCAACCTAAACTCTTCCTTTTCCCCTTAAAAAGCAGAAAGCTGTTTCTCTCCATTTATGAAAAACAATATTTGTGAAACATCTTTGTAATATTGATGGGATTCAGAGGTAAGGTTGCTCAGCTAAAACTGTTTTTAAGAACATTAGGAATAAATGTTTATATACGAGTAACTGACACATTTTTAGTTATTCATTCAAAGGTTCCCCAAAGGATCTCTCTTAACTGACCTTTTGCATGTATTATTTTAAAGTACTATAGAAATTACTTTTCTTAAAATTACTGTGAATATGCAAATAAATCTCAAGCTCTCCTTAGCTGAAATGAATAGAACTGTCCTTATTAGGACAGCGAATGAGAAGGGAAGGAGATGTAGCTGAAGAGAAATTCATGCCATATCTGAAAAATCACTTCTATTTTTTGATGACAACATATGACAAGGACCACTTAAGACACTGGCACTTACCAATATAAAAATATATCTCTTTTAAGAAAAATTCTTGTCTTCTTCAAATCACTACACCCTTCTAAAGAAAATATTAAGACATATGGAAAAAGTAATTAGTACAACAAATTAATTTAAGTGACAGAATCAAGTTATAATAAACCCATGGAAATAATTAACAGCACAATCCATTTTGCTACCAATAAAACTTGAGAAAAATAAAACAGCCCATCATTTTTTACATGATATAAGCAATATGGACCAAATTAGACCAGAGTTAATAATTATGACAAAAATATGTACTTAAATTTCAACATCAAATGGAAGTCTGAGGAAAAGAGAAAAGGAAAGTATAGTTCAATAAATAAGACAATTCTTCAATAGAAGTGTTTATAGTTTATTGTCAACTCAAACAATAAACATTTATTATGAGCTAGAACTGCTTTGAGAAATTAAAACCTACTTCTCTCTCTCTCAAGAAAATTAGAAAATTATGTTATACATCTAATATAGACAAAAGTAGTAATAAGTCTCAAGTGCAGACTAAAATTTTATAATGGACCTCAAAAGAAACTGCTTATTTTGTAAAATTCACTCATGAAAAAAAAAAGAGATCTAACATTGAAACTAAAAAATAAAGAACAAAAATAAATAATTCAAGAATAAGACAGTATGATCAAAAGACTAGAAAAATACAAACTTATTTACAACAATAAGGCTAAATAGCAGGGGAATAACTATAGAATGTTAATACTGAAAGCCTTGACAAGGTGATAATACAATTGAGAAAATTGTTTTAAGGAACACAATTTCCTAATATTTCAAACAGAGAATAGACTCTCAAAAGTGAAGCAAGGAGTTTACAAAGTAATGATATAGGGACTCCAATCCTTTCATTTCTCCCCCACCTCCCAACTTTACAGGGAACTCTTTAAGAATTTATATTTCTTGTGGAAAGAAAGCATTTGCCAGTCAGTAATTCTTTCAGTTCTTTTCCCTCTGTTATTTCAAGTAAATTAACTATAATTATCCCTATTTTCTATAATAGTGGGCTGAGTTATCTAGAGCAAATCTCCCACTGTAAACACCTATAAAAGTTTAATAAAAAAGACCACAAGATAATAGGAATTACAAGTCTCATAAATAGAGAAAATCAGAATCCTGAGAGAAAGATAGGGAATCTCCCCAAGGAAAATAAGAACCTTTGTGAAGACAGCTTCCCATGACAAAGGGGTCAGAAATCAAAGGTCAAAACCTAACAAGGCAGAAAATCTAACAGAAGTTCCTTACTACAAAGAATTAAAATCCCAAAGGACTCAAGGTAATAATAAGCAAAGTGGAAAAAAAAAAAAAAGAGTGACCACAGGCTATACCTAAGAATCCTGGCATACTTAAACAGAGTTCCTTTTTACTCTCAAATTATCACAGCATGGATTGTAAATTACATGGCCATCTTAATAACACCTAGTTTCAATCTTCAGAGCTTTCCTATCGAAGAAATCTGAAGCCTTGAGCATGGCTTAAGGTGACTGTGGCAGACTACCTTTGAAAAGGACAGTCAACAATCCTTCCTATTCCTGTATCTGCACACAGCTAGTCTCATCCATAAATGAAACCCATTTTATTTCTCCTCTTCTTGATGTGATCAATTGACTACAACTAAAGTGACCTTAAGAGACCTAGCATCCTGTTGTCTTTGAAAAACAGCAGCCAAGTAAAGATGTCTGGGCTAGATCACTAAATGATGAGAGAACAGTGGAGAGGCCATACTTAGGAGAACAGAGGCACTAAGTCTCAGACAGTAAGTGAGGCAGTCTTGAACAATGAACTGCAGCTGACACCCCAGATGAATGCAGATCCAAGAGTAACTCAAAGTGATGTCTGTGGAACAGTACTCACAGCTTAACCCATGCAATACACAATTCATACAAATATTACACCACTGTTATTTTAAGACCCAGTTTTAGGGTAGCTTGTTACATGGCAATAAATTACTCAAACAGTGGATCAGAACTGGTAGAGATCCCAACAGCCTAGTGGGAGCAAGTATAAGTCTTTTTTGGAGAAAAGAACTTTCATTGAAAGTCACATGTTATTCCTATAAATCATCCTACAAATCTAATATCCAACATACAGTCAAGAAACTAGATTCTTTAAATATGAGCAAAAGCACCAACACTAAAGAGACCCTAAAAGACATCAGAGATTGGAATTCTCAGATACAGACAATAAAACTGGCCTGTGATTAAAAAACAATAATAAAAGATAGACTTAAAAATACCTACAAGGAAAACTGTCATAGATTTAAAAAGAACCAAATGGGACATCTAGAAATAAAATAGAGTAAGTACAATTTAAACCACTTTGGACAAGTTTAGAATCAGACTAGACAAAAGTAAAGGAACTAATTAGTGAGCTGGAATATAGGAAAAGTAAACTATTTAGGGTGTAGCACTGCAAAGAAAAAAGAAAACAAAACAACCCAGAACAGAGATATAGAAAATATAATGAAACAGCTGAGCATATGTTCAAAACATTTGTTTAGTCAAAATTTTAGAAAGAGGGAAGAATAATAGAGCACAGGCAACATATGAAGGGATGGTATCTGAAACACTTCTACAATTGAAGAAAGACAGCAATCAAGAAACAAGAAGCTTAATGAATCCCACACAGCTAAAACAAGGAGAAATCCACTCATAGACAAATCATATTAAAACTGTAGAAAATCAAAGATAGATCCCCATAGTCTTATGAATACAGAAATTGGCTCCATGTCAAGAACTGTAGGGTAAAAATCTACTTAAGGCTAACAAGTTAGCCACAACTTCACAGATGCTACCAAAAGACTCCTGGGTCAAGGGAAAGAATTTTATTATTCTCAGAAAGGCAGATGGCATGAGCATGTTTCTATTAGTTCTTCTTCCCCTCCAAAGCCCCTATGGGAATAATGCAGAGCAGTCCAGGTGGATACAATGAACACAGTCAGAAATACCAAGTTGAGGAATATCAAATTTAGGAAACCCCCAATCTTACAATCTAGCAAACCTACCCAACCTTTGCCCTGTAGAAAGTCCTTATTTCTATAATCAAAGGCTTTTTGCCATAGCCCATTCTTTAAAATAAAAAAATAGTATGGGACAGAACCTGTCGGAAGACGTGTAAAAATGTCATGGAGAATCGACCCTCAACATTCTGTAACAAAAACTAGCCCACAAAGAAAATTACATGCCCAATTAGACTAGACCAACCAGTGAATTCTGCTATTTAAGAAAGAAATAAAGCTAATATTACACAAAGTTTTCTGGATAATAGAAAAAAGAAGCATATCCCCACCAACTTATTCTTTGAAGCCAATATAATTTTGATACGAAAACAAGGATACATGAATTAACCACTGGCACAAAGGCTAAACCCAAAAATAGATGTGTGCTTTAGTGGCTACTTGATTTATGGTAAAAGTGGTACTGACAACAGTGGGAAATGATGGTCTTTTTAAAAATGCTACATACTCATCTGCATAGGGTAAAAACAAAATTTTACCCCTATCTCACACCATACAGAAAAATAATTCCAGGTATACTATAGACGTAAATGTGAAAGACAATACAAAAAAGTTTCTGGGAAATGATAAAGAAAAATATATTTTGATATTTCAGGATAGACGATTTCTTGAATGAGACACAAAAAGCACAAGCCACAAAAGACTCACAAACTGGACTACATTAAAGGTAACTTCTGTTTATCCAAAAACGTCTTTTAAAAGAGTGAAAAGGCAAGCCTCAGAATAAAAGTTATTTTCAACTAAGGGCTATACCTAGAATATATAAAGGACTAGATCTCAAATGGAAAAAGATGACCCAATAAAAAATGGGTAAGAGAGCAAATAAGCATTTCATAAAATAGGAAATACAAATGGATTATCAGTGAAAGGTCAAACTAAACCCAAATGAATAATCATTACATGTTCATTGTAACAGTTAACATTTTTAAACTATCAACTAGAAGTAAAGACTGTAACCATGTAACCATGCTTGGGAATATACCTGTAACCTGTAACCCTGCTTGGGAATATACCTTTAAAAGGTCATGTACCAATGCCCATGCACACAAACATCACAGCATTACTGTTTCTAAGCAAGAATTATAAACAACAAACACTAACATTAAAAATAAATAAATGTGTTAAATATGTACTTAGGAATTAACTAAGGGCAGGTTTGAATTAAATACTGTACAAAATATGAATCAAGTCTTAAAAACAAAGCTCCGTGAAAAACCCACACCAAAAACAATCCACATTGTATGATTCTATTTATATAACACTCAAAATCAGGCAGAGTAAAATATATTGCAGAGGAATGAAGTCTTAAATGATAAAATTATGAAATAAAAATAAAGTGATTATCATAAGTGCCAATAATAATGGTTATCTCTATGGGGAAAGGACTGAATTGTGATCTAGGGATACCTGGCAACTTCTGAGGGGCTGAACATGTTTTGTCCCATCTTTTCTGCAGTAGTCACATTTTCAAATTTTTAAAATTATCTATGCTTTTGCTTTAAAAAATACTCACTTTGAAATAAGCTTGGCATTTACTTATAAAAAAATTATTTGCTTGAAACTGTCATGACATGCAGAAACATGCTCATCTCAGAGAAATAAAATTTTGTGTTCTCACAAAAATCTATACATAAAACATTCATAACTAAAGACTAGAAACAACTCTGATGTCCTTCAATAAGTGATGTCCTGGTACATTCATACCATGGAGTACTCAGCAAAAAAAGGAACCATTCATTCAAACAAAATCTTAGATAATTCTCATGGAATTTATGCCAAGTGAAAAAAATTATATTTTATTTATTTATATAATAGTTTTTAAATGACAAAGTTAAAGCTAGGCATTATGAGAGGAGCCTCTAACCCAGCATTTGGGAGGCTAAGGCAGGAGAGTTCCAAATTCAAGGCCCTAAGCAACTTAGCAAGACCCCATTCCAAAATAAAAAAATAAAAAGAGGTGGGGATGTGTCTCAGTGGTTAAGTGCCCCTGGGTTCAGTCAACAAAAAAATAATTTAAAAGTTACAGATATAGAGAATAAGTCAGTGGTTTTCATGAAAAGATGTCCAACATTACTGACAGGGAAATATAAATCAAACCCACAATAAGATGGATCATACTAGTAGTATGTCTACAAAAAAAAAAAACAGAAAAGAAAAGAAAGAGAGAGTGAGAGAGAGAGAATAAGAACTGTTGGTGAGAACACGGAGAAACTGGAACTTTCCCACAGTGCTAATAGGAGTAAAAAAAAATGGTACCACTGCTATGAAAAACAGGCTGGCAATTCCTCAAAAGGTTAAACGTTGAGTTACATATATACATATAATCTAACATTCCACTTGAGAAATGTATCCAAGAGAAATAAAAACATAGGTTTGCAAAAACTGGGACACAAAAATTCACAGCAGCATTTTTCATAATAGTAAAAAACAGAAACAACCCAAATGTCCATCAGCTGATAAATAAATTCTCGATTCTTATACTTTTCTCCCACGTCCCTCATGGGCTATGAAATTTGGGTTTCCCTTGCGTGAAATGTGCTGGCTGAGAAACACGGTGAAAAATCACACAACACAGAAACAATTTTGAAAAAAGAGGACAGGAAGGCTCTATGACCTTAGGGGTCCTGCCTCCACACTGGAAGGAGAGAGAGACAGGAGCCCAAGTTTTCTTTATTTCTACAAAATGGCTTCAGAGGATTTCAATGGAATGTTCTTTTGCCAAATAAGGTTAGGAGGGGGGCTATCCAAGCCCAATGGTTAACACGCCTAAGTCCAGAGTCACAAGCAGCCTCTCTAGCAGAAGGAAGACTGAAGTCACCACCTGCTTTGCATAATAAGCCACAAAATGACTTGCAATTCCAGACCAAAATCTCCTTGGCTCCAAGGCATGTAGAGGCTATTCAGATAGCTCAGGGGTGGCCCCCTACAATGGATAAACTAAGGTATATCATCCATACAACAGAATATCAGTTAGCAATAAAAATGAATAAAGTACTAATTCTTGCTTCAAAATGCATGAACCCTGGAAACATTATACCAAGTAATAAATGCCAATCACAAAAGACCAAATTATTGCATGATTCCATTGATATTAACTTTTCAGAACAGATAAATCTATAGCACCAGAAAGTAGATAAATGGTTGCCTATAGCTTGGGAGGGTGGTATATAAATAATGGGTAGAAGCTAATAGATATGATTTTTTTTAAATTTTTAATGAGGTGACAGAAATGTTCTGTAATTGTGGTGACAGGTATACAACATTACAAATATACCCAAACCAATGAACTGTATACTTTAATGGATGAAATGTGAATCGAGTGACAATAAAGGCAAAATAATATAAACACTCCCTTTCACTTATAAGACGACTAAATAACATCAGATTTACTTACAGAAGAAATTGGAGATTATGAAAAATTCAGAAATTCAATACCATGGTTAAGCAGACAGGCAGTTTTCATTTTGGAGTTAATTACTATTTTATATTTTTATTTCTAAAATTGGGAGGGAATAGCGCAATCCCTAAAGGAGAAAGATGTGGGAACTATATTCAAGTATCTATGGATTAAGTGATCGAGATTTGCTTTAAAATAATACAGCAGTGAATAAAGGAGATAAGAAAGGGAAATAAAAATTCAACATGATTGGCCATTTGTTCCCCCTCTCCCTACTGCACTAGGGACTGAACCCAGGGGTATTTTGTCACTGATCTACATCCTCAACCTTTTTCTTTTCATTTTGAGACATTGTCTCAAATATTCATCCAAATAAAGCAAAGCATACTGATATGAAAATTCTTACCTATTTGTATCAACTATCTGTGATATGATTAGATTGAAAGTAGATAAAATGTGTTTATTACTTTTTATAAAAATATCACTACCCCCAGGTAACAATCTGCATAGTCAATTAAACAATATATTAATCAAGCCAATTAAAACTAGCTGCAATGAGGGCTGACAATTAGCACAATAAAAGAATCTAAAAAGAATTATAAACACTTAAAGTTAATTACTTTCACTGAAGGGTAACTATATGGAACGAGGATCATAAAGTGTGAACTTCTTCACAAAGTATTTAAAAGCAAATCAAATTTTAGAATGACAAAGTGCTAAGGAGGCAGAGTACCGTGCATTACCTGAACAAAAGGAATGAGGGATAATACTGGAAAACAATCTCTATCAGTAAATGAAGCACTTGCCTGCTAGAATGAACAAAGCTAATAATTGTCTCTTGAAGAGTTCTTTGTCCAAAAATGTCAAAAGCATTCCTCATTCATCAGAAGCAATAAAAGAATGAATTCTAAATGTACATACAATATTTACAGCTCTGTGACAATTAATTTCAGAATAATATTGAGACTCTTATAAGAATATGGTAGCCCAAAGTAAGGATGATTGCTTCTAGAATTATGCAACTGTGTCTGACAAACCCTGGGCATGAAATATTACTTCTCTCCTTTCTCCCAACTTTATTCTAACAGCACTGTTGAGTCTTTGAGATGTCTGCCCCAGAGCTCCCACCTCCTGGGCTCCAGTGATATTGCCAATCTTCAATATCCCCCATGTATTTTCACCAGATTCATACAGATTTCATGAGCTCTCATTTTGCTTTATCAAAGTGGGGAAAGCAGTCTCATCACAGCTGGACTCACTCCTGTGTACGCATACACCTCTAGCCCCATACTTCATCATGTCGTGCCTCATCCTTTCCCTGGCAATGTTCCAAACTCATCATGCTCTTTCAGCCCTTTGTACACACTACTTCTGCATTTAAGAGGTTTTACTTGCTCACGTAAATGCCTAACTCCAATGCTAGGTATTCGGGGAAGCTTCTCTCACTTGTCACTGATCTACATCCTCAACGCTTTTTATTTTTTATTTTGAGACATTTTTATGTGAGACCCAGGATATTATGGCTGCTTATTCTCTTTTGCTTCTACTGAACCCTTTCCCCTCCTACCCATTTTCTAGACTGAAGGTCTCTGAAGACAAGAACTTTCGTCTCTTCAAAACATTTCATTTGTAAAGCACTGAACAAATAAAATGAGTTTTAAGAGATACACCTGTCTTTTAGATAGTAAAGCACAATGCTTTTGATCCTAATTTATAGCTGGGAAACACAAACATCTCATTAGTCTCTACTGTTGATTTTTATTTTTCTAATGAAATAAACACATGATTCCATTCCTGAGATTAGTTCCATAACCTTCAATAAAGATTCTCCTCCTGGAAAAAGTCCTTTTCTTTCCCCAACTTCATACTGAAAGGAAAGGTTCACTCCAATTTGCTGCAATGGTTCAAAATGAACATCAGAATGCTTGAAATAATCATACAGATCCCCGAATTCCTTAACCTTGTTTTTTTTTTTTTTTAATGTTTTGTCTTGACTCCTAAACCAACACCTATAAAGTACATTATCATTCTATCCTGTGTCCACAGCATAATTTGGCTTTTAGTCATTTCTTTGCTTCTTATTTCTTTCGATGGCAGAAAGGACAAGAACATGAGTTAGAAAATGGTTCTCTTATCCTGTTTTCAAAATCGCTCAAAACAATTCTACTTCCTCAAAATAGGAGACTGGACTAAAATCCAAGGGGGATCTCAAACTCAAATGGTTTCCAGAATGGGGCATTTAGATATGTTAATGAAACAAGTGAGTGGGACAATGGTCATACTCTGGTTTCTGGACAATGAATGATTGCCCTACCCAAAGCATCAATATTCATTAAAAACAAAATCATGTGAAGGCCAAATAAAATAGAACTGCAGATGAATTCAGTTTTTTACTAGTAAACTTGTTATCTTTAGGCATGTCCTCTTATTCTCCGTATGCTCTCCTTTTATCTATGCAGCAAAACCACTCTCTTCAATGTCAGTTTACCTTTCCTAGTAAAATGAATTCTCTTTTTGTCAATGGTCCACAACCAACATACATACACATGCCCCAACTTCTCCTCTTCCAAAAGGCAAGTCATCTCCTCTATCAGTGTGATAAAATTACTTGTAAAATAGCATCTCTTCTAATTCTGTAAGTATCCATCTCTGTATTACCATCCAATGACGTGGAAAATACAAGAAGACATAATCTTATTCTGCAGAGTCATTCTCAAGTTCTCAATCAAATGTCGTTCCACCATAACTCATAGGGTTGGCTTCTGGAGAAATTCAAACCAAGAAGAGGTAGTAAACTGTAACTATTCTTCTCTCTTCTTTATAAGAAGAGTGAAAATGATGACTTTATAGGGAAAACTTTCACACATGCACTTTTCAAAAAATAATTTCCAAATTTGCTGTTATAATCCTTATCAAAATACTTAGCACCACACTTCACAAATGACCAAACACATTTACACTAGTACTTTTGTGAGAAAACACATGTGTTCTTTGATTCTCAGCTTTTGCTCTTTGGGTGTCTGTGAATCTAAATGACTTTAAACGCTACTGTGATTTCTAGGAATAATGTCAAGAATAGACATTTAATAGACTCAAATATCCCAAAACTGAGAGTTCTGAATAAAAGCTGAAACACAGTTTTAAACAGTAATTTTTTTCAAGCCTGGATCATGCAAACATTGTTTTCTTTCCTCTAAGTTGGGCCCATGTCTGTGGCTGTCCCATCATCTCCTGTTACCACTCTGGCTGCCCTCCATTATCTTCCTCTACTATCTCTGTGACCCACCCAAAGTGACCAGCTATGCTGTTGCTGCGCTTCACTAGACTTTCATCACAATCTCCCCTCAGCCTGCTGTGTTAACCACAGCCTTTTCCTTTCTACCCTTTCTTCATTAGGACTTCTCCAGCTTTTCCATGAAATGTCCTTCTGGTCTCAAGTTGGTTCTCTCAGATGCCACCTCTGATCCTTTCTCTAATAGCAGCCTCTAGTCTTTAATGCGCTCAGATTCTCTATATTTTCCAGCTTTCTGAAATAAAAATTTCAAAGCCCTAGAACCTTTCCCTGATAACCTAATTCACTCAGAAAAACAGTTGCAAGGGGGAAATATTCCATGTACAGAGTATCTCATTAGCTGAAAAACATGTCATTTGTTGGAAACTATTTCATTTCCAGAATATAAAACTCATGAAAAGTAATTCAAATAAATTACCTGCCTCCCTGATTCGACTGACATTCACTTTTCACAAATGCTTTAACTTGCTTCTAAGTCATGTCAGAAGAAAAACAGTAAAAGATGTTAAGTGAGGGAAAGAAATACTATATATTGGCAAGTGCCTATGAAATAGTAAGTTTACCAGACTGTGTCTCAAAAAGATAATCATAGTCTCCTACTTATTTAAAAAAGAAAAGAAAAAAGTAAAAACAAATAAATGTTGGAACCATAACTCTTGTTTGAACATGTTAATTCTTAAGAAGCTTAATATCAGCTGGGTGTGGTGGCACACACCTGTAATCCAACAAGGCAAGAGGATCACAAGTTTAAAGCCAGCCACAGCAACTAAGCTCTAAGCAACATAGTGAGACCCTGTCTCAAAATAAAAAGGATTGGGGATGTGGCTCAGTGGTTAAATGCTCCTGGGTTCAACCACCAGTACCTCCCCTGCAAAAAGGCTTAATATTTCTAACGTTGCAATTTTTCTAACTACTGGCTGTATATGCTTGAAGTTAAAAACAAACAATAAAATACATTAGAAAGGAAACAAAATTACTAAGGATATGTAAATGAGATTAGTCCAGAAAATTAAATACTAGATCTATGAATAAAAAAAAAAAAATCAGAGTAGAGTTGACAATATTCTTTTATGATCTGGGTAGTGGTTACATCAGCACACTTCATGAAAATTCATCAAAGCTATAATTTATACTTATGACAAATGTACTCTTCCTAAATATAGTTTCTATCTCAAAAATTTTATTAACAAAGCAAAGCACAAGAAGAAAACATGTTTGACCAACTAGACCTTTCAGGTGAATCAAAACAATAGGCTGCAAGGGCTGCCACGCTATACTATACTATACATGGGGTAGTTGAAAAAACAGAGGTTTATTTTCTCACGGTTCAACATAGGCTGGAAGTCCAAGAGCAAGGGACCCAGCAGCTCTGTTTTCTTCTGAGGCTATTTTCCTTCTCCTGCAGATAACTATCCTCTTTCTGCCTCTTCTCATGGTCATCCCTCTGTACTTGTGTACCTGGTCTCTTCCCATATGTCCAAATTTCCTCATCTTACAAAGACATCAATTGAACTGGATTTAGACTCACACTGATGGATTCATTTTAACTTAATCACCACTTTAAAAGTCTCTATTTGCCAAATACAGTCATATTCTTAGGGCTTCAATATATGAATTTTGGGGGAACATAATTCAGCCAATAACACATGATTCCCGAATTATTAATGAATTCAATAACTCAACTTATTAAAGTATGCTTTATACTGCTTTATGTACAGCATTCCTAGGAATCACAGTAGGGCTTAAAATCATTTGGATGCACAGATGTCCAATGAAAGGCAGCAGAAGGTCAAAGAACAGGTGTGTGCTCTCACAAACATACCAGCATAAACGTTAGTTGTGAAGTATGGCATTAAGTAATTTGATAAGGCTTACAATATCAAATTTATCCCATATTTTTTTTTGGGGGGGGGGGTACTGGGGATTGAACTCTGAACCCTCGACCATTGAGTCACATCCCTAGCCCTATTTTGTATTTTATTAGAGAGAGGATCTCACTGAGTTGCTTAGCGCCTCTCTAAATTGCTGAGGCTGGCTTTGAACTCCTGCCTCCACCTCCAAGCTGCCGGGATCATAGGCGTGAACCACCATGCCCAGCCTAGTCCATGGTTCTTTAAAAGGTACATTTGTGTGCACACTCACGGCAAGGTTATCCCTGTAAAGTCATCGTTTATACTTTTCTGAGTAAAGGAGAGAGAGGTAGAGTTACAGGTCACTATTTCTGACTTTGTTTAGATTCCTTCATAAGCTCACTGAGACAGGTTTTAAAGTTTGGGCAGTTTATTTATTAAGTGATTCTCAAGAATATTGATAAGAGGATTGGGAAAGAGAGAAAGAAGGAGGAAGCCTCAAGTTTTCTACTCATGAAGATGCTGTGGCAGCTATGTCAAAAGACAAAGCAAATATGCAACACAGATATGTAGAACTCTTCTTGAATTCTACAGCAGGAGCAAGTGGTGGTGCTTATGGCAGCCAAATGATGGGAGGCTTGGGCTTGTAAAACCAGTCCAGTTATGGTGGCCCAGCTAGCCAGCAACTGAGTGGTGGTTATAGAGAAGGCTATGGAGGCCAGAGCAGCATGAGTGGATATGACCAAGTTTTACAGGAAAACTCCAATGATTTTCAATCCAACAATGCATAGGTAGCCAAGGAGCAATGAACAGCAGCTACTACAGTAGTGGAAGCCATGCATCTATTTGCGTGAACGGAATGGGAGGGATGTCTAGCATGTCCAGAAGGTGGATGGGGAATATAATTGATCCTTATCACTGACTCTTGGTCAACGTTTTTTAAAAGAAAAAACAAAACTTCAGTTTAACAGATTTTGCGATCCAAGCCTGTGACTTATGCTTACTCTATATGTGAGAATCAGAATTATTCAAAAGATTTAAGGTTCAGTATTTTTTAATACAGCAGTCATCCAGGATGTTAACAGCAAAGTTGAATAAACTATAACTGTTATACAATTTTCAGCTTTTCTCAAGTTAGTTATATTGTAAGTTGTACTTAAGCAGTAAGCATATTTAGGTTAAATCAGTTGAATTATGTTAATGTTGCTCTTATACCATATTACATTGAACACTGTTTGGATGCATGTTGAAAGACATGCTTTTTGTAAAACTCAATATAGGAGCTGTGTCTAAAATTAAGAGTGAAACATTTTGGCATGTTTATTGATTTTAGTTTCATTTAATAACCTGTAAGGCACGCAAGTTTTAAGCTTTTTTTTTTTAAATGGGGAAAATTTGAGGTGCAATACCAATTTCTTCAGGATTTCCGTCTTGGTATTTGTATGAAATTCTGAGGCCTTGATTTAAATCTTCATCGTATTATGATTTCCTTTTAGGTGTATTGCGCTAAGTGAAACTTGTCAAATAAATCTTCCTTAAAAAAAAAAAAAAAAAAGAAGAAGAAGAAGAAGGAGGAGGAGGAGGAAGCCAATTAAGAGGTTAGTCTAGAAAACCAGAACGAGCTAGGCACCACTGAGGAAAACTGTTTAATCCAGACACAGAACTCTGGAAGACAATGCAGAATATATGCCTCAGAGTTAACCCAGCTAAGGTTGAGAGAGCTGTGTGTTTATCCACCAACTCAAATCAGATATAGGCTGAGGAGCCACTCCTAGAGTTAAAAGTTAATATTTTGGCATTTCTGGCCTGCCCTTCAGGTGGGCTGAGTAGATGGCAGTAGAAATAACCCTCAGGGAGAAAAAGAAAAGTTGCAATTTAAAAGTTGGCCAGTATGCACAGAAAATGCCAGATGTGAGGCAACAAAGTGTGGGCACCAAAAGCATCTATGGCACTTACATCACAGCCCCTAACCTATGGGAGTCTGTCTCTAATTTGTGCTGCAAAAAACTTCAGCCTTCACCAAGAAACAGAAGAAAAGTGTTGACAACTGTGCTAGGGCAGTTTTGTTTTTTTTGTTTTTTTTTTTTTTTCCTTTGCTAAACAGCAGAGGTATTCCTCTCAAGAAACATTCTAATTATGCTACACAACAAGTTACACAGTAAGGAAAACAAAATCTCATAAATTATCTGTCATTAAGTTCTACATAGTTATATAAAAGAAACCAAAGCTGTAAACAACCCTGGGCAGACAACTTTTCTTTCTCTCGGAGCACAGAAGGCCATGTTTCCAAACATAAAATAGCCTCAAGAAAGGCTCTTTTAGAGGGAACAAAAACAAAACAGTAGGGTTTTCCCCCCTTTTTTCTTTTGGGAATAGCTAATGATAGAGTCTGAATAAGCAAGAAACTGTGCACTGATACAAATATATAGTTCTTAAAAAAAGAAAGAAAAAACAGAACAGACTTTAGCTGAGTTTCTTTTTAAACACAGAGTTTTTTGAGACGTTCTGGCTCATTATTAGTGTTTGACCTCTGGCTAGGGCAAAACAGTCTACTTCTATAGTTGGTAGGAATATATAAAAACAAGGTTTCATTTTAGAATATAAGGCTGTAGATCAGTGGCAGAGTATATGCTTACAGGCACAAAGCCCTGAGGTCAATCCCTGGCAACACACACACACACACACATATACACACACACGCACACACACACAAATAGCATTTCAGAACTTAAAAGGTTTATTAAGTAATTTTGCACAAACAGTATGACCTAATTTTCAAAAGATGTATTTTAAATTTAAACTTAAATGAAGTTGATTTTTCTATTCTTTTCCCAAGAAATTGATATTCTAAACTAAGGTCTGCATATATGTTATATACAATGTCTCTACTGCTTTTACTGAGATATACTGATATAATCCCTATTTACATCTAATCTATGCCATTAAATAATATTTTTATTCCATTCATTATATAAATTTTTATACCACCTGCTTCTGTTTTACTATAACTTTTTATTTTTAAAACCCTCTATTTCCTAGTTTGGTCATATTGGATTGACAAGATTTTCTTTTTTCTTTCCAAATGTATCTACTTGTTCATTTTAACAGATGTAATCTGAAAATAAACCATTTGATATTCAGTGAACACAGCTTCAGTACTTTGCCCATTACTGTCTCAAGTGTAACATCAGTACCTCGGAATTGCTCTAGAAATGATTTTCTATTCTTTCACTTCTTTATCACTTGAATTTTTAAATAGTTTTGCAGAAATACTGCTTCATGCCATCATAGTAATACTATGATGAACTGCATCTTCCCCAGTGGGTGTTATAAACTGCTTATGCATGGTGACTTCAGATGACTTGGGACAAGAAAATAGAATGTATTTAAAGGAAGAAAAAAAAATCAGAAAATAATGAAATCTGAGCATTAAGTAGTTTCCACTAACTACATTTACAGTGTCATTTTGGAATTATTGTTACTTTTATAGATATCACATTGGTCTATAAATACGTATTTTAAAAAAAAAGAATACTTATGGAAACATGTACTGAAAAATTTAAGGCTGGAATGATGTGCTGTCTGAGATTTTCTTTAACATAATCCTGTAAGGTACAAAGGGAAATGGCTAGAGTATAACTGAAACAAGACTTTGATTACCTGAAGTTTGATGACAGGTATATAGAAGTTCATTATACGTATTCCTTTACTTTTGTGCACATTCACAATGTCCCACCATGAAAATTTAAAAAGCAGAATGGGAGGGTGGAAAACAAAGTTCCATTTTCTCTCCTGTTAAGTGTTCTATTTATACTGAAAAACTCTGTAATTCTTCTTTACTAATACATAGGTGAGAAATCAGCCACATTTCAATTTTATAGTACACTTTTCTCTTTATTATGCATGAGTCCTTAAGCTTAAATTAAAGGTGGGTGAGACAGAAGCAGAGATTTTCTTTCCAAATGGAAGAATTTTTTCACAAGAAATAAAAAGTCATATTTAAAACACCATGTATATTGTTCGAAGAATTTTCTTTAGACAAAGCTGCTACAGAATAAGAAAAAAATGTGCGTCTGTGATTATGGGTAAGTAAATACCCCCAAATTGTTTTACAGGAGTAAGCTCACAAATAATATCTAGTGAAAAAACAGGGTACTTAGGAGTAGAATTTTTAAAAATCATCAATATAAAGTAAAATCTCAAGAATAGTCTCCTAAAAGCACACAAGTTTCTTCCAACATAATAAAAAAGGACAAACAAAAGAAGGCAGAGAGGACTGGAGGGTAGAGAAGGCAAAAAACAACCACTAGGAGGATGAAGAGATACTGGTCATTCCTGTTGGCTCCTTCAAAAAAAAACCACCCTTTTAATAACTTTAATACACCAAATAGCTTATCCACTAAAAATAATAGCTTCACTTAAACTAAATCAGGGGTTTTCTACCTGAGCACTACAGACATTTTTAAGAGGCTGGATGATTCTTTGTTCTAGAACTTTGCCATGCACTATGGGATGTTTATCAGTATACCTTATCACTAGATACTAGTATGTACCAGTTGTGACAACCAAAAATGTCTCTGGACATTGCCATAAGTCACCCACTGCACTAGATAAAAAATATATTAATGGAAATTTACATCTAGAAAATGTCATGTTAGGAACGACATTCATAATTTGCAGATAATGATAAAACAGATCATTTCTGTTCCTACAGAGAAAACCAAACAGGAAATTTATCAAGGAACTGAGGTTTATAATAAGGGAAGAAACTCTATATCAAGTAAAAATGTTACACAGCCTCTCTAGAACCTTAGGAGATAACATTTATCAAAGCGATGGTGGGGAAGGGGTAAAAACATATAAGGTGAAATTATAGATATCTTTACAAAACTAATTTGCTCCATAATCACTAACAGCACATTAAAAAAACATACCGTAAAGCTAGGCAGTGCTTCATGAAGTTTGTTACATTAGTCTACATCAGAGTATATTTGACATGTTCCAAAATAAAAAGTTGAGTATTTTCCATTTTAATTCTCTTGTTTTGAATGTTACCTAATACCCACAAAACTGATTTCATACCCATACTCTAAAAACCACTAATATGATAATCAAAGACATAGGCTTACATTCTGCATGATATTGGCCAAGGCTATTTAAGACTTAACTGCTTTCATCAATAAAACAAATAACAATACTGTCTACTACACAGCCTTGTTGTATAAAATGAATGAGCCAAATAAGTGCTGAGTAAGTTACCTCTTTTCACTTATTAACGGCTATCATCTGGTCTGGGGCTACAGCTCAGTGGCAGAGCACTTGCCTAGCATGTGTGAAGCACTGGGTTTGATCCTTAGCACCACATAAAAATAAACAAAGGCATTCTGTCCATCTACAACTAAAAATAAATAAGTAAATAAAAAGCTATCACTTAATGATAAATAAATTCATTGCTTAATAAAAATGGAAATATTGTATATTTATATACCAGAGTAAAAAGAAAATTCTTCATCTTTTTCCAAACCAAATTTCTATGAGAAGATAGAATGGTACAATGTACTAAGTATCACAGCCACGGTAATCAAGAAAACAGTTCAAGTCAGAAGTTTGAATTCATTTTGATAACCATTCCTATTCATTGCTATTCTGCGGTGATACAAGTCACATCACCTGATTTTGTCACATCACCTATTGGCTAGCACCGGATATTTAAAAAATGGGACTAGAGAGGTTGGGGGAGAAGGGACCGCTACTTTTTTTTTTTTTTTTTACCTGAAAGCCTTTTGTGCTCTAACTGTATTATTTAAAAATAACAAGTTATGTATCACTTTTAAAAATAATAAGTAAATTTTTTAAATCTTTTTTTGTCAAGGGAATTACTATATTTGTGTTATCACCCTATCAACAGACTACCTCCCTAAGAGATAAAAAAATAAAGGTGATCACATAAACTATCTTTTGTTTTTGTAATCTAAAGCTATGTTGCAGAGAAGAAAAATTAGTCACGTGGTATTTTGTTTTAAATTCTGAAGAACTAAGGAAGAGACCATGTGTGGATGCAACAGAAACCTTGAATGATGTTTAAAAAAAATAATAACAATCATGTTATCTGAAAAATGCAAAGTGGAGGGAAGGGAAGGGAGGGGGCAAAAGGGTAGGAATAATGATAGAATGAGTCAGACATCATTACCCTAAGTACATGTATGTTTTCACAAATGGTGTGAAAATATTTTGTGTACAATCAATGACTTGAAAAATTGTGCTCTATATGTGTAATAAGAAATGAATTGCATTTTGTCAATATGTATAGCAAATTAGAATAAATAATTTAATAAATAAATAAAAATAAAGTATTTTAATGTAAAATTGTGTCAATGACTTAGTTTCAATACCTCAAGTAAACAATTTACACTTCTAAATTGATTTTACTATGCTGAGTCTGGTTTGTATAGAAGCCAATTTTTCCTAAGAACTTAAATATATGTGAATCAAAACAAAGAACCAGCTTTATAAACCGGAAGCTAGAAAATCAAAAGAAAAAAAGAGAAACATGTTTGTATAGGCTGCCATTCTCTCTCTAGATGTAACAAAACTTTCTAATTTCTTCTTGATTGTTTTACCAAACAAAATGAATGCACTCAATAAAAACTGAGTACCAGGAATTCAGGAATAAGCAAAAACATACTAATAAAAGTAAAAACTTGATGATGATTTTTTTACATTCTCCATAAAAATCATAACAAAGATATACAGAAAGCAGAGACATCCAAAGTAATGTTACTTATTTAACAGTAATCACAACCCAAACTTCAGTAGATTTTTAAGTCCTAAAATTTAAGTGGAACTCATAAATACTGGCACTGGATAATTTTACTTATTTTAACAAATTCATAGCAATGACTAAAATCGAAGAAAAAAACAAATGTGCCAATATTGCCTGTAGTAGTGTAAATCAGACCTTCTGAGGAAGACTATTCTAAATATTATCTAATTCATATTCATATTCTATCATCAGTGTGATTATGACAATACAGATGAAGAAGAAGCTTACTAAAATAAGATATACAAGCGTGGCAAGTTTAACAGAATTCAAACATCTTTTTTCATCCTTCTGCTCTAGTGATCATTCAGCATTTCACTAGAAAACATGAGGCTGAATTTAAGTTTCTCATTGATAATTACCTTTAATCACTCAAATTATGTTAAAATTCCAGGAAAAAAATTAAATTCTTGTATTAAAGAAACAGAAGGGGGAGGGAAGTTTGTCAAGATATAGCCTACAATGAAAAATCTCTATTCAATCTAAGTACTGAACTTCTGTAATTGCCAGAAATTTGGAGGACACAGCCTAAACCATCTCCAAAAAAGCCATATTAGCTTTTCCCAGTTAAACTCTAAAGATGTTGTTTTAGGCAATTGCAAACTAGTCATAATAAGTCACAATAATATACACGAACTCCAGCATAATAGTTACCTCTGGAAAAAGAGGTGGGAGTGGGGAAGCAGGTGGGACTAGGAAGTAAAAACAAAGGAATGTCAATTGTATCTAAAATGTTTTATAGCCTTAAAAACAGTAATGATAAATGTCAATGTTTATGAAATACAACTGTTGGGCACAGGTTATACTATTCTTCATACTTTTCTGAAGGACTGAACTACTTCACTCATTTTAATGAATTTGTGATTATAAAATATTATTCCTTAATATTACCCCATACCCCAATTTCTTCTTTCATTCCTTCTCCCCCATCATATTCTGCTGGGAGCCATTAGCCAAGCAGGTATGACAATTTCCTTGCCAGCGTACCCCATGTTGCAGTGACATTGCATGTAGGTGACCTTGCTCAAGGACCAGGGCGGATTAGGGTGTTCCTGGTTTAGGATAATTGGGTTTAGGGCGTTCCAGGTTTAAGATTATTCCTGCTGGGAATAGGGCGTATCCTGCTGCCTGTGTTCCCCTTGATATTCAGATTATTAAAGTTACAGCATAAACCAACCTCATGTTTATGCATGCATACTGAACATGAAAAGTACAAATATTCCTGTTACTCTCTTTCCAGCTACTGAATAAAGGAACATTTTCTGCTATTATGTTTATTTTTTCATAGAGCAAACACTGCTTAGGCAGTTGGCAATAAAATCCAAAACTGAACCTCTGTAGTCAGCCACAAACTTTGGTGACGGTTCAGGAAATATACACAATAATAAAGTCATACATTTTTATTTCAGCTTTTTTTCCTCATAATATTGCCAGGAAAGAGTTATGATTCTAAATGTTCAGTGTCATGGTTTCTACACAAAGGAGTAAGCAAAATCAATGCTTCCCTCCTCCTATGGAGGCCTTTGCTTTTAACACACTGGAAGAGAGAGACAGCCAGCAGAATTGGTAAGGTGCTAGGAGATGGCTGCTCAGTGAAGTGTGAGGGAGACAACCTGGAATCGCCATAGCTTAGAAGCAGGCATCAACACTGGTAATCATAGCAGCATTTCTGTTATCTACTTATAATTCAAGATTGTTTTAACAAAATATTTAAATGTGAGCCAATGAAAGGGCTAGTCTCTTGAGAATTTCTGTCTTCTCATCGCATAATGGAGGTCTCCAAAGTAGCTCCCTCATGAGAAGGGGAGAATTAAATAATTTATGTGAAGGCAAGTTGTGCACCAATAGAAGTATAATAAATAGATGCTTAAAGGAATTGTTCACTGAAATTCAAATCAGTTTAAAAATATGTACTATACTCTTAATATCAAGCTTACACACTGAAATAGGCATGCAATTCAGTGCTATGAATGATGCTGCCCTAAGAAGCACTGGAGGGAGGAGGTATCTATTAATATAACTTGCAATCTTTGCTCGTTAAAGTACACTAAATTAGCATTTCTCAGAGTGTGGTCTACAGATCCTTGGGGGTACTCAAGATCATTTGGATATCCACAAGTTCAAAACTATTTTCATTAAAATAAAAATTTAATTGCCTTTTTCACTGTGTTTATATTTGCTTTGATGGCGCAAAAAAAAAAAAAAAAAAAAAATTCAACCTAAAAACCAAAAATACTACCTTTATTTATACTTAATTTACTACACTTTCAGGACAAGTACTATATAAGACAGATTATAAATTCTTCGATATCAGTTCGGTTCTCAAATGACCAGTAATTCAATATCTTCAAAGATAGTTATATATTTTTCCACAACTACAAATTAATGCATTTTAAGATGAATGTGTCTGGCATATGTTATCAAAGTAAAGCTTTAAAGTAAACAGGGCAGCCTGCTACCAAGTAGCTTGGTTGCTACTTTACCTAAGGAATATGTCTTACGATATTGTATAGAGCAGCTAACCATGTGTCACTGATAACGGTGCTGAACTAATCAGATTAGCAAAGAAAAACTTAAAAAAAAAATGTATTCATGCCAGGAAAAAAAAAATGTATCCATGCCAGAACAAAAATATAATGAGCAAAAAATAAAGTGGGGAACAAAAGAATTTTATATTCAATTCTGAACTTTAAGTGTCTTACGGACAATACTGCTACCTTTCAAAATAGAAGACCCATAATTGTGCATCATTAACAAGTGATCTCACTTAAGAACCATTCTAAAAACACCCTTGGAACAGTAGTTATTCTTAGAAGGAAATAAATGATTCCAACCCATCCACTCTGTGCTCAACCCTGTATTAGATGCAATGGAGATAAGCATGAGACTTACTGCCTGATCACAAAGTTTAATAAGGGGAAAATGAGTAATTACAAATCTTACCACCATATGTG
This sequence comes from Marmota marmota marmota, assembly GCF_001458135.2. Lineage (NCBI taxonomy): Eukaryota > Metazoa > Chordata > Mammalia > Rodentia > Sciuridae > Marmota > Marmota marmota. The sequence continues at coordinate 41,256,384 of NW_025999932.1, forward strand.
TCTAGATGAAGGAAGAGACACAAAGCCTAGATCATAAAGGGAAAGATGATTATGACTATAAAAGATAGACAAATCCCTGACAGAGGAAAACAAAGAGGATAAGAGGTCATTGTGCAAAAAACTGCTATAAAGGCAGGGGATTCCAGCAGATGGGACTAGAAGACAGAGGTCATGGGTGGAATTTTCAGAGGACTGCTTTGGATTAAGTAGTATCCACTACAGATCTGTGTGATTTCTGCTTTAGAAATGACCAAATGAGGCAACTTTGTTGAGGGTCACAACCAAGTCAAGATGGCGCCTGGCACTGTGCCAGTAGGAGTGGTTTGTGAGCTAACACCACCAAGCCATTAAGATAATGAGGATTCCTTAATGACTGACTGCTGTATCTAGATGATGTTAATTAAGTTAAGCTGTGTGTAATTAGTTGGGTATATATACCTCTGCTGTCCCATAATAAAGCGGCTCCCACTGTTTCAACCTTCACAAGTTGCTTGTCACCCCACCCCCGTTATTTTGCCCAGCCAGTTGTGCCCATTGTGGCACAACTTAAATTTGAGACTAAGAATAATAATAATAATAATAATAATAATAATAATAACAATTATTATTATTACCACCAAGTAAATAGAGAGAAATATGAATATACAGAGAATAAGAAATTGAGAAATAAATCTGTTTTCTATCTTTTGGGTTTTAGATGATAAGAAATCCAAGTGGACTATCTATTAAGATAACCAAAGATACTGGGCTGGACATGACCTAAGAGTCCTTTGTTAATGTTTCTACTCTGTACTCTCCCCTGTAATGGCCTCCTGCTTCCATGTTTGCCCATCTTCCCACTGGCTCTTTTCAAGCTACTAGACAGAGCAAATCTTTTAAATGTAATCAGATCATATCACTATTTTGCTTAAAACATTCTTAAGGCTCCCCATTCACTAAGGGTAAAATCTCAAATCCTTATAATGGTTTCAAATTTCTTACTGCACTACCACCCCCATTCCCCTTGTTCCCTCCTAAAAGCCTCCTACTCTTCCCCCTTATTCATTCATTCCACCCACAATGACCCCTTGCCACTTCTTGAATTTGTCAGGCTTGCTCCCACCCTAGGGCATTTGTCATTACCAGCCCTCTGTGCCTTGAAAATTTTTAGCAGATTAACTCTTTTGCCTCTTTCAAGAATGTTCAAATCCCATATTCCTGATGAGACCCCCCCATCCCCTGACCATACTACTAAAAACAGTGATCCTCACCCTCATCTAGTACTCCTGATTCCACTTGCCAATTCTTTACCAGAGGCCATTTCACCTTCTAGGCTGTGATGTAATTTACTTATGTGTATTGTTTCTGTCTCCTCTACTAATACAATGCAAGCAAAGGCTGAGATTTTGCTCATGAAAGTACCCCATGCATAAAAGAATGCCCCCAAAGCAAGTAGAAATGTCAATTTTTTGAATTACAAACTGCTACAAGGGCAGCAAAGACGAAAAACAAACAAACAAACAAACAAACAAAAAAAAACACTGAGAGCAAAAGAAGTCACTGCCTTTCTATATTAGTTTTTACCCTGCCCAGTTCTTCCAATATTTCCTAACTCAGGAAGGTCTCACCATCTATCCAAGATGCTCATGCCAAAAGAGACTGGAAACCATTCTAAATCTCATTCTTCAAAGTCTCCCAAAGCCATTTCATCACCAAAAGCTGTTGAAATTGCCTGTTATCTCTAGAACAAGCAATTTTCTACTCCCATTGCACCAGTTCAAAATTTCTTCATCTTCAAACAAGAGTATAACATCCATGAAAGAGCTTGCACTATTTAATTTTTTTAGATAGATATGATAGAATATAAAAGGCAAAAAAAAAAAGCAAAACAAAGAATAGGATGCTTGAAAACTAGAAAAATAAATTTGATCTTTGCTTTCTTTACTCCTATTTATACACGCTTACTCACATACATCAAGGTCCACTCCAAATATCTCTACTTTTGAAGACTTTCTCAGTTCTCTCAATTACTTGTTTTCCTCTCTGTACATAACTCCATTTGAGCACTTAACATAGCCATTTTCCCCCCCACATATTGGTTACCCCACTGGACAGAAGTCTGATCCTATTCTATCACAGAGCCTGGTACAAAAATGTGTTGAACAGACGAATGAACACTTTTTGTCTAGAATTGACAGTTTTTTTCTTTCTTATTTTTTTAAGGAAGCTTTAGTCCTTTTTGCTCTCACTGCCACCACCACTGCCCACCTGCTTCTGTGGTTCCTTTGTTCAAAATTGACAGTTACAAAGAAGAAAATCTAAGTTTCAATAAAAATAGGGATGCTAAAGACAGAAAAAATAAAAATTATGTACATAGTTACCAATATATAGTAGCCATAATGGGCTGGGATTGTGGTTCAGCAGTAGAGAGCTTGCCTAGCACATGCGAGACCCTGGGTTGGATCCTCAGCACCACATAAAATAAATAAATAAAATAAAGGTATTCTGTCCAACTGAAAATAAAAAATAAATATTAAAAAAATAGTAGACATAAATATCAAGCTGAATACCAAAGGTGGGGAGAAGAAATAAAGCAGAAACACACAAGGCATTTCTACAGAGACATAGGCAATAAAATAGAGATCCCCATGTAATATTTAATAGAGAAATAGATCTTCTGTATTTCTCAGAGAAATGCAGAGATGAAATACCTAACTCAAAAGAGCCCATAAAAATAAAACATTCTCTCAGACAGCAATACTCAACTAGAAACAAATTAATTTTGATTCATAAAATGTTAATGATAAGCAGATTGCTTCAATTAAGCATTATAACGCATAGCACCAGTCCCATACTTCCACCTCCCCAAGATACTCAAATATGTAGCATTAAACCATTAGAAAAATGGGTCTTAAGGAAGCCTTTTAAAAACAAGTAAAATTACATTAACAGAAGGAATAAAATTATTAAAATTAAAGCTCTAAACATATTGAACTCAAATGAGGTTTTAAGTTTTCTTACAAAATTCTACATTTTGTAGGCCTGGTTACTATTAAAAAAAAAATTTAAAAGCCTAAAAAAGCAATGTTTTATAATAAGCAGGTACAATTCTAGGCTTGATGAAAAATGAAAAGTATTTAAAAATGCTGCTTACTTCATTTATATTTCGATGTAAAATAAACAGCTTACTCTAAAATGGCTTAGTCACTTATACTTTGGCAGGTTCACAACCAATCAAAGCAATGTTAAAGTCGAAGCTCAATAGTTTTCTGGGTCACAGACCCTTCTGAGGCTCCACTGAAAGCTACAGTCCTGTACTATAGAAAAGGATGTATACATACAACATACATCTTGTATTTTAAATGTGCTTGCAGCTGCAGAGCCCCTGCAGTCTATTTATGACTTTCTAGAGATTGTAGGAACTGCTGCTGTAATGACTAGATAGCAAACATGTCAGACTCCACAGAGAAGGAGATAAACTGTTAACAACTCTGGAGCTTTTTCTGTGTCATCCAGGCAACTGAAAAACTTGAATATAAATATCCCTACTCACTGAATTTTATAAAATGATAGATACAAATATGGAGTCAAAATGTCTACATATGCTTTAAAAAGATAACTTGAAAGTTTTTAAATAAAAGGTAATATCAATATTAGTAATAGAAATAGCTAATATTCATTGAGCATTCATTATGTACTAAGCATTGTTCTAAGTATTTTAAATATGCTTATGTTTAAAATAAATATAAATAGTTACTATCCTCATTTCACAAATGAGGAAATAAAAGCACATAAAGGTACACAGTCAAGAAACAATCACATGAAAATAGAAATAATTAATGAAGTAGAAAAAAATTCTGATCTACAAAATATTCTACAAAAAATTCTTCAGTTACAAAGCAAGAACATACTGTCCAAACTCCAGAATAAGAATGGCAATCTTGATCATTTTCCATAGTCTGCCAAAATAATTCTTATAAAACCATATTCACTTAGGAATACACTGTAACCAGAAATGAGAACACAAAATGTTCAAAAGGACTACAACTCTAAAGGATTTAAAAGATGAAAACTGAAGATTAATTCTGAGGATAATACATATTAGCTTCCTAAATCATGATCTTTTGCATAAGCACCAACAATATATCATGCTTTGGAAAAATCAGTCACTATTTTAATAAGACAAAAAAAAAATAACCTTTTTTTACACCTTTTTCTTTTTCTACAAAAGAACTTCAAGTTTGCCTACCTCAAACTTTTATCAAGACTCAGCCTCCTTATTACCATTTTGGTGCCATGCCTCTACTATACCAGGGACAATCACAAAAGAAGAGAACCTCACAAGTTCAACAAGTCTTATTAAATCCCATCAATCAAAAGACAAATTTTAAGCTCCCCTGGAGGTACTATACTATGCCCTGAACAATACAGTATACAAAAAGTAGTTCTAAAATGGCTCAATCTTCTCCAGGTAAAATACGTGTGTTGAAGATATTTTATTTTAACATTTTTTGGTGAAACCAATTCTTTTTCTTTGACCACATGATATTTTTGTTAGATTCGGTATCAAAGAAAAATAAAATAGAAAAACACTAATTACTTAGATCAGTTTATGCAGCTACTGGTAAAATTCAAGGTAACACAAAAACTTTTGAGGATATTCCTTCTGTAAAACAAGGATGTTCTTAGCATACTATAATTCTTACAGCTTTCTTTGTGATACCTGAGATAAAAATCACAGATTTTTTTTTCCTTTTACATAACCAATAAGTTTGAATTAGGGGTAGGAGAAAATTAGTTCCATTAAATTGAGATGGGATGCTGCTTCAGTAGTAATGTTATGAATTCACTGAAGAATTAAAAAAAAAAAAGGAAGAAACAATGAAAATAGTATCAAGCTAAACACACACAACAAAAATTTCCCTCTATTTAATTCACAACTAAAACAATTGCTCCCAACTGATGCAACTCTTTAAAATACCTCACCACTGTCACACACAATTTAAAAACTAAACATAGAACTTCTTGGAAGACATCAACAATTAAAAGTTAATCTTTTATGTAATAAAAAGACCTTCTTAGTATACAAAGCATAAAAGTACAAAAATTCAGACCAAAATATTCCCTAATATTAACCAAGATTTTTAAAGTATAACTTATACTTGCTGAATGTAAATTTAGCAAAGGTGACCCTATCTTGGCAAACTCAAAAAGTTGTTTCTTTAACATCTTAGAAGGTAGTTTGATGCACCACATTCCTCCATCTACTTTGTGTAGTGTGTTCATATCTCAAATGGAAATTAAACCCTTTTCAAGTAATGGCCAAAATTTCATTAATCACAAGAAAATACAGAACAAAGAGCCGCATGACATGAGAAACAGAGCTGACAGAAAGATAGGTGGAATAGCATTGGTAATGACCTTAAAAAAGCAATCAGGAGTATATGTTGAAACAGAAAATCTATATAACTTGTACAGGAATCACATTAGATAATTCCATTCCCACTCACCTGATGAACTCTCAGTAAATACTGTTAAGGTCTGTCCTCCAACACTTTGCAAGACAAATGGATGTTCTCTAGGAGCACTGACTGAAGCTGGTTTTCCACCAATATCATGAATATTTGCAAGATCCTCATTCAAAGTAAATGACACCTAATAGACACGTTAACCAGAACTTATTACAATAGACATTTATATTCAAAGTACTTTACAAAAATTTTGATTATAAATCAAATACTTTTTTTAAAATGTCTTTTTCTAGTCATTTTATTAAACATTTTTTTAAACTCATCAAAAAAATCTCTAATACTTAGTCATAAAAGAGAATCTATTCCCAGGTGTCAGAATGATGGGGCTCATCTATCATTGCAAAGAAAGACAACTTTTAAATATTCTATGGTCTGTAACTGAAGAACCTTTTTCAAAATAGGAATAAAATTACTTTTTCCTAAGATCTCTGAGGTCCGATTATATCTTAATGCCTTTATATCCTTAAGAACTAGCAAAGGACCTGACACAAAAAAGAAAACAATATTTGCTGAATGATTATTTCAAGAATACTAAGAAATCAAAGGTACTTGAAAGGGGAAAAATATGAGCTGTTTACTCTGAAAAGCTTAAACATTCTCATCAACAGTGGTTATATTCTTTTTCAATCTTAATGACCACTGCATGAGTACACAGTACTGCTTTATTTCTGAATATTTTAACAAAACAACTAAATATTTACAAGGGTAACTCAATAACAGGGTTTAGAATTAAAAGAGAGTAGGTGTACTTTCCAAATTATTTTATTATATGTGAGATCCTCTCAAAAGAGCATCAAATTTTGCATTAAAGAGATTTATAAACAATATTGGTCTCCCAATAGCATAAGGGAATCATGAAATATATATTAAATATCTTCTACTGTACCATAGGTACTGTACATGAACTAAACCCAAGGGGTCAAAAATCTAAAGCCCTCAAAAATCTGAGTCAAATGCCTTTGCTATATTGAAGTAATGCTAAAACATTACTGAGTCGTATTCAGTTTAATAGTACTGAGAAAGGGATATTTAAGTCAAACAAGAAAAATGTTGACAACAAACAACTGGAGGAGTCCATTCATTCACACAAGGGTAGCATTTCTAACTTTATATGTTCCTGGTCACCAGCATTCATTTGATTTGATGTGGAGGTTTTTCACAAAGCTAACAGCACCCTCTCTTTACTAATGAAGAGTAAAATACTTCCATGCTTTAAATTTTTTTTCATATAATTAATCTTACCTCAGTCCTTCCTTGATTCCTAAAAGAAAAGAAAAAAATATTTTAAATTATTTAGATTTCATATTGTTTTCAAATATGAGTTAAGAGCTAAAAGAAATAATGCTACTTAATATTTACGTAAAATATTACATTTATAAAGACTAATGTTTACCCTTGGCTTCCCCCAACTATTTATAACCCTATAGGAAAAAACAAAGTTACATTGATCCTACATGATTATTTTAGATATTATGAACTTATATCACATAACACTATTATTACCTGTCCTAATTACATTTTGTCCTAATAAAGATCCTATGATTCTTATCTTTATTTCTGAACATTTTCAGTTTCAGCAGCATGTGAATGTATATTTAATACCTGATCTAAATAGTATTTCATCAAATTTTACTATTTACTTCGTCTATGTGAAAAGGTTTCACTTAACTAAAGTCTTAATGATCAAAAGTTATTAAATTTAACCATATATTAAAATCATAAGAAATTTTCTCCATTGTAAAAAAAATATGGCTATTATAAACACTTTTTTACTACAAACAAACCAAAAAAATGTTTTGAAATAGCCATAATTTCACTGCTAACATCTTAATACAGGTAAAAATCCTTCTACACTATTTCACACATATTTGAATTACCCATTTAAAATTTTTTACAAATATGGAATTAATGTGCATCCTATATAAATAACATAACTTTTTTAAAAATATGTATTTATATGTACTTACTTACTACATGCAAAGTACTGAGGGGAAGGTCTCTGCCCCTGACAGCAAAATACATAAATTTTAATGTACCCTTAAGAGAGCCATGCTGTATGTGCTAGGATCAGATGGGAGAATACAATTTCTTCCATTTTAAGACTTAAGGGATGGCTCAACAAAGAGGCAGATCTGAGCTGATCCTTGAAACACTAAGACTGCAATAAATGGAGGTGGGAAAATATTCAGAAGTGAATAGCTCAGCCAAGTCACAGAAAGATCTCATCACAAATAAGTAATCAGATTTGGCTGGTAAAGAGGCAATATAAAGAATGGTGGGTCTGGGGGAATAACTCAGTGGTGTAGCACATTGTTTCCCCCATGTACGAGAGCCTGGGTTCAATCTCCAACACACACATACACAAAAAGAAAAAATGAGAGGCATAGTGAGAGATGAATGGAAGTTAAATCATGGAATATCTTAAATATCATAGTCCAAAGCATGAACTTAATTCTTTGGGCAATGAAGATCCACAGACACTGTTCAAACAAATGAATAAAGGTCAAAAATACTCCAGAAAACTTGCACCAGAAAACGTGTAGGATAGACTAAAGGTGACTAGAGATATGAAGACCAGTTTCTCCACTCAACTTAATTCCAATCTGCCTTTATTCAGTCGCTTAATCATTCATTCTGTCATTACAAGTCTACTATACAATCCTCTAGGCATTGTTGTAGGAGCCTGGTATAGTATGACTACAGGACCTTGTCCTCAGTAAGTTCCAGTATAATAAAAATAGTCAGGTCCAATCCATAAACAACTACAAATAAGGCAATTCATATCTTGTCAAAATGATAAAGCATTATGGCAGAAGTAAAACACACTGTCAAGGAAATGCAGACTAGAAAGCCAAGAAAAGATGAATCTGAGTGCAGGGTGAGATCAACACCATGGGAGCATTCCAGGCTACAAGAACAGCCCACAAGGGCAAGTAAACATCCGAAATGACAAAGTAACACATTCTTTCTGGCACCAGAATGGAAGGCTGGGTTCAAGCAGTCAAGTCTTTTAGACCAGACTAAGCAGTCCAGTTTCTTATACAGATTTATTTAGTATAGGTTTCTCAGTCTTTCACTGCATATTAAAAGGCAGTGTTCATCTTCTCTTAGTTGAGAAAGTATCTAGAATAGAGATGAGAAGATACTAAGAGTTCACATAAAAATGTGAATTCCAGCTTCTCTTACAAGACTGCAAGATTTGACAACCGGCCCCCAATTCCACTTGACAACAATCCTCTAGACATGTGTTTGAGAAAGGCACTAAATCCACCAGTCTCTTCCCTGTCACTCCTGAACTTGGCTTCTAGAGGCATTTAATTTAGTTGCCTTTAAAACAGAAATGCTGTGTACAAAGCAAAGGCAAAGTTGCAAAATGTGCTCTCAAAATGTTTACTGAATATGGAGGCAAATACAAAAATCTACATTAAAAGGAATGAAGGCTTGAATCAGGTAGCTATAAAATGCAAGAAACTTCATGATGGGTCATTAAACTTTTAGAACAGCTTACAAAACTGACAGAAGAGAAAATGACTGGAAGTGGGCAGCAAAGGAAAAAAGATGAATTAAAGATCATGTTGACATTTCCAATCTGGATAACTAGAAAATCATCCAGATGCAATTAGGGAACACAGGAGGGGAGAATAACTTCATTTTCACATATGTAATTATAGCCTAGCTGGAATGATAAAGACATTGATGAGCTCTGGATGAGTTAAATTTCTAGGGGAAAGTTAATCCTTTAAGACTTAAAACTTATTTGAAAAGGAAGATACATATCCCCTTGCTCACATGCATACATGTACAAAATTACACACAATCTTTTGTTGTTCTACATTACAAATATAATACACCCTGTGCACCATGGCCTGTGGTCTAACTGACAAACATCAACTATTATAACATTTCCCCTTTTGCTATTCTCAGTTCATCTGTCAACACTCAACAGCTACTTCTTTGGATTCCAGTCTCATACCTCTTTCTTTTTTAAAAATTATAAATAGTCATGTCTTTCTTTTTTCTTACACTTTCAAGCACTTCTTGGATCTAACACCAATGGAGTCATGAGTTTTTTTTACTATCACTGATAATAAAGCATCATCCCTTCTCAGTTAAGAAAACCAACCAAAGTTGAGAATGTAGCTCAGTGGTACAGAACTTGCCTACTAGGTGTGAGGCCCTGGGGTTTCATCCTCAGTACCACCAAAAATAAATAAATAAATAGATAAATAAATAAGAAATAAAGAAAGAAAGAAAAAGAAAACCAACCATACATCAAGTTTTCAATTTGCTTAGGATTTTTGTTGTTTGTTTTGTTTTTAATCCTTATTAATACCTCTGCTTCCAATTTAGGTAAAAAACCATTAGGTGAAATCAAGCAAGTATCTGCAGAGAAGGTTGGGCAATAGTCACAGCGTAAGCTGGGTAAAGAGGATGTCCCTGGATTGAGGAAACAGCCTGAGGCAAGGTACCAAAGCCAAGATGGATAAGGAGTGGCTCTTCTGAGCCTAGTAAGTAGGAGATGGAATGGAAGCCTGAGTGAGTGAAGCGGTCAGCAAAGATGGGAGCCAAATCAGGGAGCTACAGCCCAAGCAGAGTGAGAAGGGTATTTAAGGGCATCCCACATGCGGTGGGACAGGCAGGGACTACACAAATAAGAACAGAAGCCTAAACAAACAAGTAAATATATTAAAGATAACTAGAACCAGGGTTTTCACTTTTAGAAAAGAAAGACAAACAAGAAAAGGGAAAAAAACTGGAACATATCCTATAGTGTTGGATAGGAACCAGATAACGGTATGAGGTCATGATTTTCAATATATGTAGATATATAGATGTAAAGGGGTGTGTTTGTGTGTGTGTGTGTGTGTGTGTGAGCGTGCGCGCGGGTATATACATGAATGTTGCTCACAGAGAGGCCTGAGAACACAATGAACACCTGGGATATCCAGATCTTGTTTTCTAAATCATTCTCTTCTAAAAGGAACTGGGGCTTCTTATAGAAATGGCTGATCCAGAGACCAAACCAGTAAAATATGAGTCTAAAACATCTTTCTATGTCAAAAAGTAAGAAGTATTCAAAGAATAATGAGGACATGCCAAAAGGTCACAAGACTTATACTACTGAGGCAAGAAGATCTCAAGATCAAAGCCAGCCTGGGCAACTTCACAAGACTCTGTCTCAAAATAAAAAATAAGAATGACTGGGGATAGAATAAGAAGGGGATAAGAATGGCTCAGAGGTAGAGCACTTGACTAGTATGTGCAAGACTCTGGGTTCAATTCTCAGTACCGTAAAAAATTTAAATTAAATTAAAAATAGAAATAAAGGGACATGGAAGCCATCTAGAAGAAGTTTCCACTGGCTAAATTTTGGACAATATGAACATCAGAATAAATGAAATGGCAAATTGTGACCCACTGAATAAAATCAGAATCCATGAGTTCATACTAAAATAAATGGATAAGTTTGAAAATTTTGTAATATTTATAGTACCACCCCACAGAATATGCAATGATTACAAAGATGAAAAGAATAAATAAATTTACAGTGAAGCATAGCATGATCAAAGTTAATACCGCCAGTAATGGGAAAAAATGAAAACATGCAAACTTTGCTAGAATACAAGAACCCAGATTCACCTTTGTTTTTGTTTTGTTTTGTTTTTTAAAGAGAGAGTGAGAGAGAGAGAGAATTTTAATATTTATTTATTAGTTTTCGGCGGACACAACATCTTTGTATGTGGCGCTGAGGATCGAACCCGGGCCGCACGCATGCCAGGTGAGCGCGCTACCGCTTGAGCCACATCCCCAGCCCTCACCTTTGTTATAATCCTGCCAAGGACACATAACTCAAATCTAATCACAAAGATACATAAGAGAAGCTGAAATTTTATAAAATAACTGCCTTGTAAACGACAACTGCATTGACACCTATAAATTGAAAAGTCAAGGAAAAACTTCAGAATGTTGTAGATTGAGTGAAGCAAAGTACAAACACATAGCAACAGAACGCAACCACATTCTACCCTGGATCTTTTTGTTACCAAACAATATTAAGACAATTGGAAAACCTTGATTGAAGTCTAAGGATTAAGTAGTAGAACTTTTTTATGTTAATTTACTGATTTGAAGAGGTAAATTGTGATTACGTGGGAGAACATCATTGGAGGAAATACACATTAAAATACTAGAGGGTGGCAGGGAATGAGGTCAGTACCTTATTCTAAAATGATCCAGCAAAAAAGACCTTTAAAATATTCCTCGAACATTTCTATAGCTTGAGACTATTTTAAAATAAAAGCTTTGAAGTAAGTTTAAAATGTGTCATTTATTTAAATAACCACTTACTAAGGAATATAAGGATATTGCTAATTTTTCTCTATAACAAATAATACTGCAATTAACATCACTACTTATCAATCTCCACATTACCAACTTATTGCTTCTGAGGGATAAACTCCCAGAAATCAATGGAATTACTTAGTCACAGGCATGAACATTTTATTTTTAATTTTTCTAGCCTTCTCATTTTCCTCACCCTATTCTGCTGGGTATGTTTATCTGTCTCCCTCTAGAATGGCAGCACCAAGAACTAAACATAATGCTTGAGGTTTAGCTGTCAGAGAAAACAATGGGATTAATACTCTGTTTTGAGTAGCAATATTATATATTGCATGTGTGTTTTATATATTATAAACATATACCTCTGTTTTCAGACTGCCTTTTAAAAAAAAATTGTACCAATTTAAATGCCTATCAACAGTATAACACTTTTAAATTTATTAAATTTATCAATAAAAATTACATCTCATTGAATTTTTGTTTGTAGACTTTCTATTATTGGTAGGCCCCTATATGACATGGAATAATAAATGTGTTTAGATATAAAACTACAAATGATGTTTCTCTGGGAGAAGTCTTATTTGTGTAGGGTATGATTCATGATTGTCAAAAAAATATAACATAAATCAAACATTTAGAAAACAGAACTATTCTGAGATGATGTAGAAAAAAGCTGGCTTTAAAATTAAAGCTAAAATTTGATAAAGGAGCTAAAAGCATGCAATGGAGGGAGGATAGCATCTTCAACAAATGGTGCTGGGAAAACTGGAAATCCATATGCAACAAAATGAAACTGAATCCCCTCCTCTCACCATGCACAAAAGTTAACTCAAAGTGGATCAAGGAGCTTGATATCAAATCAGAGACTCTGCGTCTGATAGAAGAAAAAGTTGGCTCCAATCTACATATTGTAGGGTCGGGCTCCAAATTCCTTAATAGGACACCCATAGCACAAAAGTTGATAACAAAAATCAACAAATGGGACTTACTTAAACTGAAAAGTTTTCTCTCAGCAAGAGAAACAATAAAAGAGGTAAATAGGGAGCCTACATCATGGGAACAAATTTTTACTCCTCACACTTCAGATAGAGCCCTAATATCCAGAGTATACAAAGAACTCAAAAAATTAAACAATAAGAAAACAAATAACCCAATCAACAAATGGGCCAAAGACGTGAACAGACACTTCTCAGAGGACGACATACAATCAATCAACAAATACATGAAAAAATGCTCACCATCTCTAGCAGTCAGAGAAATGCNTTAATATATATATATATATATATATATATATATATATATGTAAATAAATAAATAATAGTTGTTTTAGAATTCCAAATAAAATGAGATGTCTTTAATAAATAAATAAATAAATAAATAAAATTAAAGCTAAAGCAAAACTATAAGCTAATTAAAATGTGGAACAAAGATGTTGTGTCCGCCGAAAACTAAAAAATAAATAAATATTTAAAAAAATAAAAAAATAAAAAAATAAAAAAAATAAAATGTGGTACATGTCAAAACGCCCAAAGGTATAAAAATAACCCAAGTACATTTTAGGAACATCACATAGATTGCTTTACACAAATGGCCTAAATGTTACCAACTGTTAAAATAGGCTGTTACTCTTATCCTATTCACAATTGGACTCTCCTTTTTTCAGGTGTTAAGTCAGAACCAAATTTGGGAGGTGCAACACTCCCAGCTGCACTCCCATTCTTCTCTTGCCTCTGCCTCTCCCAGTCTCTCCACCCTGAAGCCCTCTCTCTGCTGGAATGACCCACCATACCTCATAGGTCTTCCCAGCTTCTGGCCTACACTGCACAGCATGCTGCTGCTTAGCTTTGGGAGAGTTGGTGGCAGGAAGTGTCCAGAGTTACATCACATTAGACAACAGGCAATGCCTCCTATCTGGATTGTGTGGTATGACAGTAGGTGAACACTACTGAGAACTGTACATACTTTCAATCTACAACGTAGTAATACTTGCTCCTTTTAACAGATGAGGAAAGAGAAAAGGTAATCAACTTTTCCACAACACACAGCTAATCAGTGACAAATCAGAATTAAACCTCAGGCCTGACTCCCTGGTCCATATTCCTAACCAGTATGCCACAGTGCCTTTCCAAACACCTCAGTTGTTTTCACTTTTTATCCCAAATTACTTTTTTTTTAAATCAAATGGGGTATAATTTCTCATTTTTATGATTGTACAGGTTGCAGAATCACATTGTTCATACAGTCACTTATATACATACAGCAATAATAATGTCTATTTTATTCTGCTGCCCTTCCTATCCCCACTTCCCCTCCCCTCCCCTCCCATCACATCTCTCTACCCAATCTAATGTGACACACTTCTTTTTTTTTTTCCCTCACAACATCATACATGTATTCTATATAATGATGAGGGTCTCCTTCCTCTTCCATGCAATTCCCCTTCTCCCTCCTTTTCTCTCCCACCTCTCTTCCCTATTTAGTGGTAATCTTCTTCTCATGCTCTTCCTCCCTATCCCATTTTGAGTCACCCCCCCCCCTTATATCAGAGAAGACATTTGGCATTTGTTTTTTAGGGATTGGCTAACTTCACTTAGCATAATCTGCTCTAATGCCATCCATTTCCCTGCAAATGCCACGATCCTGTTATTTTTTAGTGCTGAGTAATATTCCATTGTGTATAAATGCCACATTTTTGTAATCCATTCATCTATTGAAGGGCATCTAGGTTGGTTCCACAGTCTAGCTATTGTGAATTGTGCTGCTATAAACATTGATGTGGCTACGTCCTTGTAGTATGCTCTTTTTAGGTCTTTTGGGTATAGTCCGAGAAGGGGAATAGCTGGGTCAAATGGTGGTTCCATTCCCAGCTTTCCCAGGAATCTCCATACTGCTTTCCAAATTGGCTGCACCAATTTGCAGTCCCACCAGCAATGTATGAGTGTACCTTTTTCCCCTGCATCCTCGCCAGCACCAAATTACTTTTTTTAAGCCACAGGTAACCCCATAAACTGGTTAGTTTTCTTCTCAAGAATCAATAGTTGATTACACATCTTTTAGTCTTAGAAACATGTGAAGACAGTTTCCTTGGTTTGTCCTAAATCTTCTCTTAACAGTCCTAGTATCTTCAAACGTTCCACATTCCTCATTAGACACTGACTAAAATAGTTTTCTCATCATCCCTAGTTTCAGTTCACTGAATGAACTGATTTGCCCATGACTCTCTTCAAGAGCAGCATAAAGAACTAAACATAATGTTTACACTGTGAGCTAACCAGCAGAGAAGAGAATGGGACTATCATCCCACTTCATTCTAAACAACAAACATCTATTAATGGATTATTTTGCTTACAGCCACATAAATTTGATGACTCATATTATGCTTGAAATAACTAAGATTCTGATAACCTAGTCACACGTACTGCTAAGCCATTCCTTCACTCATCCTACATTGTTTAATAGCAAATCTTGTAATTCACTAAGAATAACAAAAACTAAATTATGAATGTAAACAAGACAGCTTGGAGAATACAGCCAGGAGACCTAGTAGGGAACAAGCTGTTTTCAAGCATTTCCACAGCAATCTTGAGGTACTATTACTATAAATCCGTATAAATACGGATAAATATATTAATATATAAAATATATATATATAAATATATAAATTTATAGTAAATAGTATTATTTACTGCTGTATTAGGCGACTAGATCTTTTGTCTACATATAAAACACATAGATACATGCACACGTTCACAATCTGCTCCTTTTCTGTCCCCTACACTTGTATAAAAACTCCTAAATAAAACAATTCCCTTTTAAGAAAATCTGGTAAGTATACTTTTTGATTCAACTGTATTGATTAAAGTGATATAAATTTGGGAGATTTCAAACCACTTTAACTGAGGATTTTATTTTCAAAAGAATTCAGAAACTAAAATGGGAAAAACAAGAAAGAGAGGCATTGACAAGGGATCCTAAGGAAGACATAAGGGAAAATGAAATAGAATAAACCAAAGTCTTAGAGCTAAATATGAGTCAATGACAAAGAGAAAAAAAGCCAAGTTCTGTGCTATGATCAAAAGTTAGCAAAATGGAGCTTAAAGGGGTTTGAGAAATATTTAGCTATGGAATAAATAAAGATGTTTTAAAACTCTGTCCATATGCTAAGCATCCAAAATAATCTATATGTAATCTGGAAGTTTACATACCAAACTGTCACCACCTCTAAGGACTGTGAATGGGAAAAACAGGTGCCTTTCTCTTTTGTACAAAGGTAATTTAAAAAAAAAAAAAATTAAAATATGTACTGCTTATGCCATAAAACACACACACAATATTTCTATGGGACTTTGGTTGAACTCCTACAGGAATCAACTATACTACCACATAAAACTGGCAAACTGGCCAGGTAATGGATGGAAGAAAACAAAGAAACACACACACGATCTGTTAATATTTTGGGTAACCATACAATTTACAAAACCAGAAAACCAGTACACTATGGAAAAAGAACAAGAGACCCATTAGTAATTGCATTAGAGAAACATATAAATCGGTAGTATTCCAGGCATTATATGTTAAATGCAATCATTTAAACCATCTATCTTAAACTAAGGAGAAAAAGAGCTTGAAATTTTCTACTAAGCCAGGATTGTCAAGAAAAAATGCAGAACATACTCATTATTGCTTATTTAGCATGTCATCTTTAAGATCTTACTTTAGTGATAAAAGTAATATTTGGGGCTTGCATGGCTTTACTTGAACCTTGGTTCCTTTTACTCTTTTCCCATAAGTCTCCCCTTCCCACACTAAAAGAAAGATTTTACATTCCTCAAACACATATTTTCTTTATACAGAGATTTACAGAAATGTAATGGTAGGAGAAGGAGAACATCTGAGTTTAACCAACTCAAAGCACTTAAGCTGTTTCACTTGTCTTATAAACACTCTCCCATGGGTGGAGAAGACATTGTTATTCATATTTTACAAGACAAAAAGCTAAGGCTAGAGAGATAAGGCCCCAAACCAATCAACTATCCACAAATACTTGGGATGAGAAGCCAGGTCTTGAGCTCCAGTGAAGTCAGGACATAACATCCTGGAGTTAAGTGGCTAAGGCCCTTCTCCTTTAGCCTGCCTTTCTTTGGTGACATACATTTCTGAGATTTTGGCGGTAGCTCCGATTCCGCTACCGGTAAAATCTAATATAAAAAATTCCAAAGTCTTTTAACAGAAAAGTAGATAATTATCTGCATTACAAAGAATTCCACTTCCAGAAAAAAAAAAAAAAAAACATAAATCACTACAGATTTCAATTAAAAGTATACAGTGTTTCCTTTTACAGTAAAGGTATGACTGAGGCTAGCTAGGGTAAAGTACATACCTAGCATGAACCAGGCCCTGGGTTCAATCCCCAGCACCACAGAAAAGATAAATGAATAAAAGTATGACAACTACAGAAAATGTAATTTATCTACAACCTTCCAAGAATACATTCATTTTATAAAGTTAAATACAAATAACTACATCCATATTATCTCACTGGATTTATATAAAAGTCCTACAAAACAGGCAACTTTAAGGATAAGAAATAAAAACTCAGAAAAGATTCAGTAACCTGAACAAAGCTTCACTGATAGTAACTAATCGAGCAGAAACTAGAACAAGATGGAATTATCTTACCAATCAGAATTCAAGTCTGTTTCCACTTAAATGTATAGTTTTCATTTACTGATTCAATAACAATTTACCAAATATATACTGTATTAAGCACTGTTCTTGAATGCTGGAGATACAGTAATCATCAAGACAAAAAATATGACTTTATAGTGCTTATACATTAGTAGGAGAAATGGACAATACACAAAACAAATATACAATATGCCAGACTGGCACAGTAGAAGGTGAATAAATTATAAACTACTAAGGACAAACAGTAGTAAGAAAGGTAGAAAATACAGGGTGCTATTTTGTATATGGTGGTCAGAAAAGGTTTTGATGAGCTGTTATTTGACCAGAGACCTAAAAAAGAAGTATGAGAGCCAGCCGCGGAGATATCTAGAGGAAGACTGTTCCAAAGAGATGGAACAGATGAAGTACAATTACTAAGTGTTCTGGTTTTGGTATTGGGCATTTAAGCAAGGGGCATTTGACCACTGAGCTCCATCCCCAGCCCTTTTTATTTTCAGACTGGGTCTCACTTAGTTGCTTAGGGCCTCCCTAAGTTGCTAAGACTGATCTTGAACTTAGAATCCTCCTGTCTCAGCCTCTCATTGCAATTACTAAGTTTGAGATGCATCTGAGACATGTGAAAAGGAACATCAAGGAAGCTACCAGGATTATGAGTGTGGAATTCAGGTGTAGAGCAAAGCTTGAGCTATTTACAGCTAGGAAATCAGATAAGAACACCTTGAAAGCAAGTGAAGAGAGAAGAAAAAAACCAAGGACATTTAAATTAGAAGACTGACCTAAGAAGTAGTTAAAAACAGAGACTTAGGGTTAGGGTTGTAGTTCAGTGGTAGGGCACTTGCCTAGCACATGTGGGGCACCTGGTTCCATCTTCAGCTCCACGTAAAAATAAATAAATAAAAGTACTTGATGAACCCAGTCTAATTCCATCTTAAGATTGAGAGTCATCTCATCACAAAGTCATGAAAAGTTCTTTTTTACTATAAACAGTACTGTGTCCCTCTACACCTAAAAATAAAAACAGTCAACAAGGGAAAGGTCAAGAGAGTGCCATTTCAGATGTAAAGTTAAAAAAAAAAAATTCCAGGAAAGACGTGATCAGTCGTAACAAGTTCTGTAGAAGGTCAATTAAGAAGACTGCTATTTGACGATAGGATTTAGGAATTTGGATATGGCACTCTGTTTTTAAAAAAAAGGAACACAAATTCTTTACAACAAATTCTTTGACATGGGACTCTATTACACCACCCTTGAGTTTGGGCTTAGATTTGTGAGTTGCTTTGCTAATAGAACTCCAGCAAACATACACAAGATCAGGTTTGCAAAGTGCTTGTACACTGGGGCTTCCCTCTTTTTGGCTACTTGGAACTCTTTTTCCATTATGAGAATAAATATGCTGGAGATGAAACGAATGGTCATTGCCCCAGCTGTTATCACATCACAAGACACTAAGGATGTCATTTTAACCAAGAAAGCCAGCCAGGTCAGCCCAACTAAAACCAATCCACAGAATTAAAGACAAATAAGATGGTTTTAATTCTAAACCACCAGGTTTGGGGGTTGATAAAGGAGAGGATATTGTTAACAGGTAAGAGCTATTTCAATCGAGTAGTAGGCATGGAAAGCTGACTAGAGTTTTGATTAAAATGAATGGATAGAAAGAAAGGAATATGAGACCTTAGGATTACATCAGCTCAGCTTTTGAGGCTTCTCTGTTACACTGTTTACTAGAAGTTCCCTACTTACTTTCAAAGTGCCTAGAAACAGGAATGGTAGAACAGTGGCAAAGTCCTTTTACTGAAAAGCTTTCTTTGGTGCTTCCAGTTATACCCAACCCAGGCACACCTCCACACAAAACATACAGAGGATAGAGGAGTAGGGGAACTATATACTCCACTGTTTCATTGACCTCACATTTTACCAATAAATTGCACCCTATATTCACACCACCAGTCACTGAAGAGTGCATGTACACAGACAAGAATTTCTCTTTACAAGGCACATAACCATCTCTTTTGACAAGCCTTAGTGTGCTCATTCTTTTCATCTTCCAAGTAAATTCTCTATCTGACCAAGAACTATAATCATATACAAAACATCTGTAAAATTTTTTTAAAAACAACTTTTTAAAATGTTAGTAATATGTAAATAACTTACTTGGCAATCCGCAGTTTCCCAACTTCACCTCTTCCAGGGGCTTTAGCCCATTGCTGTGACAAATATTTAGGAACCTAAAATGAAGTGAAACATTTTACAGGTGATGAGAATGGGGTACTCCAGGATTTATAACTTATCTAGAGTTAAATAATTAGTAAATGATAGAGCCAGGATTCGGATCTAGGCAGCATAGCTCCAGGATCTGCATTCTTCACCCAATACATTATATTGTGTCTATAACTGTACTCATGCAATTAGAAGGAACTTAATTTTAATAAAGAAAAATGAAATAAAATGCTGAATGTCTATTATATACCTAACCTTGAATCTTTTAAGAAGTAGTATGGACTACATTACATACCTTTAAAGTTATCCTATTATGAAGAGTAAAAAAGATACTATATGTAAAGTTTAAAGTACAATGCCTTATGCGACGCAAGTAGTCAATGAATGTTATGTGTCATTATTTCTCACAATAATCTTAGAATGATAACATGAACATGAATGCATAATTGAGCCAGAGGCAGATGCCAAAACTGGGGGGGGATGGGGGAATCTATGTGGCAATATTTCATTTAAAAAAATGAAATTTAAAAAGGAAAAGAAAAAAACGCTTGACTATTAAATAAATTGCAGTACCTTGAGTATAGTAAAAATTCAAAAACAGAGGGTAAAAAGAAGAACCTGATTGTATTTGTTCAATTATGTATGCATTCTTTACACTAGAACATATTGAATTACTGCTGTGTATCAAACAATATACCAGAGGTTGGGAAAAGAGGAAGGAAGAAGGGAGTCAAACAGCATCAAGGATCATGCCAGACATTTCATATTCACTATCACGTTTAATCCTTCCAATTAACTATAAAATCACCATCATTCTCCTCATTCTACAGACAAAAACTGAATCTAAGAAGGTTGAAACAATATAGTTAGCTAGTATCAGACATAAGGCTTGTTTCTAGTTTGATCTGATATTCTCTTACTGCCCCACACTGCCTTCCCTAGGGGTACCAACAATAAGAAAAGTATGTAAAAAAAACTAGAGGAAAAAGGACTTTGAAGATTCTATTATCTTAACATGTCAGCTTCGCTGCACACTACTCAAACAAGCTTAAAGGATTTGGCAAAAGCCTTATGGTAATTGTATCTATCCATTAGGTATCCTTTGATCATGGGTGAAAAGAAAACCTACTTATAGAGTATTTATTGGTCCAAGACAACCAGCATTAAGGGCTTGATTAAAGGCTCAAATATTATCATGAGGACTCACTCTTTCACTGTCTTTCAACTCTTTTCCCCTCCACCCATGTTGACTCAATTCTCAAGATGGCTGAAGCAACTCCAAAACAGCAAAAGTCTCCTTCCCAAGTGGCAATTACTTCCTTGGGTATATTTTCACAGGCTAGCCAGAGTTGATGACATCTTTAGAAAGGGGCAGTAAACACCATTAGAATCACAAAGATTGAAAACAGGGAGTACTAGTCACCATAAGGAAAATCCAGGTGCTATTACTATGTCAAGGTACGTAGATGCTGATTAGTAAACTATAGATGGTGCTGGAAAAACTGGGTATGCATGTGTGGAAGAATGAATTGATATGTAAAGTCCAAAAACAATGTGACTACTAGAATAAAACACAGGGAAACACTATAAGACACTGGAATAGGTAAGGATTTTTTTAAAAAAGACCCTAACAGCACAGGAAACAAATGGAAATACAGGCAAACAGAAACATGTCAAACTAAAAAGCTTCTATACAGCAAAGAAAATAATTAACAGAGTGAAGAAACAGTCTGTAGAATGGGGGGAGGGACTGCAAACCATACATCTAACAAGAAAAGATGAGAAACTTAAAAAAAAATCCTTAATAGCAAAGAAATCTAATTGTAAATTTGGTAGTAGAGCTAAGTAGATATTTCTCAAAACAAGATTTACAAATGGACAACCAGTATATGAAAAAAAATGCTCAATATCACTAATCATCAGGGAAATGCAAATCAAAACAATGAGATATCACCTTACTTTAGTAAGAATGATTATAAACAAAAAGACAAAAGATAAGAGTTTGAAGATGTTGTGAAAAAGGAACCCTTGCACACTGTTGACAGGAATGTAAGTTAATACAGTCATTACAGAAAACAACACAGAAATTTCTCAAAATATTAAAAACAAAACTATTAAATATATGATCCATCAATCCCACTCCTGGGTATATATCCAAAAGATATGAAAGCAGTATGTCAAAGAAACATCTTTACTCCCATATTTACTGCAGCAGTATTCAAAATAACCAAAAAATGAAATTAACCTAAGAGCCCAGCAATTAATGAATGGTTAAAGAAAATGTGGTACATACACCCAATGGAATATACTCAGGCATAAAAATGAATGTGACAACCTGGATAGAACTGGAAATCATTTTGTTAAGTAAACTAGGCAAAGACAGAAAAGTACTGCATGATGTTATTTACATGTGAAATATTATAAAAGTTGATCTGATAAAAATTGAGAGAATAGAGGTTACCAGAGGCTGTGAAGAGCAGGGGAGATGGATGAGCAAAGTTCAACTTTGGATGAGGAAAGGTACTCATTCTGAGTTACAGGTCAGAAGTTAGTTCTAGTATGCTATTTGAAGAGTGGAGTGACTACAGATATCAATTGTGTACAGTATTATTTCAAAAAAGAAGAAAGGATTTTGAATGTTTTCACCATGAAGAAGTAATAAATGAGAAGATAGATATGTTTAACTGATTACACAATGTACACATGTACTGAAACGTATGGTACTGTATAATATCCATAATCTTTGTTTTTATGTATTTGCTTAAAATTTTAATAAAAAATAAATGAGAAACAAAAAAGGTGAGGAAGCAAATGTTCACAACTAAATACAAGATCTCTACAAGTACTGTTCAAAGTCAAATAAAATCTTTAAAATCTTGGACTACGTAAATTATTACCTTATGGCCTCAAATCTTGACATACTACCTTCACAAGTAAGTTCTTGCTTCTTATTTTGTCTTTGATTTTTAACTCTAGCGAACCTTCACACTAATTACTCCAATGCAAAAGGAAAACTGCCTTTTCTAGAAGCAGTCCACTCTACTAATCACAAGCCACATTCCCTAGTAAAGACATCAGGGATAAGATGGTATCTTTTCTTTAT
Source organism: Marmota marmota marmota (assembly GCF_001458135.2). Lineage (NCBI taxonomy): Eukaryota > Metazoa > Chordata > Mammalia > Rodentia > Sciuridae > Marmota > Marmota marmota. Next base: position 41,279,247 of record NW_025999932.1, read on the forward strand.
CATATTCCTAGGCAATGGTTCAAATAAACCCTATTTCAAGATACCTAAGGCCTTCCATAATCTGCATTTCAAGTATCCCTTATCCTGTATTTCAAGCACCAAATCTGACCATGATCTCCTAACTTCTCAGCTCTTTCCTCAGTACTTTGTGTCCAATAATTCTTCCATCTTTTCAATTCACTAACATCTTTTCACTGTTCCCCATCTGCTTAAGCCTCACTTCCCTCTTTAACGGGCCTAGATTTCATGGCCAGTCAATATAATTATAATCATTTCCTTCCATGCTCCCTCCACCAAATGCCCTGGCAGAACCTTAATCCTTATTAAAGCCTTATCATCTTTCCATATTTGCATCTGAGCAGCTGAAGAAACATAATCCTGCTAACTGGTCTCACTTTAAATACATGACATTAAACCCTGGGTGATGTCTGGCAAATTAAACTCTTCTCCCTAGTCAATTCACTCCCAAACTCCAGATGATTCCAAAGTTCACTTCTCAAATCTACAACACCTCTTTCTTTCCCCTCCCTCCATGCTGATAATCTAACTTCCTCTTCCACAAAGGAAAGACAAAAGAAAAAAGCTGAGTCTACCATTTAGCCACAGGTATTTTTATGCTGCTTTCCCCATTTTAAAACAACAGATGAACTATGGCCAATCCCTCTACTTGTGCACATTCCATCTCTCTTCCCGTTGTCTAATCAAGGACATCTTTCCTTCAATTCTACCTTTTCATTTCCATCAGAATAATAATAGCAGCTAACAGTACATACTAAATGTGGCAGAAAGACTCTAAGTTGGCTCACAATGACTCCCCTGTGCTGATATCATACACTTGTGTAATCCATTTTCCTTATAGACCTGAAACACATGGCAAAGGATGGGATGTCATTTCTCTGATTGGGTTACATTACAACTGTGCTTTCTGTCTTGCTTCTCTCACTGTTTTCTCACTTTGCATGCCTTGATTATGCAAGCGGCCCTGTCAGAGAGGTCCACATGGCAGGGGGAAAAAAAAAACAACTAGGAGCAGGCTCTAGCCAAATGCAAGCTAAGAATTATGATTCTAGGCCCAACAACCCAGAGGTTGTTGTTCATGTGGCCAACAGCCACATGAACTTGGAAAGATCCTTCTCTAATCAAGACTTCATGTGAGAATATGGCAATGGCTAACACTTTGTATCTGTCAGAGACTGCGAAGCAGAAGAACAAACTAAGAGCATGTCAGGACTCCTGATCCACACAAACTGTGAAATAATTATTGTGTTTAAAACTATGAAATGTATGGTGATAAGTTACACAGCAGTAGATAACTAATACATTAAATGACAAGCACTCTTCTAAATGCTTTTAAATATATTAACTATTTAATACATAATCCTATTATTTTTTCCATTTTATAAGCTAGGAAACTGAGGAACAGAAAGATTAATTAATTGCTCAAAATCACACACCTACTAAGGGAAGACTTTACAATCCTTTTTACCCACTGTCCCATTTCTCTGCCCCTCTTATATCAAAACTCCTTGAGAAAATTCTTCATGTTGGCCATCTATACCTACTTCTATAAGGTGATATATATGGCCCTTACTCTCCTAAGCTGCTTTGGCAAGTCTGTTTCATCAAATAGCTAGTTCCCCCAACTACTACTCATCAAAGTCTTATTTCTCCCAGAGTAAAACCAATTTAGGGGCACTGTACTGGACACTGCAACTTGACATCCATATTTAGCACATCCCTTTAGCACTGAAGGCCTATTCCCCCAACTGCTGGGAATGTGGCCAGCAGATAGCTCTTTACTGTTAGCATTTTTTAAATAGCCTGCCCTGGGATGTAGCTCAGTGGCAGACTGTTTGCTTAGCATGCTCATGGCCCTGGGTTCAATTCCCAATATCTATCTCTATTTCTCTCTCTCTCTCTCTCTCTCTCTCTCTCTCTCTCTCTCTCACACACACACACACACACACACACACACACAGTCATTCACTGAAAAAAGCCCCCTGCCCAAGGTCATGCCGTCCTCTCAGAGCAAATCACCACATGCAAAAATCGGTGAGCATGGGGTACAGTTCATGATGACTCAGGGCAGCTCTAGAGGCACCCTGTGGAATCAGCCTTGGCCCTCACTGAGGCTGTACTACAACCTCTGCCCAAAGCTGCTTAAATCCTTTCTTTTCAGAAGTGTGAACTCCAAGAGCACTCCCTAATAAAACCTGGCATGCTAATCTCCATCTCAGAATCTGTTGGTAAAGATGGCGCCCGGAGTGCTTCTCTCCCGGGAGCTCAGGTCCATGACGCACTGAAGGTGCGCAAACCATCACCTCCAATCCCTGTGAATGGCGCAAACTTTGAATGGCGCACCTCCAATCCCTGAAGTGGTGTGAACTCTCAGCCAATGAACAAGTAACAGCCCATTCACCTTGCTCCTCCTCATCCTGTGTTAAGCCCATAAATATCAGCACCCTGTTCGTGTTAGTTCTCTTACTCTTACTCTCTTACTCCCTCTCCTCTCTCTCCCCCCTCCCCTCTTTCCCCCCCTTCCGCCTCTCCTCTCTCTCTCTCTTCCCCTCTATCTTCTCTCTCTCTACTCCATTCTCTTCTGCAACTGACTGTTAGGGTCCTGCTAATAAAATCTTGGACAGGTAAACGGTTGTTTTGGCTTGTTGAGTTTATGGAGCTTTTCCATCGTCCTTTACATTGGTGCCGAAACCCGGGACGGGGATCCTCATCGCTCAAGGAGGAACCCCATTCCCAAACTCCAAGCCCAACCGTTCCTGTCGCAGTCCACTCCTCTGATCACCTGCCTGACACCCACCACCAGCCTGCAGATTGGTGAGTTCCCCCACTCCATGAGCGCCTGAACCCTAACTCACCAGAACGAGGGAATTGGCCGTTGAGTGTCCAGCAATCCCTCCAGATGTGTTTTAGGGGGGGAATGCACCCCACCCAGACCCATCAGGGTCGTGGTGGACCCCAGGCGCTCTGCTAGGACACCCCTGGGAATCGACCGCCTGGGACGTAGGATTAATTCTCTCTAACTCCTCCATCTCTCTTCACTCTTATCTCCCGTGGACAGGTTAGTGTTATTGCTACAGCCCATCTCACCAGAGTCCGGAACTCCGTTCCCCCCGGAACTCCGTTCCCGATTCTCTCTTTCCAGTCGAAAAACTTTCCTGACGTCAGGTTGCCTGCGGCCCCGGCCCCATTTGGATCTCACAGATCGCACTTCACTGGTGATGACCGGGTAGTGCCCTCTGTATTTCCTCGCAGTGGTCGGTCATTTTGGAGATGCCCACTTGATCCTCTGTTCGCCCTGAGCTTCCAGGAAGCTTTTTTCTGGCCCGGGATTTCTCTCTGTTCCTCTCTCTCTTTCTCTGACTCCCATCTTGCCCTCCAGCATGGAAACTTCCTTGTCCCTCCGGGCCAATTCTCCCTTGCGGTGCCTCTTAGATAATTTGAAAACCCTGAGCCTGGCCACTGATATTAAACTGAAAAGGCTTATAAAATTCTGTACCCAGGACTGGCCTACATAACCCTTAGACAACCAAAACGTTTGGCCCACATGTGGGTCTCTGGATCCCAATTTACTCCGGGATCTTTTAATTACTGTGAGCAATCAAAGAAGTGGAACGGGATTCCTTATGTGGAGGCTTTTTCCTTGCTTCGATCTCATCCAAATCTCTGCACCCAATGCAAGCCTCAACAGCTACTCCTTGCTCTCAAACCTCCTTCCTCCTCTTCTCCACTCTCTGCCTCCACACCTTCTCCTCCTCCTTCCTCTTCTCTGCTCTCCACCTCCACTTTCCACCCAGCTGATGAACCGCCTCCATACTGCTCTCCCCTGCCCTCAGCCCCACTTTCCCCACTTTCACCTCCTCCCACTTCCCCGTCTTCTATATCTATAGCTTCTTCTTTGGACACTCCTCCTCCTCTTCCTCCTGATACTTCCACACAAACTCCTCCCACTTCCGTTCCTTCCATCCCAGTCCCTCCACCTCACTTTGGTCCACCAACCACCCATTCAGCCACCCGTTCACGCACTAATACAGCACCTAACCCACAAGTCACCACATCTCATCACCTGACTCAAACTCCCTTCGGGAGGTCGCTGGGCCGGACGGGATTTTAAGGGTTTATGTTCCTTTTTCTATGCTTGACCTTTCCCAAGTAGAAAAAGAATTGGGATCTTACACTGCAAACTCTGTCTCTTATCTTAAAGGTTTCAATACTTCACTCAAGCCTATAGCCTCACCTTTCATGATCTCTATATGATTCTATTTGCAGAGTATTTGCAATACTCTCCTCCCTGAGGAAAGGAGAGGGTCTGGGACCAGGCTAGGGCGTATGCAGACCAAGTTCATCAGACTAATGCCCACCATCCCTTAGGGGCCCAGGTGGTTCCAGACCAAGACCCCCATTGGGATTATAATGACCTCCAAGACCTGGGACATAGGGATCACCTTATTACCTGTCTGATAGCTGGCCTAAAGGTGGCAGCACAAAAGGCTATTAACTTTGATAAACTCCAGGAAGTCGTCCAGGAGAAAAATGAAAACGCCTCAGCCTTCCTAGACTGACTAACAAAGGCTCTCCTTCAGTACACTAATTTGGACCCTGAATCCCCAGATGGGACGCAACTTCTTATGACCTATTTTTTTCTTACAAAGCTACCCCGACATCCGGGCAAAGCTAAAAAAATTAGAGAGGGGACCCTTGACTCCTCAGACTGAGGTGTTGGCCATGGCCTTCAAGGTCTATCACAACAGAGATGAAAGAGCAAAACGCCAAAAATGCCAGATTTTGGCCCAGGTGTTACAGGGCTCCTTCCAACCTATGGAAAGGGGGAGACAACAACCCCCAAAACGAGGACCCTCTGGGCCCTGCTTCCAACCTATGAAAAGGGGGAGACAACAACCCTCCAACAAGAACCCCCTGGGCCCTGCTTTAAGTGTGGTGATGAAGGACATTGGGCTAGAGCTTGCCCTACCCCAGGACACCGCCCAGACAGTGCCCCAGATGCAGACATCCTGGCCACTGGGGATCCAAATGCCCCAATTCCCAGACGGGAGCTGAGGTCAGTCACCCCGCCAGTGACTTGCTGGGCCTAGCAGCCAAGGATTCACGGGGCCCTGGGTCTTCTGTCCCAACCTATTCAATCACCAAGCAGGAACCCAGGGTGGTTATCCGAGTGGATGGGCATCCTATAAACTTTTTGGTAGACACCGGGGCCACATTCTCGGTTCTGAGAGTTTTGGGGAACTACCTATCCCTCTGAATCTCCTATTGTTGTGGTAGGAGGTCAAACCATCATCCCATGCAGAACTCCTCCCCTCACATGCTCCTTATCTGAGTTCTCCTTTTCACACCATTTTTTGGTTATGCCTCAGTGTCCGGTCCCCTTGTGGGGAAAGAGATATATTATCTTGAAGGCCCCCATAACCTTACCCTTATTGTCCTCCCCTACTTATATCTTCATCATGGCTTTACTCCCCGACGAAGAAGAGACTTTACCCCCTTGTGTCGGGTGTGGAGACCCCAGCGACCACTAGAACACACATTTTCCCCTCCCCTGTAAAATGGTAGATCCAACTGTATGGGATACTGAAACCCCATCCTCTGCAAATCGCTCTCCCGTGGAAGTGCATCTTAAAGACCCTAATCACTTCCCAAACCAGGCTCAATATCCGATGCCAACTGCCAGTCTTAAGGGCCTAAAGCCAATCATTCAGAGCTTACTAAGAAATAATATATCCATTCAATACCCCAATTTTAGCAGTAAAAAAGCCTAATGGAACATACCATTTGGTGCAGGACTTAAGGTTAATAAATTCTTCAACCAGTCCCATACATCCCCTGGTTCCAAACCCTTATACTATCCTTTCCTCCATTCCTGCAAACTCCACCTGTTTTTCAGTTATTGATTTTAAAGATGCCTTCTTTTCGATTCCACTATCTTGACTCTTCCCAAGACATATTTGCCTTCACCTGGACTAATCCAGAAACTAGACATTCCCGACAATTAACCTGGACTGTCCTGCCCCAGGGGTTTCGAGACAGCCCACATATTTTTGGACAAGTCCTCACTGGAGATCTTGAGGATTTTTTCCCTCTATGCCCCGACTCAACCCACCTACAATATGTTGATGAGCTCCTCCTCTGCAGTCCCTCATTAGAAACCTCAAAGTCGGACACAGCTACCCTTCTGAATTTTCTTGCTCACCGAGGATATAGGGTTTCTCCGCAAAAGGTGCAGCTCTCTGTCTCTCTCTGAGGTTGTTTACTTAGGGTTCCACATTTCCCCAGGAAAGAAAGCTATCACAACCGATAGAAAAGGCCTTATTGAAAGCCTTCCAATACCAAAAACTAAAGAGGAGATTCTCTCGTTCCTGGGTCTGGCAGGCTATTTTAGGGCATGGGTACCAAATTACTCATTACTTACCAAACCATTATATGATATAGCAAAGGGGAACAAGCATGAGCCCTTGTTACTTTCAGCACCACATTTCAGAAACCTCCAGAAGGCCCTCTTACAAGCACCGGCTCTACACCTGCCAAATGTTAATAGGCCTTTTACTCTCTATGTTCATGAAAACAAAGGGTAAGGCTTGGGGGTGCTGGGACAAATGTATGAGCCCACCTTTGCTCTGGTGGCATACCTTTCAAAACAGTTAGATCCAACTGCCCGGGGATGGGCTCCTTGTCTCCGCGCCCTAGCGGCCTCCTATGTTTTATTAAAGGAATCACAAAAGCTTACCTTTGGAGCCCAAATCACTCTCACCTCCCCTCATCACCTCAAGGACTTGCTACCATACAAAGGACTGCAAACCTTCCCTCCCTGTCGAATTCTCTCTCTCTTGGTCTCTTTCCTCTAAGACTCCTCCGTGTCCTTCCAAACCTGCTCCCCTCTCAACCCGGCAACTCTGTTATCCATTCAGGCTCAAGGTCAAACACAGTCCCCAATACATAAATGCAGGGAAATTCTAGAAAACTTCCTCCCATGCCCAATTAATATCACTGAGGGACCTCTAGACCAACCTGATTATACCTGGTTCACTGATGGCAGCTCCTTTATGCGTGAGGGGATCAGAAAAGCTGGATATGCCATAGTGTCCCTATCACGAGTAATAGAAGCCAATCCCCTGCCTGCAAATACCACCAACCAACAGGCTGAGCTGGTAGCTGCAACGCGAGCCTGAGAATTGGCAGCAGGGAAAAATCTTATACTTTATACTGATTCCAAATATGTTTTCCACGTTCTTTTATCTCATGAGGCATTTTGGAAGGAGAGAGGTCTCCTGAACTCAAAAGGGCACCTCTTTAACCAATTCCACATACATCACCCAGCTATTACAAGCCTCCCAGCTTCCTAAAAAACTTGGAGTTGTCCATTGCAGATCACACCAAAATGACTCCTCCCCAGTCACACAGGGGAATTCAAAAGCAGATCAGGCAGCCAGGTCAGCCGCCCTTTCAGACCCCATTGGATCCCTCATTGCCATGGGCTCTCCATTATTACCCAATAACGGAGACCCACCTAAACATGCCCTCTTTACTTACCTCCACTCCATTTTCCACACCAGTCCTCAGACTCTCAAAACCTTTCTCCACTCTTTCTTTACTCTGACTCCCCAGGATAAAGAAGTGATACAGCAAATCACAGCCTCATGCCAGATATGCAAAAGAGTGAATTCCAATACATCTTTAAAACCTGGAACCTTCCCTTCTCATCAGGCTAGGGGCCATATTCCCAGGGCAGATTGGCAAATCGACTTTACCAACATGCCCAGAGTAAAAAATTTCAAATACATACTAGTTTTAATAGACACATTCTTGGGTTGGGTAGAGACCTTCCCCACCTCAAATAAGCGGGCTACCACAGTTGCTAACATCCTCCTAACTGAAGTAATCCCTCAGTTTGGGATGCCTGCTTCAATCCAATCTGAGTTTGTCTCTCAAGTAACCCAGAATGTGGCAAAGACATTGTCCATCCCATGGCACCTTCATTTTCCCTGTCGCTCCCAAGCCTCAGGTAAGGTTGAGCAAGCGAACCTCACAATGAAAGACATCATAACAAAACTATCTTTAGAGACTCATTTAGATTGGGTTAAACTCCTCCCTCTTGCCCTACTAAGCATGAGGGCTTTACCAAAAAAAAAGCCATCCCTTGCTTCCCCCTTTGAGATAATGTATAGTCGTCCCCTTCTCCCCCCAGGAATCTCACCAGAGCCTTGGTCCCTCCCCGACCAATATGCTCTTCCCCTTCTCTTCCTTATACGCTATGGAAGCAACAAGATTTGTTGCTTCTGGATCCAGAGAACTCAGCTGCCTCCTTTCCGCTCAAACCAGGAGAATGGGTCTTCCCCAGGGGAAAGATCCCCCCTAACCCCCAAATGGGAAGGGCCATTACAGGTAGTCCTGTGTACACCCAATGCTGCAAAACTCCAACAGGAAGGAAAGAAACTAACTCCCTGGATTCATATTTCTAGGTTAAAACCAGCGACAAGCCCTCCAGAGGACAATCCCACTACAGCTCCCAACCTTGCAGGACCCACACAATTGCCCAGATTTACCTGTGAGATAACCAGATTTACCTGTGAGATAACCAGATAACCTTCTCAAGCTCTGTTTTTCACAGTCACGCACCACCCTTCATCCCATTCCGGAGAAGTACATACATAAGAATGGGCCTCCTGATAGGATCTAGGAACCCACAGCAACACAGTACACCCATACCCTCTTTAGAAATCAGCAATTGGCACAACAATCCTATTGGGACCTCTTTACAAACCCCGTCAGCTGCTGGATTCTCTCGATACTGGGACCTCTAGTTGGTCTTTTTATTCTGTGCCTTCCTTCCTTGCATTTTAAAATTCCTTCAAGGACAAATTAACAAAATCTCTAACCAAACTTTCAATCAGCTCCTCTTCAGGGATTTCCAGCTACTTGCCAATGAGCCGGATGACATGAACATCCAGTCATCCCAAGAAACCTCCACCAAGTGGCTGAAAGATGAAGATACCGAATGACAACTCCACCAAAGGGCCATCTCTACCATGCCAAAAAAAATAAGCCCTTGGTTTTCAGCTTTATGTTCTAATCTGCCTTCTCCCTGGCATAAGCTTTTTTCTACCAGCCCTACAGACTGGATGACATGCCAGAAATTAATGCTATTTCTTTTCATAGTTGCAGGGCACATTCATGACACAAATGAGAATAGTGATACAATATACCGGAACCTCTGGGATGCTATGAAGACAATTTTTTTTTATAACTTAATTTTATTTTTATGTGGTGCTGAAGATCAAACCCAGCGCCTCACTCAAGCTAGGCAAGCTTTCTACTACTGAGCCACAACCCTTGCCCCTATGAAGACAATTCTAAGAGGAAAGTTCAGCTATGAGTGCCCACATAAAAATTTTTGAAAAATCCCAAATAAACAAGCTAATTATGAATTTTAAGGTCCTTGAAAAGAACAAACCAATTCCAAAACCAGTAGAAGGAAGGAAATAGTTAAAATCAGAGCTGAAATCAATGAACTTGAGAATAAAAAAACAATTCAAAGAATTGATGAAACAAATAGATGACTTTTGAAAAGATAAACAACATTGATAAGACCTTAGCTAAACTATCCAAAAGAAAAAGGGAGAAAAACCAAATTAATACAATTAGAGATGAAAAAGGAGAAATCACCACAGACATCTCAGAAATCCAGCAGATAATTAGGGACTATTTTGAAAACATACACTCCAATAAATTGGAACACCTAGAAGAAATGGACACATTTCTAGACAAATACAATGTGCCAAACAGAATCAAGAGGACTTGAAAACCTACAAAGACCAATAACTTGTAATGAGATACAAGCAGTAATAAAAAAACTTTCCAAAAAGAAAAGCCCAGGGCCAGATGGATTCTCAGCTGAATTCTACCAAAACTTTTAAGAAGAACTAATGCCAATAGAAATATAAAGGAACAGAATACTTCTAAATTCATTCTATAAAGCCATATCACACTCATAGCAAAACCAGATAAGTACACTTCAGGGGAAAAAACTTCAGACCAATATACCTGATGAACTTAGATGCAAAAACATTTAATAAAATATTAGCAAATCATGTTCAACAACATACTAAGATTCCAGAGATGCTGTTTTGGTGTGAACTGATCAATACAATCAATAAGTTACTAATACTGGTTGTGTAAAGCAATTGCTGTGGTAAAACTACTTGATCACTCTTTGCTGGAGTAGCAAGAATGGAGTCACTATGGCTATATGAACAAACAGGTGTGACGGTAGGAACTCCATCTCAGCTATTCTAGACCCCACTTTAGTTTTTCTGTTATTGCCCTGTGAAGAGACAGCTGCAGGACCCATTTCTAAGAAAACAAAATGAAAGCCATTTTCTGCTAAATTCAAAAAAACATTGTTTTCTGTACTTTGTACCCCACAAAATGTACTCAACCCAGGATATGGTAGTCTTGGTGACCCAAGATTTTAGTAGATTCTCGCCCCCACTAACCACCTACTCAAACCCAGGATATGGTTGTCTTAACACCTGCTTAAACCCAAGATGCAGTTGTCTTGAGTTGCTCTGCTAACTGCTGTTTTAGCTTCTATGACTGACTTGCTTGCATGATGCTAAGGAAAAGTCCCTGAGCTGTGGTTTTCATCCTTAAATTCCCAAGAAATTTGCTGTTCTACCACAGAGTAAGGCCACAAAATTGCTGTTCTCCCATAGAGCTTCAGTCTCTAAGGGAAGCAGTCCTTGGCCAGGTAATAAAGCTCTCTAATTTGTTTCAAATTCAAGTCTTTGAGAGCTTTCTGAGCAGTCTCCCTATAACAATGCAAGGATGGTTCAATATACCAAAATAAATAAATATAATTCAGTAATCTCAATAGATGTAGGCCTTCAACAAAATTCAGCTACCATTCATTAAAAAAAAATGAAGAAACAGTGACAGAAGAAGCCTACCTCAACATCTCAAAGGCTATATATGAAAAACCCACAGCAAACCTCTTTGTAAATGGGGGAAAACTTAAAACATTTCCTTTAAAATATCTGTGCCAAGACAAAGATATCTATTCTCACCACTCCTGTTTAATATAGTGCTAGAAATTCTAGCCAGAGAAATTAGGCAAGGGAAGGAAATAAAAGATAATAGAAAAAATAGAAAAGGAAGAAGTCAAATGATCACTGTTTGCAGATGATATGATCCTGTACTTAGAAGATCCAAAAAATTCCATCAAAAAGACTTCTAGAGCTAATAAATTTGGCAAAGTAGCAGGTTACAAAATTAACATACAAAAATCAATAGCTCTCCTATATACCAACAATGAATCCACTGAGAAAGAAATCAGGAATAAATTCCATTTACAACAGCCTCAAACAAACAAACAAATACCTAGGAATAAATCTAACCAAGGAGGTGAAAGACCTCTACAATGAAAACTATATAACACTGAAGAAAAAAATTAAGACTTCAGAAATGAAAAGATTTCCCATATTCATGGATAAGCAGAATTAATAATGTTAAAATGGCCATACTACCAATACAGATTTAATACAATTCCCATCAAAACACCAATGACATTCTTTACAGAATTAGGGCGGGGGAAAAGTCCTAAAGCTCATTTGGAAGAATAAAAGACTCAGAATAGCCAAAGCAATTTTAAGTCAAAAAGAAAAAAAATCAATGCTAGAAAAAAAAATAAAAATAAAAAAGCAATGCTGGAGGCGTCACAATACCTGACTTCAAATTACAATAAAGCTATAACTGCATAACTGCATAACTATAACTGCATGGTACTGACATAAAAACAGACAGAGACCAATGGCACAGAAGACCCAGAAACAAACCTGTACATCTACAGTCATCTGATCCTTGATAACAGTGCCAAAAACATACCCTGGAAAACAAGACAACCTTTTTAACAAATGGTACTGAGACAACTGGTTATCCATGAGTAAAAGAATGAAAACAGAACCTCATCTCTAACCCTGCACAAAAATCAACTCAAAATGTATCAAAGATCTCAGAATCAGACCAGAAACTATGCAACTCCTAGAAGAAAAAGGAGGGTCAACACTCCAGCTTTTAGATACAGGCAATGACTTTCTCAACAGGACCTCTAAAGCTCAGGATATAATACCAAGAATTAATAAATAGGACAGCATCAAATTAAAAAGCTTTTGCACTGCAAAGAAAACAATTAGGATTGTGAAGAGAACCTACAGAATAGGAAAGGATCTTTGTTAACTACTCTTCTGACAGAGTTAATATCTAAGCATGTATAAAGAGCTCAAAAGACTTTATTAAAAAATCAAATTACCCAATTAATAAATGGGCAAATTAACTAAACAGATACTTCTCAAAAAAAAAAAACAACAAAATACAGTAGCAAACAAATACATGAAAAAATGTTCAACATCATTAGCAATTAGGGAAATGCAAATCAAAACTACACTGCGATTTCATCTCACACCAGTCAGAATGGCAATCATCAAGAATACAAATAATAACAAATGCTGGATAAGATATGGAGAAAAAGGAACATTCTTACACTGTTGGTGGGACTGTAAATTAGTACAACCACCATGGAAATCAGTATGAGGCTCCTCAAAAGACTAGGCATGAAACCACCACATGACCCAGTTGAACCACTTCTTGGTATTTACCCTGAAGAATTAAACTCATCATACTATTGTGATACATGCATCACAATTCACAATAGCCAAACTATAGAACCAGCCTAGGTAGGTGTCCATCAACGGATGAATGGATAAAGAAAATGGGTATTTATTTATTTATGGGTATTCAGCCATAAATAAAAATGAAATTATGGCATTTTCGGTAAAATGGATGGAACAAGAGAACATCATGGTAAGCAAAATAAGTCACGCTCAGAAGGTTAGGGGTCCTATGTTTCTCTCATATGCAGAAGCTAGAGAGGAAAAAGGAAAACAAAGATGGATATAGATCTCCTAAAAATCAAGAGATCAGTGGAAGAAAGAAACCTCTCTATCCTCAAATTAGTGGAGGGGAAGGAGGAGGGAAGCGCTGAGGAGTGATACTAGTTAAATTATATTGTGTGCATGTATAAATATGTAACAACAAATTCCATCAATGTGTACAACTATAAAGCACCAATAAAAAAATGTGGTGGGGGATCAGGCAGAGATGACTCTTGTAGACATCTCTCACTGTGATTAGCTTCTAACACTAAAACCAGCTTTCTCAGCTTTCTAAGCTACTATTACATTTGCTTTTTCCTGATCAAACAATTTTCACATAGTCAACTACAGAGGCTCTTGTTAAACATCACCTTCCCCACAAAGTCTTACCTCTTCTGGCCAAACATTAATATTTCCTGCTTCAAAACTCTGATATAGCTGTTACTGTATTTATCCTGTTCTATACCTGTCTAGTGGTATAGAATTAATTAATTAGTTAATTAATTATTCCTATCTAGTGATGAAATTAATTAAATATGTACAAGATAACCCATAAACTTTGAGAAAGCCCAAGAAGAAACTTAATATGTTATAGCAAAGATCAGAACTCAAGATGTTATTTATAATGGTAAATATTAATGTAAAGAAAAAAGTGCTTGGGAGAGGCCTGCCCACCCTGCCACACCATAGCCCTGAGATCCGAAGGTCTGCCCGCCACTGCCACAAAACTGGGATACTGCCACTTCTATCAAGAGACAACAATAAGGACCTGGTAAGACGTCACCAAGGTCCCTATGGGCCTGGCTGCACCAGAGGTTTCTCTACTAGGTGTGCTAACAGTTATCCTGTTGCTGAGGTAACGGGGGTCTCTCTTGTTTCTCCTACTAACAGCCAACTTCTTATGATTACCCTCTCACTTGTCATATAATCTAATACCTCCATATTCTCACATCCTACTTCATAAACATCTCAGCCAAGCCCCCATTCCCCCCTTCTACCATTAGAAACTGTAACTTATTGACTATATAGGAAAAGATAACCGAACTCATTTCTGATTTTAACGACAAATGACAAAACTGTAAATGTAAAAATAGAAGCTAACTGATATATGGCTGCATGATGGATACAATGAGTGCTGTAATATTGATCTCTCCCTTAAAAGTGAGGTATTGGTAACCTATAGGGATGATATAAGACAATATGGCAGAAGCTGTAATACCTCGGATCTACACTGCAAGAGAGAAAGACACACAGACATGAAAAAACAAGGGAGGAAAGTGCCCCAAACAAACCAAGCTACTACAACAATAAAATCCATAGATAGCACAGTAGATGAAATGTCAGAGAAGGACTTCAGAATATACACTACTAAAATGATTTTGGAATTAAAGAACGACCTAAGTGAGCAAATATAGGCAAAAATTGATCACACCAACAAAGAGATAAGAGAGCAAATACAGATTGCAAGAGATTACTTCAAGAGATAGAGATACTGAAAAAAAACAAAACAGAAATCCTTGAAATGAAAGAAACAATAAGCCAATTAAAAAACTCAACAGATAGCATCACCAGAAGACTAGACCACTTGGAAGTCAGTACCCCAGACAATGAAGACAAAATATACAATCACAGTGAAGATGGTAAGAAACCACGAATAGAACATCCAAGAATTATGGGACACCATCAAAAGACCAAATTTAAGATTTTGGGGGATAGAGGAAGGTTCAGAGACTCAAACCAAAGGAATGCACAATCTCTTCAATGAAATAATATCAGAAAATTTCCCAAGCACGAAGAATGCATTGGAAAATCAATCTCAAAATACAAGAGGCGTATAGGACACCAAATGTACAAAATTACAACAGATCTACACCAAGACACATTCTAATGAAAATGCCTAGCATACAGAATAAGGATAGAATTTTAAAGACCTCAAGAGAGAACAATCAGATTACCTTAAGGGAAGACCAATTCAGATCTCAGCAGATTTTTCAACCCAGACTCTAAAAACCAGGAGATCCTGGAACAACATATACCAAAACTCTAAAAGATAATGGATGTCAACCAAGAACCTTATATCCACCAAACTTAAGCTTCAAATTTGACGATGAAATAAAAAACTTCCATGATAAACAAAAGCTCAAAGAATTTACAGCAAGAAAACCTACACTACAGAACATTCTTGGCAAAATATTTCATGAGGAAGAAATGAAAAACCATGAATGATAATCTGCAAAGAGAAGAACTACAATAAAGGAAAAGCCAACCAAAGGAGAAACCAAGTCAAGCTAAATACCAAAAATAAGCAAAATGACCAGTAATATAATTCATGTCTCTTTCAACCCTTTTTGATAAATTTTTACACATAAAAATTTTAACTACAATATCATCTAATTTTTCAGGTTTTTGTTTATTTTGTAATTTTAGTTTTCCATTTCTCTTCACAAAGTTACACAAATATTTTCTTTAAAAAGTTTAGCATTTTATGTTATATTTTATTATATTATTAATCTGGTATGTGTATACAGTGTGTGTGATATAAGATGAGGTATATTTTACTTTCTTATAATTAAAAAACTATTATTCAAGATTCAAGGATGAAAAAGATCAATCAGGGTAAAAATTGTTTAATAAGGTATTTATAAACGTAAGGGCAAGTTGAAGGAAACCAACAAATTTTGTGAAGCACCTTTCCTTCTGTAGACTTAGAGAGGTAGGTGAAAGAAGAGAGAGCCATTATGAAAACCTTGTTGGAGAAGGTGAACTAAAGTAATTCCCACCAAAAGCATGAAGAAACCAACTCACAGTCTAATAAAATTCTTACAGGGAGGAATAAAGGAACCTCACTTTACTCTTGTATATTCTAAGTTCATCTCTTTGGTGTCCCTTTCTGACAGAATTCAACAAGAAATCACATAACGAGGGAACTTATCATGCAGCCTACAGCATGTCTCACTAAAAGGTGAAAGATGAAGAAGCCAATAAGGCAGCCATTGCCTTACATGAGGCTACTGAGTATTTGAAATGTGTCTAGTCTGAATTGAGACTATGCTATGCATTAAATAGACACTAGAATCCAAAGAATTACTAGGGCAAACAAAATGAACATAAAATATCTTACTAACAATTACTTAATAACAATTAGACATTAGAATCCAAAGAATTACTAGGACAAACAAAATGAACTTGAAATATCTTACAATTATTTTCTTTGCAAATTATGTTGGTAATCCATTGAGTTAAATGAAAATATATTAAAATTAATTTCTCTATTTGTTTAAAAAAAGAAGTAGTAAAGGAGAACAAGGTAACATGCTCTGTATCTTGACTTTAGTAGTATATATCCATATTTATGTAGCCATTTTTTATATTTATATTGTCAAAATTCATATAACTATAAAACTAAATATGGCAAATTGTACCATATATAAATTATATCTCAACAAACATGACTTCAGAAATCTAGTTCATAGGGTGTTTTAACAGTACTGGGCACATACTAACCACCTGATAAATAATGGCTATTATGATGATTCATTAAAACAACCAGCATCAGACTGACTCATAATGGGGTAAGAAGGGGGAACTGAGAGGAAGAGACAAACTCTAAATAAGGCAAAGGGGTGGGAGGGGAAGGGAAGGGCATGGGGTAAGAAATTATGGTGGAATGAGATGGACATCATTATCCAAAGTACATGTACGAAGACATGAATGGTTAAGAATATACCTTGTATACAACCAAAGATATGAAAAATTATGCTGTATATGTATAATATGAATTATAATGCATTCCACTGTCATATATAACAAATCATAATTTTAAAAAAAGAAACTGTGGTATATATACACAATGGAATATTACTCCGCATTAAAAGATAATAAAATTTAAAAAAATAACAGAAAAAAATGCTTGAAATCAGCACGTACTTACATTCACAAATCTGATCAGATGAGAATGCAGATACACTTTGTAAGCAATATGTTACAGTTTAATATCACACAAAGAAAGTTGAAAATGAAATTATGATTTGATGTACGGTTTCATATACTTTACTCCTCTAATTTAAAAAAAAAAATCTATGTATGATTAAGATATAGGCACAGAAATCACACTGAATACTAATCTTAGCGAAAATGAAATAATCTCAACCTGACAGGTATCTAAGTCAAACCCCACTGTTTTAGGGACTCCTTTAACTAGTACAGAATTAAAACTTGTCAAAGAGAGAACATGGATGGACTTGGGAACCAAAAAAAAATTTTTTTTTCACTTTTTTGTTTTGTTTTACTTTGTTTTTGTTTTGGGGGTTTTGTTTTCCTGGTGCTGGGAATTGAACCCATAGTCTCACACTGTGCTAGGTAAGTACTCTACCACTGAGCTACATTTCCAGTCCTAAAATAGAAAGTATTTATCAGCAATTCTTATTTTCTCTCAGAAATAAGATTGTTGGAGAACAAGAACTGGCCAGAAAGAGAAAATATCCAACACATTGACTTCACACTCTGGAAATACATATTTGCAAGTCTGTTTTTTCCTTTGATACAAAGGATTAGAAAAAGAAACATAGCTTGCAAAAGCAATGAGGTTGGAAACAAAAAATATCACAACTACCTTTTTAAAATGAGAACAAATCACTGGCTTTAACTGAGTTCTTCTATGTATTAAAGTCTTTCCAGTAAAAGTTGTCACCAAATTCTAACAACTTTACTGAAAAAGTTTCAGGCTTTTCAAAACTCTTCAGGCTTCATTAGCATATACCCATGATGCTGTGATTTTTTTTCTAATTCTGACTCTAGTTACCCTTGCCTTTAAATTGTATTGCACAATGCAAAACTTACTTCTTTTCTCAAATAAATTTTTGCATCCCTACCCTACTCAAAACTCTCCAAAACAGGCTTATGTATGACCTCAACCTTTATTACTATCCTTTTGTTCTAGGGTCTCCTTTGTTTTCCAGGACATATCATTAACATTCATTTTCAGTCTGGCTTTTCTGCCCCTCTCCATATGATATAGTCTATCCATTCATACGAATTCTGTAAGGCAAACACTTATTGGGCATTTACTGTGCTCCCAACACAAATGTATCCTTGCAAGTCCCAACATTTTCTCAAGCTCTTTCTTTCAGTGGGCAAGGGAGACATCCCTAATGACTCTCCTCCACTTAATAGGCAGTTGGAGACAGAAATGCCCGTTTACTCCATCATTTTAAGTCACACTTATAGAGCTGTAAGATAAATCAAACAGACTGAGGCAAGGGTTCCATATTAGTTGAGTAATTACCATATGCCAAACACCATTCTGGGTGTGAAAGGCAAAGATCCTGTTCTAAAAAAATGTGGTTTTTCTCTATGTATTTGAGTGTGTATGGTGGCTGAGAACAACAGTGAACACGTTAACAAAGAACCACTTCACACAGTGTGACAACTGCTTATAATACAGGTTTGACCACTAGCAAATCATGAGAGCTGTTAGAGAGATAACAGGAAGGACCACTTTGAGTTAATGGATCCATGTGAAAAAAGTTAAACAAAGCATTAAAAAACCAAAAGTTGCAGGACAATCAAGGTAATACATGCTTGTAATCCCAGCAACTTGGAACGCTTAGATGGGAGGATCATGAGTTCGAGGCCTGTCTGAGCAACACAGTGAGAATTTATCTCAAAAAAAAGAAAGAAAAGTAAGTCCTTACATTTTATTTGAGGTTCAAAGATTTTCACAATCACATTTAAATACACGTAAGTTTTATTAAACTATCCTAAAAAAAAAAAAAAAAAAAAAGAA